>NW_027362781.1:20000000-20361870 GCF_046119375.1 Phyllobates terribilis | reverse complement strand
CTACCTGTATGTATTTTATATACAGGGCTATCAGTCTTATGCTAGATATTTTCTCAGCTTCCCTCATAGGATTTGTAACCATTATCACCAGATATGGTCAGTGTTAGGATTTTCATCCATTGGCAGCATATTTACATTTTGGGGTGTTAGTCTCTTTGCTACATTATCCACCCTACTCCACTACTCTCTAGCTGTCTTCTCCCCCCTTCCCTTGTTGCCCTCATTTTGTCCTTCACTATTGTAATTTTTATGATATTAATATTTTTTCAATAAAGTACAGTATATATTTATCATTTAAATCCCTCATGTGTGTCTGTTTGGAGAGTACTTATAAGTAGACTAAAATCATTACCTGTATAGGGGGGAAAAAAATCTTTTCTCTTTCACATTCGAATTTCTCTCTCCAAAATAGATCTTTTTGGTTTTACTTCTACTATAGGGATTTGCTGACCATGTATTATATGTTAGGCAGATAGGCTTACTAGTTTTGCTACCCCTGCTGATGCTGGCCTGGCAGGTGGTGCAAATGGCCTTTTTGGGGTTATCGGCAGAGTGTTTAAAAAACAACCAGACTCAGGAAGACCTAACAGTTGTACTGGCAACTTCCTTCGTGTTGGTGTTACGGGGCACGGTTGCCTGCCTTCTGTCTGTGGCCACCACACTGCTTCTTCCTGCCTGTTGGGGTGCTCTGCCTCCCTCCCCCTGTGTGCTGCTGTCTTCACTCTGCATGTCCTCCTACCAGCTAGGGTCAGTTACTATATCATCCACCACCTCGTGTTCCACTTCTGCACCCTGGTCTTCTTCTTAACTTTCTGTCAGTTGTGTCTCATCATCATCCACCTCTTGTGACACTTTCCCACCATCCCCATGGCTGCTCAAACATTTGGGCATCGCTACATCCGATCTCCTCTTGCCCTGCTTCAAGTGGACCGGGCGAGAGGCCCGAATCTTTAAATGGAAAAGTGAACAGCTCTTCGGAGTCTCCAAGTGTGGGATCAGTTGTCTCTGGGCACTCGGCATGGTGGGAGGAAGGAGGATTAGGGTGAGGAATATGCAGTCCAGACTCACGGCTACTGAGAGTTGGCCGTGTGGAAGACAGGGTGGTGGTGGTGGTGGCAAAGTGACTGGAAGCATTATCCGCTATCCAACAAACAACCTTTTGACACTGCTCTTGGTTCAATAGTGGTGTGCTGCGGTCCCCTAAGAATTGGGACGAGAAGGTCAGGCGAGAAGATGTGGGTGTTTGTTGTGGCACAATTTCAGCTTGCCCACGGCCTCGGCTTCAGCGTCTGCATGCATCATCACCATCATGTCCAGTTCCCTGTCCCTTGCCAAGTGCCTTGTCCATTTTAAATGTAGGACAATATCTTCTGACTCACCCAGGGGGATATGGGGGACTCGGTACCCGGGCCTTTACCTTCTTGGGATGTCACGGCAGTCGACACACAGGCCCGTACACTGGAGTCACTCTTTAAAAAGGGGGTTGTTGCTTGAAGGGATGAATAATAGTTTGGTCTCGTGACGTCACTTGTGGTTCCTAGTAATGAGTACCAGCGCTGCTGCAGACCTCTGGAGCAGATGTTAGGGCAGCTGGGTTGGTGCGGCTCTCCACAGGCAGAGCTCAGCTCCACGGCAGTGTAGGTGCAGATGGTAATGCTGGGTGTTGTAGTGCAGGAGCGATAACATAGCAGCAATAACTGATTGAGACAGTGGGGTGCAGTCGTCCGAGTTTACTCACAGTTATCAAGTTCCTCAGGTTGCCTGTACAGGTGACAGCCTCCCACGTCGCGCTGCGTTCACCAGGCAGGGGTCCAGCACTCCCTCAAGTATCTCAAGGGCACTTAATGGGACCCCTTTCTGTATGTTCCTTTCTTAGCCGACTTCCCGTGCTGGGTCTCTCCCTCCTGCCCTGTTCCCCGCCACACAAAGTACCGATCAGGTACCTTGGGATCCCTCTGGCAACTTGAACTTCCCGGACCTTACTTGATGCCCTTTTCGGTGGCTTAGGTGCGGATGTGGCAACTGCACCTAGAAAGTGCAGAAGCCTCCGGTTTTCTAGCTGAGACTTAAAGTAACTTGGCTAGCCCAGGGACCGGTTTCCTTCTTGTGGCCTGATCCCTCTACCGCCTGGCAGATTCGGGCATACGGGTGACGGTCCGGCACTCACCGTACCCAGTGGGACCCCTTTTGCTCCTGGAGCCTTTCTCTCTTGCTCCCACTCCTCTCTCAGTCTTGGCCATGACAGGCCAGACCTGCCTCCCGAGTGGAGCTCCTGAAAAGCCTCCGCTCCCGACGTCCTCACACTCCCTCTCTCTTCGTTCAACTCTCTAAAAATATGGCTTCCCTATATATATATGCCTCTTCTTCAAGTGCTCCCCTGATCTGCGTCCTCCACCCACACCCACTACATGGTTCCCCATCAGTTTGGTCCCCCCCCACTCCAGCCAGGGGCAGCAGAAAGCAGTGCATATTGCCCTTCCAGATGGTCTGGAGTAGTGTAGTGTTGGGTGCAGGTGTTAGGGTCCCGGGCAGCACTCCATCCTTACCTGAGAGAAGGAGATGCCATACCTCTGGGTGAAGTGCAGTACCGCTGTGGCGACTGAACCCTCAGGGGCGCCACACTTCCACACTCACTACAAATGGCTGAATTTGGAGCGAAGTTTTATGTAATCCGTGTGACGGAGAAACCACAGTTTTAAATACCTGGCCTGTAGGTAACTATTTTTAACAGCAAACTGTTGTAAATTGCTTCACTGACAGACTGAAACAAATTTTTAATGGAGGCCAGAAATGGCAGTATTGTCTGAAAACGTATATGTGATCCGTGTGACGGAGAAAACACAGTTTTAAATACCTGGCATGTAGTTAACTATTTTGAACAGCAAACTGTTGTCAATTTCTTCCCTGACACACTGAAACAAAATTTTAATGGAGGCCAGAAATGGCAGTATTGTCAGCACAATTATATGTGATCCGTGTGACGGACAAACCACAGTTTTAAATAGCTGGATTTTTAGCGCTGTAATATGGAAAGGAACTGGCTGTATTCTGCAGTGCCAACACGCAAATGGCGCAGAACAACGGTGTTCTCTGGATTGCTTTTTAAGCAAATAATGAGGATTAAGATGCCCCAAAAAATTATTCCTGGCCCCTGAGACCTGGGCCTATTTCTAGAAATATCTAACAGCAACAGCAGACAAAACTGCCGAGATGCTCGGGCGAGCACCGAGCAGTAGCGAGCATGCTCACTCATCACTGCTCCTGACAAAACTGGTGTAACTGATCAAGGTTTGTAGGTCGCTTTGCCTGCACCTGCCTTTTCAGCTTTGCCCATAAATTTTCCATAGTATTGAGATCAGGGCTTGGGAAGCCTTAAAGCCACAGCTGTGGCAGAACAAATCTGATGGAATCTGCTAGACCCGGGAAAAGGTAAAAGCGGTGCGTTATATGGACATTAATATAGTTACTTTGCTGAAGGCTGTAACTGGAGCCAAGTGGACCTGGCTGCCACTTGAAAGGCTCTTGGTTGTTATGTGTGTAAACATGCCGGTGAGCCACTGAGATGGACTGTGTGATAAGCAGTTATGAAGTGTAATAAACTGCTGGATTTCATGTTACTGGAAAACGTTGCATATGTGCTTTAATTGACCCGCTGAAGCGAGTGTCCCCCAGCGTGATGACTAGCGCTGCCTTACATGTGGTTGGAGAATGCGGCAACTGCAGCCCGGTTGCTAGGGGCAACTGCAGCCCGGTTGCTAGGGGTAACGGCACAGGACGACGCGTGTGGATACAAGCATCTTGTTGTGGCTCGGCTGGGTCACGAAGATTAAAGCATCTTGTTGTAATTCAGCGGGGTTACAAAAATTGTCCTCGCACTCAAACCTGGTTTGCTGTGGCTGGGCGGGGTCACGAAGATTAAAGCATCTGGCTGTAACTCGGCAGGGTTACAAAAATTGTCCTCGCACTCAAACCTGGTTTGCTGTGGCTCAGCAGGACCATGAAAATTTTCCGGGGAGAGCAGTGTGAAGTGTCTAGTGTGAACAGTGTACCGTGATGACCATGAATGGTTCAGTACCTCTAGACGGAATGGAGAAGGGGTTAGATGACCGGCTGCAAATGGTTTGGAGCGAAATGGAGTGTCCTGAAGCAATGCAGGAACAGATAAAGATGGCTGTGAAGGGAGCAGCAAATGAGACTGAAGCTATTGAGCAATTAAAGTGCCTGTTAAAATCGCAGCCGCAGGCATTTGAGAAACGACAGCAGGTCATGGTGCAGGAAGGGCAGGAGCTGTTGGCCCTTTACAGAAAGGCGACAACGGACCATTATGTGAGTTCTTCTGGGGCGCCATTATTGTCCCAGAGTGCCCGGGGAGGTGGTAAGAGATGTTGTGAATTGGGTCCTAAGACTATTGCTGATTTTTTTTGTAAAAATCCCCCTACAGGTGTGGGTGTCCAAAAGGGGGGGGGGGTTTCAAAAAGGGGCGGATTTTCAAAAGAGCATGGAGTATAGAAAACTAAAATTTGTTACTGGTTGTGGGTTGGTACCGCCTAAAAATGACAATTTGACCATTGATAACGGGGTAGCTTCAGTAGAAGGGGTTGACGTCAAGGTGGGAGGTGACTTGTTGGCCCACAACTCCATGGGGAGTGACACAGACCCCACAACTGACGGTGACACTATGAAAGTAGAAAGAGAGTTCAGTCAGGAGGGGCTAGATGAGGGGAGAGAGTCCCACTCTCGTCGTCGATGGCACAAAGGCCACAAAAAAGTTGCTCCTGTAGATTTTGCTGAAAGGGCAAATAAAGAAAATGCAAGGCTGTGTGCCTTTATTCCGAGTTTGGATCCTCTTTTAGAAGAAGAGGAGGTGACGTTGCCAGTAGCAACCTCCGATACAGTACTGAGACAGAAGGATCAGGATCCGACAGCCCTGAAAGAGGAGGCGGCCAGTCATGACCAAGAGCTGGAGCCTATCAGGCAGCAGTGTCAGCGTGACATGCTGCAACGAAGGGAAAACCTGGAGAACGTGTCCTCAGACCAGCTGAGCCTGGAGTCTGAACAGCAGAAAATAAACAAGGTTGTAAGGAACTTGCAGCGAGAACTGGAAGAAAGCCGCGAGGAAATCAACAAATGGAAAGAAAGGTTTCAGAGAAATAAAGAGGAGGTTTCTCAATTGGAGCTTGACAAAGCGGAGTGTGAAGATGAGTTGTGAGAGGTGAAAGATCGCTTCTCCCTGGTATGGTTAGAGCTGAGGCAAGTGAAGCAAAAGCTGGATTAGGGTCTACACCAGAGGGATAGGGAGCTGTCTGCCCTAAAAGAGGCGCTGCAGGATGAAGTTTCTGGACGTGATCAAAACCTAGAACGACTGTGCGAACAGTTCAACCAGAAGCTGTGTGAATCCAAGAAGGAGTGTAGTGAACTCAGTAAGGAACTGCAACAAATTAAGAGAGACTATGAGGATCTCCTCAAGGTTAAGAAAAAACTAGAGGAGGATAAGGCTGATGCAGAGCACATGCGCCAAGTGGTTGAGACCACTCTACAGGACACCCGTGATGAAAATGATGATCTCCGCAGAAAGACCCTAGGTCTGGTAGCTCAGGTGAAGGAGCTGCAGACGTTCTCTGATAATCTCCAGAGGGCAGAGACGTGCCTTAAGGAAAGAATCAGCAAGATGGAAGCTGAGCGGAAAAAGATGGAGGAGTCCATCGAAGAAGGGAGGTATGAAGCAAATGCCTCTTCAGATAATGCGAGCTTGGGTGATTCGGTGGATGTGAGAGCCAAGATCAAGGAACTCAAGGAGTTGCTACAAGCCCATTGGAAGCAAGAGAAGCTTGAGAGACTGGCTGTCGAGAGCCGAGTGGGCGCATTGGAGACAGAGAGCTCTGAGAAAATTCTGCTGATAAAGGAGCAGTTGAAGCCGGAAGAGCTTCAGAGATTGGTTGCAGAGAGGCGAGTGGCTGAGCTAGAGGAAGAAGAGGTCAAGACGAAAATTCTTGAATTTGTAGCTGTGAGTCAGCTCAGGGGAAGAATACAGGGTGAAGAAGCTGAAAGTCAGTTCCCCCTGAAACCTGAGCCGGTTGATCGACTGAAAACCACTGGTGAAACAGAAATGTCTCGGTACAAGTGCCTCATAGATGTACCCGAGGATTTGAGAGAAGAATGCACCAGTGAGTCCGTGCATGAAGAGTTTAAGAAGGCCATGGGAGCCTGTAAGGTATACTCGACCTCAGAAGCTAAACAGCTGTTGGTCCTGTCCACAACCGAAGTCACAATGAAGAGGGTGGCTATCCTAAGTAACATGCACTGGCGATGTATTCGCACAAAGCGGTTTGTCCGGTTGAAGACGAAACAAGCCATTAGACAACTGGAGCTTATGAGTAAAGCTCAAAGTCTGCATGAAGAGGTCATCCGGGTGCCTCATGCTCTGGTAAGAAAGCTCATTGTGGGAAATGGCCGAGCCATGCAGATGATGGTAAAGAAGTCCGGTGTGATGAAAGTAAGCAGTCCACGTGATCGACAGGACTCGGTACCAGATGAAGACGGCATGGTGTCATTCTCCGCTGTAGGAACAGAAGAAAGTCTTGCATATATTCGCATACTGTTGGAGTACCGAGTGACCTACCTGCGAGAGGTAGAACAGTTGAATCTCGCTAGACTGCGAGTGGAAAGACAGAATCGCCTGAGCAGCAGAAGATGGCAGCCATCTAGAAATTGTGAGACCAGACAGAGAAAGGACCCTTCAAATAATAGAACGGCTACAGTAGAAGTTAGAGACTTTCCAATATGTCCCGAGGATAGTGGGCGTGGGTTTAGAGGTAGTGAGACTTCCAGTAACTCAGGTCTGAGTGGCCCATACAAACGACCCAATAGAGTACGGGACAGTAGGGAGTCGAACCGGACCTTAGATACCAGGGTATGTGAGTCACACTGCTGTATTGACCGCTGGGAGCGGGGGAGGTCTGACAAGGTTACGACCGACCGCTGGGAGTGGGGAAGGTCTGACAAGGTTACGACTGACCATTGGGAGCGGGGGAGGTCTGACAAGGTTACGACCCAGAAATTTGACTTGACGAAGGCAGTGACAATGACAGAAGGTAGGTCCCTAAGGAATGGGCTAATGTTGATGATTAGTGTTCCAGGGGCTGAGCAGCGCAATTGTCAAGTACTTGGTCTCTGTGTGAACTGTGGGTTATAATGTGATTGTGTATATTATGTGTTCAACCCCACAAGTTTGAACAGAGGGGGGATATGTAATGCAGCGGCTTGCGGCATTACTGTAATGGTCCAGGGTGTGTTCTGGCTGACCATGTACCTCTCCCTCAGGTGACTGATCACATGACTGTGACATCATCACAGGTCCTGTGCACACAGAAGGACTGATCACATGATTGTGACATCAGCACAGGACCTGTGTGCACTGGAGGATATATAAATCTTGGTGCTTTTGAAACAGGGTGTGAAAGGCATGAGGCCTGTTCCCCGTGTGTGGGACACCATTAGAGTGTGAGGCCTAGTGAAGCCGGGTGAAGCCTGAAAGGCAAAGGCAGGATCCTTGTGTATAAGAGATGCCAGTAGCCTTGGAGGGCAAGAGGCTTGGAAGACAAGAGTCCTGAAAGGCAGAGGCTGGTTTCCTTGTGTGTGCAAAGAGATGCCAGTAGCCTTGGAAGGTAAGAGGGCTGGAGACCCCCATCTGGGAAGCCGTAAAGCCACAGCTGTGGCAGAACAAATCTGATGGAAACCGCTAGACCCGGCAAAAGGTAAAAGTGGTGCGTTATATGGACATTGATATGGTTACTTGGCTGAAGGCTGTAACTGGAGCCAAGTGGGCCTGTCTGCCACTTGAAAGGCTCTTGGATGTTATGTGTGTAAACATGCCAGTGAGCCACTGAGATGGACTGTGTGATAAGCAGTTATGAAGTGTAATAAACTGCTGGATTTCATGTTACTGGAAAACGTTGCATGTGTGCTTTAATTGACCCGGTGAAGCGAGGGTCCCCCAGCGTGATGACTAGCACTGCTTTACAATATATATATGTAAGTATGTGTAGACACTGGTTAGGCTACTACTGTAACGGCTTGAGTATATATGACACTGATCAATTATCATTATGGCCTCTGTCAGGTAATTACATAGATGATGCTCAGTGACAATAGTAAATGGCCCAGTAATACAATATGGGAGAAGAAAGATGACACTCACCATAAGGGTCTTGGTATTTTTGTTGGCTAAAAAATAGCAGCTGACCTGTTACAGGAGAGCGTGGGTGCATGCAGGTGCCGACCATTTCCTGTTATTGTGCTGCTTCGTTTGGTGTGACTAATAAGACAAATAAATATACCAAGATACTTCTTACTTCTGGTGAGCTCTGATTGTCTTCTCCCATATTGTATGAGCTCAGTCTAACCCCACCTGCACCCAGAGCTGTGGAGTCGGAGTCGTGATAAAATGGACCGACTCCGACTCCTAAAATATATAACAAATTGGGTGTAGTAGTTCAATGCAGTTTGTGGAGAATATTATTTCATAAGGATTTGGGAAAGTTATGAAATGTCCTATAAATGTCTGTCCTATTCTTGATCTAAGGGTCTAGACTTTTAGCTGAGATGAATCTGTGCTACAGTAAATTTATCTCTTAAACATGAGCCATGTATGAGGGTGTTGGAGTCAGAGTTGGAGTCGGTGTCATGGAAATTGAGGAGTCGGAGGTTTGGCTTACCGACTCCACAGCCCTGCCTGCACCACTGATTTACAGCTTTCTGTCTACACTGTGCATAGACAACGCTGACAGTGGAGAGGGACATGGTTAGCCTGAGCTCATGAATATTAAGGACTGCATAGCAGGAGCTGATCATTGAGAGGACTAGCAGAGCTGCAGCAGATAACACAATTGTAGCACCCGAGGACTCGGCTGCTACAGGGGTATTGCACCTCGATCCAGAGGTGTGGTATTCCACTCCCGGGTAAGGATGGAGTGTGGAACTGGGCTCAGTTAGCTGCATGCACCACACTCACCCCATTTCCGGGGGACAGACCAACGGTACTCCCACCAGATAGATGTGCAGGTACGACAGCTTCTGTCCCCGGCTGGAGTGGGGAGGGGGGAGGAACATCCTAGTGGTGTAGGAGCAGATAGGGGAGGGACTCTGGGCATAGGTAGGAGCCCATTGGGTGCTTGTCACCTGGGCTCAGGTGTCAGAGGGAGTATATAAGGTGGGCACCATCTTAGGACAAGGTCTTTTTGGTCTGCTCTGTGCAGACAGGAGCTCAGCCAGAGAGGGCTGACAGGGAGCTGTGGCTCAGTCTGGGCCCAGCTCCAGAGCCAGGCCTGGAGAGGAGGCCTGAAGCAGAGAGAGAGAGAAAGGAGAAGAAGG
This sequence comes from Phyllobates terribilis, assembly GCF_046119375.1. Classification (NCBI taxonomy): domain Eukaryota; kingdom Metazoa; phylum Chordata; class Amphibia; order Anura; family Dendrobatidae; genus Phyllobates; species Phyllobates terribilis. Next base: position 20,352,501 of record NW_027362781.1, on the reverse strand, counting down.
AGGAACAGAAACACCAGGAGAGGCCCAGAGATGCAAGAGAAGAGGGAACCCTGAGATCCCACGAGTTAACGGGTGAAGGGTTGGCAGAACAGGGTACCGGATCCCAAACTGGTGGAGGCCAATTATCCTCAGCCAGGAACCAGAGGTCGTGGACAAGTTTTGGCGCGACCCCTCGCCATATCCACCAGGAAGGCATACCACGTATAGGGTCAGGGAAGCCGGGAAAGGTTTCACCACCAGAAGGCCCGAGGGAGCTGGACAAAGGTGGATCCCTGGTGGGGACGGCCAGTAGGAAGGAAGAGAGGGGAGCTCAGGACCACGCTCTGGAACTGCCTGGGAGTTGGCCGAGTCCCGCACCTGGTGGACGCAGCACGGCTCGGGTGGTCACTCTTGGCCGAAGTGATCTGAATACCAACTGTGAGTAAAGCTGTGAAAACTGCAATGCACGTCTCTGAGCTTCCTTGTCACACCACTACCACTATCATCATTCCCTGCTTCACCAGCTGCCCTGAGGCTATACCTCTCCCGTTGGGGGTTATACCATCCACGCTGCACAACCACACCACCGGCCTCAGCGGTCTGCCCTGCAGCGGCGGCTTCATAGCTGCAATCAACGGGTGGCGTAGTCGAACTCTATAACATCTTAATGCCGCGCACTGCCTCTTAGTTTGACCACTCTGGGCACGGACCGGGTCACCGCCACGAGGACTACTACCCCTGTCAGATCCGGCTCCGGGTATCCCCCGCATGCGCAACGCAGCACAACATGGCCCAGGGGGCGCGTCACAATGATTTATCAAAACTACAGCAAGGAGCCCAGTAACATCACTGGATTCGGGGTCTCGGCCCCCACATCATGCTGCTCTCAGATGAGGTAGCATAAACCTGGTGACAGATTCCCTTTAGTAACATCAGACACGATCTTCCATCCAACAAGTCAATGGACCCGAATAATTCAGACTCAGGATTTCTGACTATGATGTTGGCCAAGAGAGTGTGTGAAAAGAGTCTCCTTCCTGCAGACGATCATGCCTTTCAGCTTTGGAAGATGAGCTGCTGCAGCAGAGAGTACAGATTGCTGCCATTGTTGCCCTACAACCGTCACAAGCCGCACAGTCTCGTAAGCCATTGTTTTTGTAATCCTTATAAATCACTTAATGGGTTAAATAGGTCAAGCTTTTGCTATGTATTTGGTATGATTTGATCTCGTTTTTGTTTCTCAGATACAGAATCAATGTGCTCATTTAGCTGCCCAGGTAATGCCCTCTCACCCCCATCTTCAGCTTCTCCACCACTTTCCGCACAGTTTTTGCAATTTACAACCCCAGTAGCTCCGCTGCCCCCTCCTCCTCCTCCTCCTCCTCCTCCTCCACCACCCCCAGTCCCATCTTCCCAACTAAAATCTGCACTTGATATTATAAGAGAACGTAAAGCTTCTCACAAATGCAGCCCGACGGAAAGTGAGGCTTCAGAGAAAGGCAGTGTGGATCAGCTCCCCAGTATGATGGATGTGTTAAAAGGCATGAATTCCATCAAGCTTCGGGCGGTCGAAAGGTCATTTTATAGATTTTCTTTAAATATATATTTTTTATTACAGACATGCGTGAAATAGAATGAAGGAGAAAACTGTAAAAAAAAAAAAAATCTGTCACTGAGCCTGCATCTTTCCCTGCACATGACTGCTGATCTCATGAGCTGTCATGTGCCTTTAACAGCCGCAGGCGGATCCGAGATCCACCCGCAGCTGTTAACCAGTTAAATACCGCTGTCAATCACTAGCAGTGGCATTTAATACACACCTGCCAGAAGCTCGTCACAAGACACACCCATAGGCGTCCCTGTCATGTGATTGCGGGGTGCCAATGTGTTGTCATGACAGCCGGGGGTCTGCAGAAGACCCCTGGCTGTCATTGTAGATCCCCTGTGGCCGGCATTCATAGGAGATTGTGATTTCTGCTATACATAGCAGTGCTGAAGCCCTGCTATGTGTAGCACAGGTAATCAGATGATTGCAGCTTCAAGTCTCCTAAGAGGACTATTGCTGCCAGTAAAAAGTAAAAAAAGTTTTAAAAAACATAAAGGTTTAAATCACGCCCTTTTGCCCTATTGAAAATAAAACCATTAAAAAAATATACGCATATTTGGTATCGCTGTATTCAGAAATCTCTGATCTATCAAAATATAAAGTAAATTAATCAGATCGGTAAACGGCGTAACGACAAAAAAAATCTAAACTCCAGAATTATGTTTTTCTTTTTTTGCCTCCGCAAACATAACAGGCGATCAAAACATTGTATCTACCTCAAAATTATATAAATAAAAACGTCCGCTGAGGGCGCAAAAAATAAGCCCTAACCTGGCCCTAGATCCCGAAAAATGGAGATGCTACGGGTCTCGGAAAATGGCGACATAAGCGATTTTTTTTAATTTTTTTTTTTACAAACTTCTGATTTTTTTTTCACCACTCACATATAAAAGAACCAATACATGTTTGGTATCTATGAACTCGTACTGACCTGGGAATCATAATGGCTGGTCAGCTTTAGCATTTAGTGAACATGGTAAATAAAAAAAAAAAAATTACAATTGTGGAAATGCACTTTTTTGCAATTTCACCGCACTTGGAATTTTTTTCCCGTTTTCCAGTACACGATATGGTAAAATAAATGGTGTCAATCAAAAGAACAACTTGTCCCGCAAAAAAAAAAGGTACCGTACAGACCAAAAGTTTGGACACACCTTCTCATTTAAAGATTTTTCTGTATTTTCATGACTATGAAAATTGTACATTCACACTGAAGACATCAAAACTATGAATTAACACATGTGGAATTATATACTTAACAAAAAAGTGTGAAACAACTGAAAATATGTCTTATATTCTAGGTTTTTCAAAGTAGCCACCTTTTGCTTTGATAACTGCTTTGCACACTCTTGGCATTCTCTTGATGAGCTTCAAGAGGTAGTCACCGGAAATGGTCTTCCAACAATCTTGAAGGAATTCCCAGAGATGATTAGCACTTGTTGGCCCTTTTGCCTTCACTCTGCGGTCCAGCTCACCCCAAACCATCTTGATTGGGTTCAAGTCTGGTGACTGTGGAGGCCAGGTCATCTGGTGTAGCACCCCATCACTCTCCTTCTTGGTCAAATAGCCCTTACACAGCCTGGAGGTGTGTTTGGGTTCATCGTCATGTTGAAAAATAAATGATGGTCCAACTAAACGCAAACCAGATGGAATAGCATGCCGCTGTAAGATGCTGTGATAGCCATGCTTGTTCAGTATGCCTTCAATTTTGAATAAATCCCCAACAGTGTCACCAGCAAAGCACCCCCACACCATCACACCTCCTCATCCATGCTTCACGGTGGGAACCAGGCATGTAGAGTCCATTCTTTCACCTTTTCTGCGTCGCACAAAAACACGGTGGTTGGAACCAAAGATCTCAAATTTGGACTCATCAGACCAAAGCTCAGATTTCCACTGGTCTAATGTCCATTCCTTGTGTTCTTTAGCCCAAACAAGTCTCTTCTGCTTGTTGCCTGTCCTTAGCAGTGATTTCCTAGCAGCTATTTTACCATGAAGGCCTGCTGCCCAAAGTCTCCTCTTAACAGTTGTTGAAGAGAAGTGTCTGCTGCTAGAACTCTGTGTGGCATTGACCGGGTCTCTAATCTGAGCTGCTGTTAACCTGTGATTTCTGAGGCTGGTGACTCGGATAAACTTATCCTCAGAAGCATAGGTGACTCTTGGTCTTCCTTTCCTGGGGAAGTCCTCATGCGAGCCAGTTTCTTTGTAGCGATTGATGGTTTTTGCAACTGCACTTGGGGACACTTTCAAAGTTTGCCCAATTTTTCGGACTGACTGACCTTCATTTCTTAAAGTAATGATGGCCACTCGTTTTTCTTTACTTAGCTGCTTTTTTCTTGCCATAATAAAAATTCTAACAGTCTATTCAGTAGGACTATCAGCTATGTATCCACCAGACTTCTTCACAACACAACTGATGGTCCCAAACCCCATTTATAAGGCAAGAAATCCCACTGATTAAACCTGACAGGGCACACCTGTGAAGTGAAAACCATTGACGGTGACTACCTCTTGAAGCTCATCAAGAGAATGCCAAGAAGTTTGCAGAGCAGTCATCAAAGCAAAAGGTGGCTACTTTGAAGAACCTAGAATATAAGACATATTTTCAGTTGGTTCACACTTTTTTGTTAGGTATATAATTTCACATGTGTTAATTCATAGTTTTGATGCCTTCAGTGTGAATGTACAATTTTCATAGTCATGAAAAAACAGAAAAATCTTTAAATGAGAAGGTGTGTCAATCTTTTGTCTGTACTGTATATTGACAAAAAATAAAAAACTTGGCTCTGGGAATAAGAGTAGAAAAAATGAAAGGGCAAAAACAGAAAATTGCAAGGTCATGAATGGGTTAACAATGCTGTACCCTTCTCTGGAAGTCCCACATATAATGAATGTAGCAGTGGCGTGAATGCTTGAGAAGGCTCAAATATAATGTGCCTCTTCCAAGCCCCATTCATGGTGGGGGTCTTCCATGCGGACCTCCTGCGATCAGCAGGCTTATCCTGTGGATATGACTAGCCCAGGGGAATGGGGATGACTCGGTACCCGGGCCTTTAGCCTGGCCTTTAGGGATGTCACGGTGGTCGGCTCCCGGGCCCGTACTCTGGGCCTCTCTTTTAAAAGGGTTGGTGTTGTAAAAGAAAGAGTTTGTGACGCCACCTGTGGCTTCTGGTGAGGATCACCAGTGCTGCGCAGTCCACTGAGGCAGGTGATAAGGCAGCATGATGGTATAGCTCCCCACAGGTAGAGCTGGGCCTCAGGGCAGTATAGGAACGGGGATGCAGGACAAAGAGACTCCGCCGGGCCAGATCAAGAACAGGGATGGACACAATAGTCACTTCAGTACCTTTTACTGGTGGAATTTCAGGCACTCCCAGGAGCACTGTAGGGTGAAGGTTGTATGTCCGGATCCTCCCCAATGAGCAGGTTTTGGGCCTCCTGGTTCTGGCTTCTGCGTAGTAAGTTTCTGACCTGCCTGGAGCTAGGCCTAACTTTGCCTCTGTCCTGCGCTGGCTGACCTTGTGGTAGGGCCTTCTCTTGGAGAGCACGCTCACGACCTACGGGGCCTATGTGTCTCCTGGCTCTGGTACGTATCAGCACTTTAGCGATCCTGGGACCTGTAGTTCTCCAGGGATTCCAGTTTATCTTACTGGGTCGTGGAGATCCCGGCAAGCTTCGGACCCGGGGTCCAGTAACTACTTCTTCTCGGGGTGAGCTAGTTAAGCTCCTTTGCCCCTATGAACTAACTCTCTACTCTTCGCCTTCGGCCTACTCGGACCCTCAATAGGCTACTCACACTAACGGCAGCGTGCCGTGTTTCACCGATCTTATGGCGCCGACACACCTACAGCTCACCTCACTGAGCTACACGTGAAGTCTAGAACGTGCTCCACTGCAGACTGACCTCTTTCAGGCTTTTGCACTGCAGGAACTCTCACAACAGGTTTGCTTTCTGTCGTCTCCAGTCTAGACTAACTGCTGCCTGGCTCCACCTTCCTTATATATCTCCCTAAGGAGCTCCCTCTGGTGGTCTGAGGTGGAAGTTGGAGATGTGTGAATGGTTATGGGGGCCTCTTGTGGAGGAATCCTTCAGTACACCCTCCTGGGTCTGTGATACCAAGCACAGCTGGGCTTCACATTCCCCCCCCTAGTTAAACTCAGCACTCCCGGGCTGAAGTACATTTTATAACAACAGTAACAATAGGAAACATAAGCAATACTAGAACACTCTTCCCTTTATGGGAGGCACGGATCTTAAACGTTGCAGAAACAATACAAATACAGAGTGTCCTCAGAATCCAAGTCTCCTATGGTGAGGTTCCCATACAGGATGTCCATCTCACAAGGTAGAGTACTTTGGTAGTTTTGAGGGACCTGTCCTAAACCCTCTACGCAGGCCCTGGGGTGGCTGCAGGGCATGAAGATCCGAGTTGCACCTCCAAAAGAGCCACTCCAGATAGGTTTTCCTTCTGAGGTCACCTGAAAGGGGCACTCCAGGGAGCGCAATTATATACAATAAGAGTTTTTGGGCTGCACACAGTCCTCAGCCATGCAGTTCATTATGCAAATAAGAATTAATAGGAAAAAGCACAAATTGATAAGCATGCATGAAAACAAACAGTTATGCAATACATTACAATTTAATACTCAATACCCCAGGGGTAACTATCTACATTCTCTGAAATTTGCTACTTTACTCAGTGTACCTAGCAGGAGGTTTACCTCTTGTGCTGCGTACTGATCTGCATAGTGCTGTGGTTAGTGGAGTGTCAGTATCTGTATCCTCAGTTACCCTACCAGTTTTACATGTAACCATGTTGTAAAATTGCCTTAACCTCTCTCTTGGACTGGCAAGTCTACCATTGGCTGGGCCCTCTTGCTCCGCTCCTGCCGGGGATCCTTCATCCGGGGATACTTCTTGAGCTGGCTCTTCTGCAGCACTTACAGGTTCAACTTGCTGTGGAGGGGTTTTCTGGCTGTTCATAGAATTGGAGTACTGGAATGATCTACTGCACCTCCTATTTGAGGCCAATCCGCTGGGAAGTCTCCAAGGTCAGTGTGTATCACTGTTTCTTTAGGTTCTTCCTGGGTTGTGAAAGACACTTCTTCCTGAGTCTTTAGTAGATGTGGACACAACTTCAGGTGGTCCTAGATATGTCGCAGTTGTTCTACCTCCATCTTTGCTGATCAAACACTTTTCCTGTTGTCAAAACCTTGAATTCAACACAGTGTAGGGTTCTCTCTCCCACTGGTCATCAAGCTTGTGTTTCCTCCGCTTCCTTTTCAATACCACTTCTCCTGGTGTGAAGGGTTCTGCTGGTGCACTTCTGTTGTATGTGCCTCTTGTTTATCCCTCACCCGAGTGAGACTGTCTTCGACACAGGCTTGGACTCTCCTGTACTGCTCCTGTCTGGTCGTGTCCCAGTCCTCAGTGGTCACATCAGCTTCAGGTTCTACCACACCAAGCTTCAGGTCCATGGGCAACTTCCCTGGTCTTGCATGCATGAGATATGCCGGAGTGCAATTGGTGGAACTTACTGGTATGTGATTATACAGATCCACTAGGTCAGGTAGTAGGTCTGGCCACTGGCTTCTCTCTTCTAGTGGTATGGTCTTCAGTAGATCGATGATGAGTTTATTCATCTTTCACAGAGACCGTTAGTTTGGGGGTGGTACAGTGTAGTCCTGATCTTTTTATACCCTTACAGATGGCAGAACTCTTTGAACAATTCAGCCTCAAAGGCCGTGCCTTGGTCAGTCAGTACCTGTCCAGGCTATCCATGGGACCTGCAGAAGTACGCCTGGAACGTCTTAGCTGCTATCTCTGCTGTCAGGTCTTTGATAGGGGAGACCACCAGGACCCTGGAGTAGTGATCCACCATGGTCAGGGCATAGGAGTATCCTGACTGACTGGGTGACAACTTGACATGGTCCAGGGCCACGATCTCCAGAGGGCGAGTCGTCTTGATGGGTTGCAGGGGTGCCTTCTGGCTGCTGTAGTCTTTTCTTCTGAGGCTACAGGGTCCACAGTCTCTGCACCACCTCTCAATGAAGCTGCGCATCCCCACCCAGTGAATCGACACTTCAACAGGGTCTCTAGCTTTTTCTAGCCAAAGTGCCCCGCCTGATCGTGGTAGGCCTCCAACACCATTCTGGATGTCCGTCTTGGGGACCACTATCTGCCACACCATCTCGAGGGTTTTGGGATTGACGTACCTCCGGCACAACTTCTCACGGTAGATAAACAGCCGGCTTCTCTCATTCCACAGCTGCTTTGCTTGGAGAGCCGCATCCTTCTCCAGGGAGGAACCTTCTTGGGTTATCAGCTCCTTGATACGGCTGACAACCGGGTCGCTGTCCTGGGTCTCTTTCCAGCTGTGGTGAGGCAAGGGGTTTTAACGTCTTACCGCGTTGCTTCCTGGAGGCTCGTAGCTCGTGGGCCATCCATTCCGGTGGAAGGCAGGTAGTCAACTCTTCCAGGTCATCCACTTCTTCTTCTGTGTCTGACTGGTGAGGCATCCTGGACAGGGCATCGGCGTTGGCGTTCTTGCGGCCCGCCCGGTACTTTATGGTGAATTGGTAGTTTGACAGCCGAGCCATCCATCGCTATTCCATGGCTCCCAGCTTGGCTGTTTGAAGATGAGTTAAGGGGGTATTGTCAGTGTAGGCAGTAAACTTGCTGGAGGCTAGGTAGTGCTTGAACTTTTCTGTGATGGCCCAGACCAAGGCCAGGAACTCCAACTTGAAGCTGCTATAGTTCTCTGGGTTCCTCTCGGTCGGGCGGAGCTTCCTGCTTGCATACGCGATGACTTTCTCCTGGCCATTCTGCTTCTGACTTAAGACAGTGCCCAGGCCTTCATTGCTGGCATCTGTATACAGCAGGAATGTTTGGCTGTAGTCAGGGTAGGCTAGGATCTCATCACCTGTCAGGATCTCCTTCATCTCTTGAAATGATTCAGCCTGTTCTTTACCCCAGTGGAATGGAGGGTTTTTGCTTTTGGGGGACTGCCCTACCAGGAGGTCTTGCAGAGGAGCTGCCTTCTTAGTGTAGTCCTTTACAAACCTCCGGTAGTATCCGACTAGTCCCAAGAACTGACGCACCTCCTTGAGGTTCTTCGGCTCCGGCCACTTCTGGATGGCAGTAACTTTCTCCGGGTCTGGTGCTACCCCTTCCGGACTGACAATGTGCCCCAGGTACTGTACCTTTCTCTTGAGCAGGTGGCACTTTGAGGGCTTCAACTTCATCCCGTACCGGGACAGTGACTCAAATACCTCTGCCAGGTGTTTCAGGTGGTCCTCGTACGTTCTGGAGTACACAATTACGTCATCCAGGTAAAGTAACACAGTCTCGAAGATGCGGTGTCCCAGGCAGCACTCCATCAGTCTCTGGAACATTCCGGGGGCATTTTGGAGTCAAAACGGCATGCTGTTGAACTCGCAGAGTCCCATCGGGGTGGTGAAGGCCGTCTTCTCCCGATTCTCCTCAGCCACAGCGACCTGCCAGTAACCACTAGTGAGGTCAAGGGTAGAAAAGTAATTTGCAGACTTTAAGGCAGCTAGGGACTCTTCTATGCGTGGTAAAGGGTATGCATCTTTATGTGTAATGCGATTTACTTGACGGTAATCTACACACATTCTCATGCTCCCATCCTTTTTCCTAACCAGCACTAGGGGAGCCGCCCAGGGACTACAACTATCCCTAATTACTCCCGCCTTCCTCATGTCATGCAGCATTTCTTTTGCCTTCTGGTAGTGAGCTGGGGGTATAGGCCTATAACGTTCTTTAATTGGGGAATGGTTGCCTGTGGAGATATGATGTTGAACCCCCTTAACCCTCCCAAAGTCAAGTGGATGTTTACTGAACACCTGCGAGTATTCTTGAACCACCCGGTGTACACCCTGTTTTTGATGGGCAGGAGTGGTGTCTGTCCCAACATGGAGCTGTTGACACCAATCCTCCACCTGGGTTGCAGGGTCATTATCTTCCACTTTTTCTGGTGAAGTTAAGGACTCCGCCACATGGATACAGTTGTTGTTGACAGCATGTAGTTTAGCAACAGTGGCATAACGTGGCAGTTTGACCTCATCTTCCCCTAGGTTAAGAAGACGGACAGGCACCCTCCCATTACGTACATCTACCACCCCCCTGGCGGTTAAGAGCGTGGGTCTGTGCTCAGAGCAAGGGGGTTCTACTACCGCCTGGTAGCTCTGTCCTCTAAGACCTATGGCAGCTCTACACCAGATGAGCATTTCACTCATTGGGGGAACAAAAATGGGTATAGGGTCTGTTACCCTCACGTTACCGATTTCACCATCTGTTAATTGTACTTGCTGTTGATACATCAAGACGCGGATCTCTCTCTGCAGCGCCCTCCTCTGTCTCGGTCTGGCAGTGTCAGCGATCTCTTGGAGCAAGAACACAACCTCTCCCAAACAGTTACCAACAACATTAGTGCCTAGTACCATATATGGGTTGCTGTCATCAGGGTTAGTCTCCACTACAATAAGTCCCTGGTCCTTCAGCTCCACTCTCCCCACCTTACAGTCACATTCTTAACCCCGAGTAGGTTAAGGGGGAGTCCATTTGATGCATATACAGACAAATTTGGAGCTGGCGGACGCAGATCGTCCATGGACCAGTACCTCTTGTAGAGGACTTCAGGTATGATGGTTACCTGAGATCCTGTGTCCAGCAGGGCATGCATCGGGATCCCGTCCAATACAATGGACAGGAAAGGTCTTCCTCCGACGAACCTGTTGTACCAGTCTGATGGACCTGGTGAGTCTACTCCTGGGTGGCGGCCTTCGGACCCAGGGTTTTCTCGTTTAAGGGACAATTCAGGGCGATGTGTCCGGTCTTATGGCATCGGTAACAGATCGGTTCCCTTGGTGGACGGCGTTGGTCACTGGTCCTCGGCGAGGGTGGTGTTGGCCTCCTCCTCCTCCGCATCCAGGGGACATCCTCAGGGCTATCAGCTAGCAGGATCTTCCCTCCTCCCTCAGGCTCCGTCCGCAGCTGCAGGGCACTCAGCACGGTGGTCAGGGTTTTACTCAACTGACGCACCTCTGAGCGCAGACTGTCCAGGTCTTTAGGGGACGTTGTTGGAACCTTAGCTTCAGCAGTCACTGGAGAAAAGGTGGGCGTTGCAGGCTCTGGGGTTGCCCCACCCTGGTAACATTGGATGGCATTTGTCTCCAGGGGCTGTAGTCCTTTTATAGCCATGTCCTTTAGATTGTCAAAGGTGGCATCTGGATGATCCAGGGACCACCAACGCACAGTCCTGCTCTCCTCTGGAGACTTCAGTCCCCGGACAAACTGTTCCTTCAGCATTTTGTTCTCATTCTCAAAGCTGGTCGGACTAACCTGGTTCAGAGCCCGCAGGGCCCCTTGAAGATGCCAGGCGTAGTCACGAACATAGTCCTCTGGTTGTTGGGAGCAGCTGTAGAACCTCATCCGGAGGTCCGCCTCAGTAAGGTCCTCAAAGACAGTATGTAGTTTTTGGAATATTGCGGACACTATCCCCGGTCTGCGGCCGACCATGTTTCCACTTCCCGCTCCGCAGCACCGGTCAGCTGTCCTAATACAACGGCAGCTCTTTGTTTGCCGGTCATAGAGTACATGTCCAAAATACCACATATCTTCCGCTTAAATCCAGACAGGGTATCTGGTTTGCCGTTGTACTGGCGGAGCCACTTTTCTCCAGGAATGTACGGTAAAGTCATAGGAATAACAGGTGTTACAGGCGCTGCTGGTGGAGCGGCGGCTTCGGCCTGCCCATTATCGGGGACGTTGACCGGTAGGTCGGCGTTCTGCTGTTCGACGGACATCTTAGCGCCCCCCTAGTTAACCGTGGCCTACCTTCTGGTTTTTCTTCCGGTAGGCTGCAGCTCCGCAGGTGACGGTTGTCTTCAGGACCTTGCGTCGCTTGCATCCTACGTCAGAGCGTTCAGCGACGCTCCGTACAGGACCTGGCGCTTCCTGATTTGACATCAAGGCGTGGGGTGTGTCCGGGACTTCGTGCTCTTTTGCAGGTACGCCCCTTATTTTCCCGCGGTTACGCCCTTCTTCTCGCTCAACGGCCCAACAATGGCGGCTATCTTCACCACAACTTTTCGTACACAGTTCAAAATAAAGGCGCACAGTACCCGGTGGCAACGGGCAAAACACGGTGTCATTGCAGTGGGCACGTGATCCTGTTTGTGACGCCAGGAAAGAGATGACTAGCCCAGGGGAATGGGGATGACTCGGTACCCGGGCCTTTAGGGATGTCGCGGTGGTCGGCTCCCGGGCCCGTACTCTGAGCCTCTCTTTTAAAAGGGTTGGTCTTGTAAAAGAAAGAGTTCGTGACGCCACCTGTGGCTTCTGGTGAGGATCACCAGCGCTCCGCAGTCCACTGAGGCTGGTGATAAGGCAGCTTGATGGTATAGCTCCCCACAGGTAGAGCTGGGCCTCAGGGCAGTATAGGAACGGGGATGCAGGACAAAGAGACTCCGCCGGGCCAGATCAAGAACAGGGACGGACACAATAGTCACTTCAGTACCTTTTACTGGTGGAATTTCAGGCACTGCCCGGAGCACTGTAGGGTGAAGGGTGTATGTCCGGATCCTCCCCAATGAGCAGGTTTTGGGCCTCCTGGTTCTGGCTTCTGCGTAGTAAGTTTCTGACCTGCCTGGAGCTAGGCCTAACTTTGTCTCTGTCCTGCGCTGGCTGACCTTGTGGTAGGGCCTTCTCTTGGAGTGCACGCTCCCAACCTACGGGGCCTATGTGTCTCCTGGCTCTGGTACGTATCAGCACTTTAGCGATCCTGGGACCTGTAGTTCTCCAGGGATTCCAGTTTATCTTACTGGGTCGTGGAGATCCTGGCAAGCTTCGGACCCGGTGTCCGGTAACTACTTCTTCTTCGGGGTGAGCTAGTTAAGCTCCTCTGCCCCCTATGAACTAACTCTCTACTCTTCGCCTTCGGCCTACTCGGACCCTCAATAGGCTACTCACACTAACGGCAGCGTGCCGCGTTTCACCGATCTTATGGCGCCGGCACACCTAAAGCTCACCTCACTGAGCTACACGTGAGTCTAGAATGTGCTCCACTGCAGACTGACCTCTCTCAGGCTTTTGCACTGCAGGAACTCTCACAACAGGTTTGCTTTCTGTCGTCTCCAGTCTAGACTAACTGCTGCCTGGCTCCACCTTCCCTTATATATCTCCCTAAGGAGCTCCCTCTGGTGGTCTGAGGTGGAAGGTGGAGATGTGTGAATGGTTATGGGGGCCTCTTGTGGAGGAATCCTTCAATACACCCTCCTGGGTCTGTGATACCAAGCACAGCTGGGCTTCACAGATAGGTGATAACTTGCAAAGTTAAAATTAACTTATGCAAACATGATTTCAATAATTATATTAGGTTTAACATTTCAGAGTAGTCTGTCCCTAATTATAAATATGCTGTATTAGCCCCACTAATAGGATCTTAGACAAGTCTTTTCAGAAAATGGATAGCAGGTGATTGATTCATTTTTTTAGAAAAAGTCTGTAAAAAAAATCTTATTAGACATAGCAGCAATGAACGAAAAGTAGTTTGTATGAAGAGCTAAGTTATAGCCTGTCAATTACAGAATGGCAGTGATGTTTATTTTCACCGATTTTTCGCTTTAGATCCCCTGGTGGGAAACCCTAAACCAGGAAAGACAAGAAGAGATGTTCACTTAATGATCCCACAGACCCTGCAGCCATTATAGCCAAAGCCTTGAAGCAGAAGTTTGCGCACAGAAATGGTGATGACGCTGTCAATAAAGAAAATAGATCTCATGAGGAGTCTCCGTTCTCCAGTCCTGAAGCCCCAATGGTACTGTTTGTAAATCTTACATGACTGACCAACCAAAAATCAGGCTTATGAAAGATCGTGAATGGAAGGTTTGTTGCTGGATCTTTAAACGGTTTATCCAGGACTATTTTATCTTTTTACTATAAGCCTAAAAACTAACAGGCAGGTTGTTACTAACAGTGGCAACTATCTGCCTGTTGTATCCGGTGCCGGCTCGGAGAGGTCACCGACCACTGTCGCCGGCGATTCAGCTGCTCCAAGTCAACAGAGCAGCTCTTCTTCTTCCAGGCTGCTCTGTTGATGGGGCGTGGCTACCGACGTTAGGCAACTTGTGAGTCGGCTGCCAATCAGCATGACGTCAGCAGTCACGATCCATCAAGAGACCAGAGCAGAAGAGAAGCCGCTGCTCTGTAGACATGATATTAGCAGAAGCCGCTGAATTGCTGTGACCGCTCTGTGTCAGCAGAGATCGGTGCAGGGCACAACAGACTGGTAGTTAGCAACTACCTACCTGTTAGTTCTTAGGTCAATAGTTAAAAAAATGTAATAGTCCTAGATAACCCCTTTTAACATTATATACTTGGCAGCAATTATCTATCGTGTGACGTGGCCATAAGACTAAGTCAACTGTATAACATGGTCCTTGACTGTATAACATGGTCTATTACTGACCAGTGATAAGAAAGTATAAAAGCACGGACAACCCCATTTATTTGAAATATGGTTCCTAATGTTTTCGGCACTAGCTACAGATATAGACCCTAATTGCTCTATAGGGGTTGTCCATCAATAAAGACAATTTTTTTAAATACTTAAATGCATGCATTTTTAGCTAAAAATAATTTTTTGGAATTGGATTTGATTAAAAATTTTGCACCGTTTGCCTTTTGTAGTCTCTATCTTGCACTGTCTAAGAATCCATCAGTGAGCTTATTATAACAGTTCAATAGGAGAGAACTGTTATAACAAGAGAAGGAGAGTACCTTTTTTTATGTCTTTTTCTGACCTCATCTCAGCTGGTTTAAGACCACTGACCACATCAAAGTTGAATGTGCAGGGAAACAAATAGTCTGTAAAAGCCAAATGGTGCAATATATTTAATGAAACCAAAATGCACAAAATATATCTTTAAGTCCACAAAGATGCAACATGCACCAATTGGCAGAACGGGGAATTTTTATCCCCAATGGAGAACTTTTATCCCTGTTACAAAATATGTGCCGCAGGTCAGATGCATGACCGCTGGGAGTCTACCGGAAAAAGCCGAGCAGCTACCTAGGGAATGAATGGAGCAGCTGTCAAGCATGTGCCTTTGCTGAAGCATTCGTCATCGAAACCAATTTTTTACACTGTTGATACTACATAGTAAAAAAAACATAGTTCTTATAGATGCTATATAACCCTTTTAAGGCAACCCACATACTCTAAAATCTAGACCTTTCGGCTGCGTGCCCACGATGCGTTTTTCATGCGTTTCCACTGCGGAATTTCCGCAGTGGAAACTCATTAAAAACGCTTGGTAATCTGCACCACATGGTCCTCAATGGCATTCCGCAATGTCAATGCACATGCTGCGGATTATTCCGCAGCGTTTCTGCGGCGCTCAAAAATCCGCAGCATGTTCATTAATTTTGCGGAAGCGCAGCGGAATTGCCGCCATTGACTTGCATTGAGACGCATATAATCCGTGTCTATACGTTTGTACATGTGGATTATATGCGTTTCTATGTGCGGATGGTACCCAGTTCTGGAGGAGAGAAGACTCTCATCCAGACCTGGGTACCATTGTACCTGTGAAAAAAAGAATAAAATAATAAATAAAGTTTATATTTACCTTCTCGCGGGCCGGCCGGCAGCGCTTATCTTCCAGGACCTGAGATGACGTCGCGATCATGTGACCGCAGACTGTCTCGCGATATGCCGGCAACCCGGAAGGACCGCGACAACACACGCGGCAGCACATGCGGCAGGGGATCGGTAAGTATAGCTTTATTTTTTACAGTCACACTATATAAATCCATGCTGTTTGCATGGATTTATATAGTGTGACCTAGTTGTCAAGCACTTTCCAAGTGATGCTATCGGGGCTCGGTTAGCTGCATGCATCACACACACCCCATTTCCGAGGGACAGCTCAACGGTGCTCCCATTAGTACAGTAATGCAGGCACGACAAATCATGTCCCTGGCTGGAGTGGGGAGGGGGAAGCACACCCAGTGATGTAGGAGCAGGGGGGGACGGTTTCTGGGCATAGGTAGGAGCCCATTGGTTGGAAGTCACCTGGGCTCATACACAGAGAGGTAGGTATATAAGGTGTCTTCATCTTAGTCGAGTAGAGTCAGTTCAGTCAGGAGGAGAAGAGAAAAGGAGTTCAACCAGGAGGGCTGACAGGGAGCTGTGGCTCAGTCTGGGCCCAGCTCCACGAGGCAGGCCTAGAGTGAAGGCCAGAGCCAGAAGAAAGGACAGAAACAGAAAGGAACAGAAAGGAAAGTAAGAAGGAACAGAACACCAAGAGAGGCCCAGAGACACGAAGGCAGAAGGAACCCTAAGGACCCAGGAGATTACAGGTGACGGGTTGGCAGAACAGGGTACCGGATCCCAAGTTGGTGGAGGCGACTAATCCTTAACCAAGAACCGGTGGTCGCAATCATTTAGTGGTGCGACCCCTTACTACACCTACTAGAAAGGCACACCACATAGGGTCAGGGAAGTGGGTACCCAGCCCTCCCAGGAGAAGATCAGAGGCAGCTGGACAAAAGTAGTGTCATTGGTGGGGCACGGCTGACGAAAAGATAGAAGGGAGTCCTGTGCCACACTCTGGAATTACCTGGGGGTTGACCGAGCCCCCTGCCTGGTGGAAGCAGCACGGCTCGGGCGGTCCTACCTGTGCACAAGTGAACTGGATGAGAACTGTGAGTAAAAAGCTTGAACTGCAACGCCTTGTCTCTGTGCTTTCTCACCGTATGCAGCACTACTGGTACTGGGACGCCCGTGCACCATAACCCCCACCGTCTACTACACTGCCCTGGGGCTTCACTCTTCCCGTCGGGAGTCACACTACCTCAGCTGCATACACCATCAGCCCCAGCGGTCTGCCTTGCAGCGGCGGTTCGCACTGACCGCAATCCACGGGTGGCGTAGTCGGACATTATCCCATAAAAGCCCCCACAAAAGACCGCCATTGGCCTGACCACACTGAGCCACGGGCCCGGGTCACCGCCACGGAGACTACAACCCCCAGAAGCCCGGTTCCGGGTGTCCCTCGGCCCAGGGGGCGAGTCAAATGCACAATCTGCATGCATTTTTTCTGGCAAGGGAGATGCAGAAACGCTGCAGAAATTTTCTGCTTCATTTCTGCATCGTGGGCACATACCCTTATTGGGTAGAAGTGTTTTAACTAATTGAATCGTTGACTGATCCTTCACGATTTTCCCAGTGTATATATGAATGTATATCTGGTTCTAACTTTTCCTATGTTCTTCACTTGTAGTTTGGGCGCCACCTGCTTAAGCCTATTGGGAAAAGAACACAGAAGGAAATTACAAGAAAGCAAGTTCATGTCTGAGTTGATGTTCATACCCCTGATGAAGCCATAATCACTTGGCGTAACGCGTAGGTTATTTATATCCTTCCTTTTTCTTTGAGCAGCTTTATTCTTGGCTAGTGTTGAGCGATACCTTCCGATATCGGGAAATATCGGATCGGATTGGATCGGACCGATACCGAAAAAGTATCGGATATCGCCGATTCCGATACCGGAAACCAATGCAAGTCAATGGGACAGAAATATCGGAATGAAAATAAACCCTTTCTTTCCTTGTAGGTTAATTCTACATGAAGGAAAACAACTAAGAATAATGTAGAATGTATTGGGGGAGGTGGCGGAGACAATAAAGGCATAGAGGTTTAGCCCAATCAAATGGAACAGCAGGAATTAATTTTTTTTTTTAAGACGTTCTGAGTTACGGAAATATTGACTATGTTAAGTATTTTTATATTTTGTCAGATATTTATGTTTCACTACTTCCATGCTCTTCACCTTCTTTTTTACTTCTCCCACACTTTCTCCTTCATCATCCTCAGCATCTTTTTCATCCACTTCTTCTTCACCTTCTTCATCTTCTTCTTCTTCACCTTCTTCGTATTATTCTTTTTTTTTACATTCATCATATTCTACTTCTTCATCTTCTTCATCTTCTTCTTCTTCATCATATTCTTATTTGTGGCAGGCATTCCTCTAGTTGTTATCTATAAAAGGTTGGACATTACACCTTTCGTTCTGCCCGTCACAAAAGATTTACAACAGGATTTGTCCGCGTTCAGTTTGGCCTGCAGCAGCAGGTCTTTTCCAGGGGCACCACGAGGAGGAACGGACTCACCCCCATACACTGCTTAGTCATCTTCTGCTTATAATTTAGATATTATCTTTTGCTCTGATTTTTAGTCTTATGCTTAATGTTCTTCCGCTTTTTGTTCTGCAGCTTCTTGTATTTCTGCTTCTTGGTTTTCTGTCTCTTGTTCTTCTGTATCTTGGTGCTTGTCTTCTCTTCTTTGTCCTCTTGGTCAACTTCTTCAGGGTCATCTTCTTGGTCTTCTTCGGGGTGGTCTTCAGGGTCGTCGTCTTCGGGGGTCCTCGTCTTCGGGGTCCTCGTCTTCTTCGGGTTGGTCTTCTGGGTCCTCATCTTCGGGGTCCTCGACTTCTTCGGGGTGGTCTTCAGGGTCCTCGTCTTCTTCGGGGTGGTCTTCAGGGTCCTCGTCTTCAGGGTCGTCGTCTTCGGGGTCCTCGTCTTCTTAGGGTTGGTCTTCAGGGTCCTCGTCTTCAGGGTCCTCGTCAGGGAGATCTAGAGTGATTACCAAGAACCATTTCAAAAAGCTTGAACTTGGAAATGTAGCAGAAGGTACAAGAAAGCTGAGGAACTACCGAGGACCAGCTGACGGTACTGGAACCCGGATGGGTAGCAGAAGGTACAAGAGCCAATGGAACTGCCGAAGACCAGCTGACGGTACTGGAACTCGGTTACTAAGCAGGAGGTACCTGTGCCAGAAAGCACTACCAAGGACCAGCAGACGTTGGTGGAACTTGGATACCGAGAAGGAGGCACCTAATCCAAAGGCACTGTCGAGAACCAGTTGACGGTACTGGAACCCGGATGGGTAGTAGAAGGTACAAGAGCAAATGGAACTACCGAGGACCAGCTGACGGTACTGGAACCCGGATGGGTAGCAGAAGGTACAAGAGCCAATGGAACTGCCGAAGACCAGCTGACGGTACTGGAACTCGGTTACTAAGCAGGAGGTACCTGTGCCAGAAAGCACTACCAAGGACCAGCAGACATTGGTGGAACTTGGATACCGAGAAGGAGGCACCTAATCCAAAGGCACTGCCGAGAACCAGCTGACGGTACTGGAACCCGGATGGGTAGCAGAAGGTACCCATGTAAAAAAAAATTCAAGGCCGCGAACCGGCCGCAGTTACCACAACCCACAGTCCTACAGGGGGTGCTTGTCCTATTGGCACTATGGAACCAGCCTTCATTGCCAGATCCCGCAGCCCACATAGGAGTCACCTAAACTGCAGGCACCATAGAGTCGGCTACCCCGACCGCAACACGACAGGACAACGCATTGGAGGCAAAGTGACGTTGACACTACCCGGAAACAGCTGGCGTGCTGGAACCAGGCTGGGCAGGAGGGAGTACCCATGCCAAAGTCACTGCCGATAACCAGCTGACGGTACTGGAACCCGGATGGGTAGCAGAAGGTACAAGAGCCAATGGAACTGCCGAAGACCAGCTGACGGTACTGGAACTCGGTTACTAAGCAGGAGGTACCTGTGCCAGAAAGCACTACCAAGGACCAGCAGACGTTGATGGAACTTGGATACCGAGAAGGAGGCACCTAATCCAAAGGCACTGCCGAGAACCAGCTGACGGTACTGGAACCCGGATGGGTAGCAGAAGGTACCCATGTAAAAAAAAGTTCAAGGCCGCGAGCCGGCCGCAGTTACCAAAACCCACAGTCCTACAGGGGGTGCTTGTCCTATTGGCACTATGGAACCAGCCTTCATTGCCAGATCCCGCAGCCCACATAGGAGTCACCTAAACTGCAGGCACCATAGAGTCGGCTAACCCGACCGCAATACGACAGGACAACGCATTGGAGGCAAAGTGACGTTGACACTACCCGGAAACAGCTGGCGTGCTGGAACCAGGCTGGGCAGGAGGGAGTACCCATGCCAAAGTCACTGCCGAGAACCAGCTGACGGTACTGGAACCCGGATGGGTAGTAGAAGGTACAAGAGCAAATGGAACTACCGAGGACCAGCTGACGGTACTGGAACCCGGATGGGTAGCAGAAGGTACAAGAGCCAATGGAACTGCCGAAGACCAGCTGACAGTACTGGAACTCGGTTACTAAGCAGGAGGTACCTGTGCCAGAAAGCACTACCAAGGACCAGCAGACGTTGGTGGAACTTGGATACCGAGAAGGAGGCACCTAATCCAAAGGCACTGCCGAGAACCAGCTGACGGTACTGGAACCCGGATGGGTAGTAGAAGGTACAAGAGCAAATGGAACTACCGAGGACCAGCTGACGGTACTGGAACCCGGATGGGTAGCAGAAGGTACAAGAGCCAATGGAACTGCCGAAGACCAGCTGACGGTACTGGAACTCGGTTACTAAGCAGGAGGTACCTGTGCCAGAAAGCACTACCAAGGACCAGCAGACGTTGGTGGAACTTGGATACCGAGAAGGAGGCACCTAATCCAAAGGCACTGCCGAGAACCAGCTGGCGGTGCTGGAACCCAGGGTAAATACTAAAAACAGAGTGGAGCCAGAGGTGTAATTGGAGCAAGTTTTAAATCAGTAGTACAGTGGATGTGGACAAAGCAGGAGAATTTGCCGGACACACAGCAGGGGAACAGCTGACGTTACTGAACCCCAATAACACTGGAGCAAGCGTTGACTGTGCAGACGGCACTTCTGAGCAGCAACTAGCGGTATTGGAGCCCAGGGTAAATACTAAAAACAGAGGAGCCAGAGGTGTAATTGGAGCAACTTTAAAATCTGTAGTAGTGAGAATGTGGACAGAGCAGGAGAAATTGCCGTCCGCACAGCAGGGGAACAGCTGACGTTACTGAACCTCAATAACACGGCAGCAAGTGTTGACTGTGCAGACGGCACTTCCGAGCACCAACTGGCGGTGTTGGAGCTCAGGGATAATACTGAAAACAGAGGAGCCAGAGGTGTAATTGGAGCAACTTTAAAATCTGTAGTAGTGAGAATGTGGACAGAGCAGGAGAAATTGCCGTCCGCACAGCAGGGGAACAGCTGACGTTACTGAACCCCAATGACACGGCAGCAAGTGTTGACTGTGCAGACAGCACTTCCGAGCGCCAACTGGCGGTGTTGGAGCTCAGGGATAATACTGAAAACAGAGGAGCCAGAGGTGTAATTGGAGCAACTTTAAAATCTGTAGTAGTGAGAATGTGGACAGAGCAGGAGAAATTGCCGTCCGCACAGCAGGGGAACAGCTGACGTTACTGAACCCCAATAACACGGCAGCAAGTGTTGACTGTGCAGACGGCACTTCCGAGCGCCAACTGGCGGTGTTGGAGCTCAGGGATAATACTGAAAACAGAGGAGCCAGAGGTGTAATTGGAGCAACTTTAAAATCTGTAGTAGTGAGAATGTGGACAGAGCAGGAGAAATTGCCGTCCGCACAGCAGGGGAACAGCTGACGTTACTGAACCCCTATAACATGGCAGCAAGTGTTGACTGTGCAGACGGCACTTCCAAGCGCCAACTGGCGGTGTTGGAGCTCAGGGATAATACTGAAAACAGAGGAGCCAGAGGTGTAATTGGAGCAACTTTAAAATCTGTAGTAGTGAGAATGTGGACAGAGCAGGAGAAATTGCCGTCCGCACAGCAGGGGAACAGCTGACATTACTGAACCCCTATAACATGGCAGCAAGTGTTGACTGTTCAGACGGCACTTCCGAGCGCCAACTGGCGGTGTTGGAGCTCAGGGATAATACTGAAAACAGAGGAGCCAGAGGTGTATTTGGAGGAGGTTTTAAATCAGTAGTACAGTGGATGTGGACAGAGCAGGAGAAATTGCCGTCCGCACAGCAGGGGAACAGCTGACGTTACTGAACCCCAATAACACGGCAGCAAGTGTTGACTGTGCAGATGGCACTTCCAAGCGCCAACTGGCGGTGTTGGAGCTCAGGGATTACAGTTCAGGTGGTAGAAACATGAACAGAACAGGAGACCTGGATACTGTTGCCAACCAATTATTTATTCTGGAAGAGGACTGGCAAATTCATGAGAGATCCAGGCCTTGTTCATTTTGAGAAAAGTAAGCCGGTCAACGTTATCGGAGGATAGTCGCATGCGACGGTCTGTTAGTACACCACCTGCGGCACTAAAGACGCGTTCCGATAATACACTAGCAGCAGGGCAAGCTAGTACCACCAATGCATACTGACTAAGCTCTGGCCATGTATCCAGCTTACAGACCCAAAACTTGAAGGGAGAAGAGCCGTCTGGGAGTACACAAAGAGGGCAAGACATGTAGTCTGTCACCATCTGACGGAAACGTTGCCTCCTGCTGACTGGAGACGTCTGTGATGGTGTAGACATTTGTGGCGGCGGGGACACAAAACTTTGCCACATTTCGGCCTTACTGGTCTTGCCTTGTGCTGAGGCGCTGCTTCTGCTCCCTCTTTGTGCAGAGCTTCCTCCACTGCCTCGACGCACTGAGCTGCTTTGTAAAGCACTAGCAGCACTGCTCTCGGTTGGAATGGAGAACATGATGGAATGCACCAGTGCGTCTTGGTACTCCCGCATTTTACGCTCCCGGTTCAACGGTGTTATGAGGCTTTGTAAGTTGTCCCGGTAGCGAGGATCTAGGAGGGTGGACACCCAATAATCAGCCGTGTTGAGAATGTGGGCGATGCGGCGGTCGTTTCTCAGGCACTGCAGCATGAAATCAACGATGTGCTTGTCACGGGTGTGTCGCCACGAAGATCGTCACGATTACACAGCCTGACTTCTCGCAGCTGACTTTTTGGTGCTTTGTGTTTTTCGGCAGTGAGGGAGTTAATTCTCTCTCTCTGTGCTAGACGAGGTCCAGCCTCGCCCAGCTGCAATCAATGCTGCTGTAGTGAGACTCCTTCAAATGCCTGCTGGTCTGTTAGGGAAGTGTCGATGAAAGCATTTCATGCAGACTAACTGAGCGGATCGTGGTTTTTGGAGTTTCAGAGATAAGTGTATTTGGAGTGTTTTTTCCCTTCCTCGCTTTATCATTTATCTCCTTTCCCGTTGGTGTTCCCTCTGTTGTAGTTGTGTAGTTTTTGTATGCAAGGTGGTTTGGGTTTTTCCCTTGTACTGTCTCGTTCGTCTAAGTACTGTGTGTGGGCATATTATTACTTGTCCCCTTTTGTTGTGATCGGGGTCCTTCTCAGGACTAGATTACTTAGGTGCAGGGATCCTCAGGAGGTAGGGGTTACGTTGGCGGCCTGGACCTCTGTACCTTTAACAGTACCTCCAGGTTGAGGGATTAGTCAGGGCCCCAGCTTAGGGTCAGCTTAGGCCCCCTACCTCCAGTATACAGAGACAGCGTGACATTTTCACCGACCCCTTAGTTTTTCTCCAGCTACCATGGATCCAGTAGCCGGTCTAGCTCGGCAGTTGCAGAGTTTGTCCATGGAGCTGGCGGACGTTAGGTCCAAGGTTTTGTATCCTCAGGAGCAAGCCGGACCAGAACCTAAAGTAGCTCTCCCTGACAGGTTCACTGGGGGGCGGGACAAGTTTTATGTTTTCCGGGAGGCATGCAAGTTGTACTTTCGGCTGCGGCCTCGGTCATCGGGGAGTGAAGAACAAAGGGTGGGAATTGTCATCTCGCTCCTACAAGGGGACCCACAATCTTGGGCGTTCTCTCTTCCCCCGGGCTCCCCGGCTCTCCAGTCAGTGGATAGGTTTTTCGCTGCTCTGGGACTCGTATATGATGACCCAGATCGGATCTCCCTTGCTGAGTCTAAGTTACGTAGGATCCAGCAGGGAGATCGTCCGGCGGAGGAATTCTGTTCGGAGTTCCGTAGGTGGGCCACGGACACCCAGTGGAATGACCCGGCTCTTAGGAGCCAGTTTTGTCAAGGTTAATCTGACAAATTACAGGATGTGTTGGCACAGTATGACTCTCCCGCGTCACTGGAAGCCGTTATGGCCCTTGCTATTCGCGTTGACAGACGGCTTCGGGAGAGGTGCGGGATAACTCTACCCCCTGTGATGACTCCACCTCCTACAAGGTCCCCTCATATGGTGGTTCCCCTGGTCAGTCCAGAGGAGCCTATGCAATTAGGAGGGACATCATTTCGGGGGAGGGGACCGGTGGTGCGCCATAAGACAGGAAGGTGTTTCTTCTGCGGG
This sequence comes from Phyllobates terribilis, assembly GCF_046119375.1. Classification (NCBI taxonomy): domain Eukaryota; kingdom Metazoa; phylum Chordata; class Amphibia; order Anura; family Dendrobatidae; genus Phyllobates; species Phyllobates terribilis. The sequence goes on along the minus strand of NW_027362781.1, from coordinate 20,328,665 downwards.
AGAAAGGGACATTTTATTGGGGGGTGTCCATCCCGTTCCTTGCAGAGTGAAGAGTCGTCGGAAAACTGTTGATCCCAGGTTGTGTGGTGGACGGCAATCTGGGAGTAGGTATTTTGTCCCTAGGTTCGTCTCAGTTTCTCGTACCGGCGGAGGTGGTGGTGGGTACGAGAACTGAGAGGATATCTGTTCTTCTGGATAGTGGGGCCGGGGCTAATCTGGTTGATGCTCGGTTTGCCCGGGTTCAAGGTATGCGATTGAGTGAGTTGGCTAAACCCATCCCCATATTCTCGATCGATGCCAAGCCTCTCGGTCAGGGAAGTTTTTTGCAAGCTGTGCATGACGTAAAACTTCAAGTGGGGGCGATACATAAAGAACTGTTGTCTTGCTACGTGTTGGAGGGTCTTCCCACTCCTATAGTGTTGGGCCTTCCTTGGTTAACTAAGCATAACCCGGTTATTAATTGGCAAACCAGAGAGATAAGCCAATGGAGTAAATTCTGTAATAAAAACTGCATGAACACGGTCATCGGTGCGGTTACTCCTTGGGTCTTACCTCCATTTCTGGCGGACTTTGAGGATGTATTCTCTGAGAAAGGGTGTCAGGAACTACCTCCACATCGCGAGTATGACTGTTCTGTAAAACTGCTCCCTGAGGCCAAGTTACCTAAAGCTAGGTTGTATAACCTTTCTGGTCCTGAGAGGCAGGCCATGAAGGATTATATTTCAGAAAGTCTGGCTAAGGGGCATATTAGACCTTCATCTTCACCGGTGGCTGCGGGGTTCTTCTTTGTTAAGAAGAAAGATGGAGGCCTACGCCCTTGCCTGGATTTCTGTGAACTTAATCGGATTACGGTCCGAGATCCGTATCCGCTCCCACTTATTCCCGATCTCTTTAATCAGATCGTGGGCGCCAAATGGTTCTCTAAGTTGGATCTCAGGGGGGCGTACAATCTGATTAGGATGAAGGAGGGGGATGAGTGGAAGACGGCGTTTAACACTCCGGAGGGGCATTATGAGAACCTTGTCATGCCATTCGGTCTGACTAATGCCCCGGCGGTGTTCCAACACTTTGTTAATGACATTTTTCGCCGCCTGGTGGGACAGTTTGTTGTCATATATCTGGATGATATCTTAATTTACTCGCCGGATCTGGTGTCTCATCAGGAGCACGTTAGGCAGGTGTTACAGATCTTGCGGGATAATAAACTATATGCCAAATGGGAAAAGTGTGTGTTCGCCGTACAGGAACTCCAGTTTTTAGGCTTCCTGGTTTCAGCGTCCGGTTTTCGTATGGACCCTGGGAAAGTGCGGGCAGTTCTTGAGTGGGATCGGCCAGAGAATCTTAAGGCACTACAACGTTTCCTGGGGTTTGCTAATTATTACCGGAAGTTCATTCGTAATTTCTCGTCCATGGTTAAGCCTCTCACAGACATGACTAAAAAGGGGACGGATTTTTCTAGGTGGTCTGACAAGGCTTGTCAAGCATTCTCCTCCTTGAAAAAATGTTTTGCATCGGCACCCATACTCATTCAACCTGATGCGTCACAGCCATTCATTGTAGAGGTAGACGCTTCCGAGGTAGGGGTGGGAGCAGTATTGTCACAAGGTTCGTCCCCTGGTAAGTGGCATCCGTGCGCCTTTTTCTCTAAAAAATTGTCGTCCGCTGAGAGGAATTACGATGTCGGCAATAGGGAACTCTTGGCCATTAAGTTAGCTTTTGAGGAGTGGCGCCATTTTTTGGAGGGGGCAGTCCATCCGGTCACCGTCATCACCGATCACAAGAACCTGCTATATCTGGAGTCCGCGAAACGTCTGAATCCCAGACAAGCTAGGTGGTCATTGTTTTTTACCAGGTTTAATTTTGTCGTTACATATCGTCCTGGGTCAAAAAATGTAAAGGCGGATGCCTTATCTCGTAGTTTCCCTGGGGCCGGGAATACGGACGACCCGGTTCCTATCCTTCAGGAGGGGGTGGTGGTTTCGGCAGTATGCTCTGAGCTGGAGGAGGAGGTATTGGAGGCTCAGGGGGACGCCCCTGTTGGACCTCCGGGGAGACTGTTTGTTCCAGATCAGTTGCGACAAAAGGTGATCGAGGCACACCATAACTCAGTTTTTGCAGGACACTCGGGGAGTAGAGCAACTGTGGATCTCCTCTCGCGTCGGTTTTGGTGGCCTAACTTACATAAGGAGGTGGTAACTTTTGTCGCGTCCTGTGGGGTTTGTGCGCGCTCTAAGACCTCACATACCCGTCCGTCTGGGGCCCTCTTACCTTTGAAGATCCCGGAGCGTCCTTGGACTCATCTGTCTATGGACTTTATTACGGACCTCCCTCCATCTTCGGGTAAAACGGTCATACTCGTTGTAGTGGACAGGTTCAGCAAGATGGCACATTTTGTCGCTCTTCCGGCTCTCCCTAATGCTAAAACTCTTGCGCAGGTGTTCATTGGGGAGATTGTGAGGCTTCACGGGGTACCCTCTGATGTGGTGTCTGATCGGGGGTCTCAGTTTGTGTCCAAGTTCTGGAAGGCGTTTTGTGCACGGCGGGGGATGCATTTGTCGTTCTCATCGGCTTTTCATCCTCAGACCAATGGTCAGACGGAACGTATGAACCAGAGCTTGGAGACATATCTCCGGTGTTTTGTGTCAGAGAACCAGGAGGACTGGGCTTCTTTCTTACCTCTGGCAGAGTTTGCTCTTAATAATAGGCGGAGCGAGTCCACTGGTAAGTCCCCGTTTTTTGGGGCATATGGTTTTCACCCCCAGTTTTGTTCTTTCAGTAGGGGGGGCTCTTCGGGGGTTCCTGAGGAGGAACGATTTTCCTCATCACTCGCTTCAGTATGGAGAGGGGTGCTGAAGAATCTGAATACTATGGGGAACCGATACAAACGTATGGCTGATAGGAGGAGAGTGTCTGGTCCGGACCTAAGTGTGAACGATCGGGTATGGTTGTCTACCAGGAATATAAAACTTAAGGTTCCCTCCTGGAAACTGGGTCCCAGGTTCATCGGGCTGTACAGAATCAGTTCTATTATTAATCCGGTGGCATTCCGTCTTGACCTCCCCCCTACGTTTAAAATTCACAACGTGTTCCACAGATCGTTGCTTAAGAGGTATGTGGCGCCGGTGGTACCGTCACCTTTACCTCCCCCTCCAGTGGTGGTCAAGGGTAACTTGGAGTTCCAGGTATCGAGGGTCATCGATTCACGCTTTAATCGCCGGTCCCTTCAGTACCTGGTTCATTGGAAAGGGTATGGTCCTGAGGAGAGGATGTGGGTTCCTGCGTCGGATATTAACGCAGACCGATTAGTTCGGGCCTTCCACACGACTCACCCGGATAAACCTGGCCCTGAGGGTCCGGAGGCCCCTCGTAGAAGGGGGGGTACTGTCACGGGTGTGTCGTCACGAAGATCGTCACGATTACACAGCCTGACTTCTCGCAGCTGACTTTTTGGTGCTTTGTGTTTTTCGGCAGTGAGGGAGTTAATTCTCTCTCTCTCTGTGCTAGACGAGGTCCAGCCTCGCCCAGCTGCAATCAATGCTGCTGTAGTGAGACTCCTTCAAATGCCTGCTGGTCTGTTAGGGAAGTGTCGGTGAAAGCATTTCATGCAGACTAACAGAGCGGATCGTGGTTTTTGGAGTTTCAGAGATGTAGTGCCGGCGTCCCTGCCCTCTGCTAGGCAGGGACGCTGCTCCCCTCACCGCTCTGCTCCGTGCCCGGTGTCCTCCCCCCGCTCTGCTGTCAGCGTGCGCTCCTTCCCGGCGTCCTCCTCCCGCTCTGCTCTCAGTGCGCGCTCCTTCCCGGCCCCTGTGCTTAGGGCGCGCGCGCGCGCGCTCCCCTCCTCTTAAAGGGGCCGCGCGCGCCATCCTAAGGAGTCCCCGGCCAATGGCCGGAGGACTTCATCATATATAAGGCACCTCCTCCAAAATGGAGGTGCCCGAGCAATGTTGTTTGCACCTGTGTCTCACCTGTGCTTCAGCCCTCAGGTCCCGTTGCCAGTTACCTGCCAGTTACCTGCCAGTTACCTGCCTGATTCCTGCCTGAATACTTGTTACCTGTCTGCCAGTCTGAGGTCCGACGGTCTGCCTTACTACTCCTGTCAGTCTGTCTAAAGGACCAGCCTGCCCGCTCACCTGGGAGCGCACATCAGCTACCTGCCTGCTTGCCTGAGGTCCGACGGTCTGCCTTACAACTCCGGTCAGTCTGTCTATGGACCAGCTTGCCCGCTCACCTGGGAGCGCTTCTCCGTTACCTGCCTGCTTGCCAGCCCGGAGGCTCCGTTGTCACGTGCTGTGACCATCAGCTGCTTCAGACTCTTGCCCGCTCACCTGGGAGCGCTTCTCCATTACCTGCCTGCTTGCCAGCCGTCACGTGCCGTGACCACCTGTTATTCCTGAGACTCTCGCTTGCTCACCTGGGAGCACACATCTACCATCTGCCTCCTAACCTACCCGGAGGCTCTGCCATCACAGGTCGTACCTACCCATTACCCAGAGACTGCCCTGATCACTAGCCGTATCTCCCTGTCCGTTCATCCAGAGACTGCCACCCGCTCCCTTACAAGGGCCGCCCCCTTGTATAGTAGCTCAGAGGTTCCGCCTCCCGGACCCGTTACAGTTTGCTCGGGCCATGGAACCCGGTGGCACCCAAGCTCCCTCGCTCTCGGACCTGTGTCATGAACTGTCCCGTCAGAGGTCCCAACAGGAGTCCATCCTGGGTCACCTACGGAATGTTAATTCTCGCCTGGACACTCTGTCTGCTCCACCTGCAACCACTGCCAGTACCATGACTCGCAACCCGGCAGCTCCGCTACCCACTAATACCATGGTATCCTACCCCGGATCCCGGCTGTCTGCACCTCCTCGCTTCGGAGGCGACTCCGCCCAGGCTCGGGGCTTCATAAATCAGTGCACCCTGCACTTTGAACTTTTGTCTCATCAGTTTAACTCCGACCGGGCCAAAATTGCCTTTATCATGTCCCATCTCACCGGGGAGGCCCTGGCCTGGCTAAATCCTCTATGGGAGAGAGGAGACCCCCTGGTGTCCAACTTGCCTGCTTTTCTCTCGGCTTTCCGGAAAGTCTTCGACGAACCCGGACGGAAGACCTCATCCGCATCCTCGCTGCTACGCCTCCGTCAGGAAGGTCTCACCGTGGGCCAATATGCCATACGGTTCCGTACCCTTGCCTCGGAGCTGGCCTGGGATAACGACGCTCTGGTATCCGTCTTCTGGGAGGGTCTGTCTGGCCGTATTAAAGATGAACTTGCTGGTCGGGACATTCCTACCACTCTCGATGATCTAATAACTCTTGCCACCCGGATTGACCTACGGTTCCAGGAGCGTGCCAAAGAGGTCACCCGTGAGAGGAGGATTCCACGTTTAGCTCCTACTTTTCAGAAACCCGTCATTTCCTCCGTCTCTCCCCAGGTACACTCTCCTGAGCCTATGCAGGTCGACCAGACCAAGATGGTCAAAACCCGTCAGGACTCACGCCGTGCCGAGGGGAGCTGCTTCTACTGTGGCAGTAAGGAGCACCGGATCCGTGCCTGCCCGGAGAGGTCGGGAAACGCCTGTGTCTAGGTTCGCTCAGAGAGGTCCACCTAGACAAGAATAAATCCTCTCCATCCCTGCTGTTGTCAGTTTCTATCGTCTACGGGGAGAACCGTTATTTCGAACTAGCCCAACTTGACTCTGGAGCAGCCGGGAATCTTATTTCACAGTCCCTGGTAGAAAAATACCGCATCCCCACCAAACCTCTGGCTGTACCCTTGTCTGTTGCTGCCGTGGATGGGGGGCTCTTACCTCGCCCCATCCAACTCATCACCGAATCCATTACTCTGCAGGTGGGAATGCTGCATTCTGAAAGTATCTCCTTCCATGTTCTGCCTGGACTCTCTCACGCCCTCTTGCTAGGTTTGCCTTGGCTCCAGAGACATGCACCCGTGCTTGACTGGCAAACCGGAGAGGTCCTTCGCTGGGGACAAGACTGTCATAAAACCTGCCTGGTTCCCGTGCATCCCGTCCGTCCCTCTCCTACCCCAGCTAATCTACCTGGACTTCCGATTCCTTATTGGTCTTATGCTGATGTCTTTAATAAAAAGGAGGCAGAGACATTACCTCCTCATAGACCATACGACTGCCCCATCGACCTGTTACCCGGTACTACTCCTCCCCGTGGGCGTATTTATCCATTATCCGCTGCTGAGACCCGGTCGATGTCCGAATATATTGAGGAGAATCTGGCCAGGGGATTCATCCGGAAATCTACCTCCCCGGCGGGAGCAGGCTTCTTTTTCGTCAAAAAGAAGGACGGCTCTCTCCGTCCCTGTATAGACTATAGAGGCCTAAACCAGATCACGGTGAAGAATAAGTACCCCCTTCCGCTCATTCCAGAATTATTTGATCGTCTGAGGGGGGCTAGGATCTTCACCAAACTGGACCTTCGTGGGGCATACAACCTGGTTTGTATCCGTCAGGGGGATGAATGGAAGACGGCCTTCAACACCCGGGACGGCCACTATGAATACCTGGTAATGCCCTTTGGTCTCTGTAACGCTCCTGCCGTCTTTCAAGAGTTGGTCAATGACATCTTCCGGGACCTTCTCTACTCCTGCGTAGTGGTGTACCTGGACGACATCTTGGTCTTCTCTCCGGATCTCCAGACTCACCGGAGGGACGTTCGTCAAGTCCTGCTCAGGCTCAGGCAGAATCACCTCTTCGCTAAATACGAGAAGTGCCTCTTTGAGCAGACCTCGCTTCCGTTTTTGGGCTACATTATTTCTCAGACCGGCCTACGAATGGATCCAGAGAAACTGTCTGCCATCGAGAAATGGCCCCGACCGGAGGGGTTGAAGGCCATTCAGCGGTTCCTGGGCTTCGCCAACTACTACCGCCTCTTCATACCACACTTCTCTTCTCGGACTGCCCCAATTTCCGCGCTCACCCGTAAGGGTACTAATCCCAAAGAGTGGCCGCCCGAAGCAGAGGAAGCCTTTCTTTCCTTAAAACAGGCCTTCTCTTCCGCCCCGGTGCTGCATCGCCCGGACGGCAACAAGCAGTTTTTCCTGGAAGTGGACGCCTCCTCCTCTGGAGCCGGAGCGGTACTTACTCAAAAATCTTCTTCCGGGAGAATGGTAACTTGCGGCTTCTTCTCCAAACTCTTCTCCTCCTCGGAGCGCAATTATTCCATAGGAGATCGAGAGTTATTGGCCATCAAACTGGCATTGGAGGAGTGGCGTTACCTGCTTGAGGGGGCTCTTCACCCGGTAATAATTTACACTGACCACAAGAACTTGGCTTACCTCCAGCATGCCCAGAGACTTAACCCGCGCCAAGCCCGGTGGTCCTTGTTTTTTGCTCGTTTTGATTTTATCCTTCATTTTCGCCCGGCTGACAAAAACGTCAAGGCGGACGCCTTGTCTCGATCCTTTCTGGTGTCTGATCTCGAGGAAGATCCGAAACACATCATCGATCCCGCCAGAGTAATGCAGGTGGCTCCCGTGAGTCTAAATCGTCTCCCTCCCGGTAAGACATTCGTATCAGTACCTGATCGGGAGAAGATCCTACACTGGGGTCATTCGTCTAAACTAGCTGGCCACGCCGGTCAGAAAAAGACCCTCCAGCTTATTACCCGGCACTACTGGTGGCCTAACCTGCACAAGGATGTAATAGACTTTGTTTCTGCCTGTGTGTCCTGCGCCCGCAACAAAGTTCCGAGACACCTGCCGGCCGGCCGCCTTCTTCCTCTGCCAGTACCTGCTGCCCCCTGGCAGCATATAGCGATGGACTTCATTACTGATCTACCCGTCTCAGCCGGTTGTACGGTCATTTGGGTGGTCGCTGACCGCTTTTCCAAAATGGCTCACTTCATTTCCCTGCCAGGCCTTCCGTCTGCACCCGAGCTGGCTAAAGACTTTATCCGCCACATCTTCCGTCTTCATGGCCTGCCCCGTCACATCGTGTCGGATCGAGGGGTACAGTTCACTTCTCGTTTCTGGAGAGCCACTTGTAAATTGCTGGACGTCACCCTGGACTTCTCCTCCGCTTACCACCCACAGTCTAATGGTCAAGTGGAGTGGATCAATCAGAACCTGACCAGTTACCTCCGGCACTTCGTTAATGCCCACCATTCTGACTGGGTGGATCTCCTGCCGTGGGCCGAATTCTCGTACAACAATCACGAGAGCGAATCTTCCTCCAAATCCCCGTTTTTTGTAGTCTACGGTCAGCACCCTCGGATCCCGTTTCCCGTCTCCACCTCGGTGGACAATCCGGCTGCGGAATCTCTTGTTAACAAATTTTCCTCCATATGGGAGAGTACCCGGTCCGCACTCCTTCTGTCATCCGAGCGTATGAAAAGACATGCTGACAAAAAACGTCTGGATCCTCCTCAATTCCGTCCTGGGGATAAAGTCTGGCTCTCGTCCAAATATGTCCGGCTCAAGATCCCTTCCTATAAGTTAGGGCCTCGGTTCATCGGTCCACTGGAGGTCATCAGTCAGATCAATCCGGTGGCCTATAAATTGAAACTCCCGGCCAACTTACGGATCCCTAACTCCTTCCATGTATCTCTCCTCAAACCCGTGGTACTTAATTCTTTTTTCAAGTCTACAGGTACGCCTCCTGCTCCGGTTTCTGCTGAGGACGAGTTTGAGGTAGAGAACATTCTTGCCACCAAAAGGGTAAGAGGAAAGACCTTTTTTCTGGTAGATTGGAAGGGGTTTGGTCCTGAGGAGAGAACGTGGGAGCCCCGGGAGAACATCCATGCCCCTCTCATCCTAGCTAAATTTCTGTCTGGCCTAAAAAAGGGGGGGCCTAAAGGGGGGGGTACTGTAGTGCCGGCGTCCCTGCCCTCTGCTAGGCAGGGACGCTGCTCCCCTCACCGCTCTGCTCCGTGCCCGGTGTCCTCCCCCCGCTCTGCTGTCAGCGTGCGCTCCTTCCCGGCGTCCTCCTCCCGCTCTGCTCTCAGTGCGCGCTCCTTCCCGGCCCCTGTGCTTAGGGCGCGCGCGCGCGCGCTCCCCTCCTCTTAAAGGGGCCGCGCGCGCCGTCCTAAGGAGTCCCCGGCCAATGGCCGGAGGACTTCATCATATATAAGGCACCTCCTCCAAAATGGAGGTGCCCGAGCAATGTTGTTTGCACCTGTGTCTCACCTGTGCTTCAGCCCTCAGGTCCCGTTGCCAGTTACCTGCCAGTTACCTGCCAGTTACCTGCCTGATTCCTGCCTGAATACTTGTTACCTGTCTGCCAGTCTGAGGTCCGACGGTCTGCCTTACTACTCCTGTCAGTCTGTCTAAAGGACCAGCCTGCCCGCTCACCTGGGAGCGCACATCAGCTACCTGCCTGCTTGCCTGAGGTCCGACGGTCTGCCTTACAACTCCGGTCAGTCTGTCTATGGACCAGCTTGCCCGCTCACCTGGGAGCGCTTCTCCGTTACCTGCCTGCTTGCCAGCCCGGAGGCTCCGTTGTCACGTGCTGTGACCATCAGCTACTTCAGACTCTTGCCCGCTCACCTGGGAGCGCTTCTCCATTACCTGCCTGCTTGCCAGCCCGGAGGCTCCGCCGTCACGTGCCGTGACCACCTGTTATTCCTGAGACTCTCGCTTGCTCACCTGGGAGCACACATCTACCATCTGCCTCCTAGCCTACCCGGAGGCTCTGCCATCACAGGTCGTACCTACCCATTACCCAGAGACTGCCCTGATCACTAGCCGTATCTCCCTGTCCGTTCATCCAGAGACTGCCACCCGCTCCCTTACAAGGGCCGCCCCCTTGTATAGTAGCTCAGAGGTTTCGCCTCCCGGACCCGTTACAAGAGATAAGTGTATTTGGAGTGTTTTTTCCCTTCCTCGCTTTATCATTTATCTCCTTTCCAGTTGGTGTTCCCTCTGTTGTAGTTGTGTAGTTTTTGTATGCAAGGTGGTTTTGGTTTTTCCCTTGTACTGTCTTGTTCGTCTAAGTACTGTGTGTGGGCATATTATTACTTGTCCCCTTTTGTTGTGATCGGGGTCCTTCTCAGGACAAGATTACTTAGGTGCAGGGATCCTCAGGAGGTAGGGGTTACGTTGGCGGCCTGGACCTCTGTACCTTTAACAGTACCTCCAGGTTGAGGGATTAGTCAGGGCCCCAGCTTAGGGTCAGCTTAGGCCCCCTACCTCCAGTATACAGAGACAGCGTGACAGTGCTGCAGACTGCCAACTGGCCAAGAAACGCTGTCCCCTGCTTGAGGCGTGATCTCTGCCTGCTCTGCATCACCCCACCCTCGCTCTAGATACTGACTACTAGAGCATTGTGTACCTCCCTCCTCTGGACAGATGTCTTCCTCATCCATTGACTCCTCCTCATCCTCCTCACAAAGTGTCCCCTGCCTAGGCCTTTGTGAGGAACCACGTTGCGCAAACTGTAGAGAAGCAGATGGCATTTGTGACTCCTCATCCTCCACCTCTTCCAAAACCTCGTCCCTTAGTGCTTGCAGTGTTTTTTCAAGCAGGCAGATATGGGGGATAGTCATGCTGACTAGTGCATCATCTGCACTCACCATCCGCGTGGAATAATCGAAGGCATGCAAAACGTGGCAAATGTCCTTCATAGAGGCCCACTCAGTGGTGGTGAAGTGTGAACGGCGCGCACTGCGACTTGTTTGCGCCTGCTGCAGCTGGTACTCCATTACTGCTGCCTGCTGCTCACACAACCTCTCCAACATATGTAACGTTGAATTCCACCTGGTGGGTAGGTCACATATGATGCGATGTTCCGGAAGACGTAATCGGCGCTGCAGAGCTGCAATGCGTGATCTTGCATTGCTGGAACGCCGCAAGTGAGCGCACTCTATGCGGACCTTGTGAAGCAGTGCATCAAGATCCGGATAGTCCCTCAAAAAACTCTGCACGACCAAGTTGAGCATATGTGCCAGACATGGGATGTGAGTGAGGTTGCCTAGGCCCAGAGCTGCCACCAGATTTCGGCCATTGTCACACACTACCATGCCTGGCTGGAGATTCGCTGGCACAAACCACACGTTGCTCTGCTGCTTGATGGCATTCCAGAGCTCCTGCGCTGTGTGGCTTCGATTCCCCAAAGAAATTAATTTTAATACGGCCTGTTGACGTTTGGCCACGGCTGTGCTCATATTGGTCACCATAACAGATAACCGTTCACGGGTCGATGTGGAGGTAGACCGTGACGGCTCCTGCAGCGCTGATTCAGAGGAACTGGAGTATGAGGAGGAGTCAATGTGTACAGACTGGATTCCTGCAATCCTTGGAGTTGGCAGAACACGTACAGCGCCACACTCAAGATCTGTACCTGGCTCCACAACATTTACCCAATGGGCAGTGAGGGAAAGGTATCGTCCCTGTCCATGCTTACTGGTCCACGCATCGGTGGTCAGGTGGACCTTGCTACTGACGGCGTTTTGTAGCGCATGTTTAATTTTTCCCTCCACATGATGTTGCAAGGCAGGGACGGCTTGCCTGCTGAAATAAAATCGGCTGGGCACGTTGTATTGTGGGACTGCCAATGCCATAAAGTTACGGAATGTGTCAGTCTCCACCAGCCTGAATGATAGCATTTCAAGGGCCAGTAGTTTAGCAATGCCAGCATTCAGAGCCTGTGCTCGGGGGTGGTTTGCCGAGTATGGGCGCCTTTTCTCCCATGCCTGTGCTAACGATGGCTGCATACTGGCCTGGGAGTGTGAGGATGACTGGGAAAGTGGTGCTGTGGGTGGAATTACACTGTGTCTCTGTACAACAGTGCCAGAGATTCTTCCATGGCGATCCTGTGAGGAAGCCGAACCAGCTGTGTGTGAGCTGGAGGAAGAGGCTACAACACGAGTTGAAGAGGTGGTAGGTGGCGCTGTAGGTTGGCCTAGGTCTTCAGTGTGTTTTTGTAACTCCACCATGTGCTTGGTCCGCACATGTTTCCACATATTTGTGGTATTGAGGTTGCTGACACTTTTCCCTCTTTTCACCTTCAGATTACACAGCTTGCATTTGACAAAGCAAATGTCATCTGCAACTGTGTCAAAAAAGGACCAGGCACTGCAAGTCTTGGGAGCGCCCGCTTTGGATTTTGGAAGAGCCATGCTCCTAATGGGTGCCGAAGTGGAGGCTACAGGCAACCAAGTCTGCCCCCTCCCTCTCCCTCCTTTTTGGGCTGTTCGGGGAATCTCTTCCTCAGAGCTGCTCCCACCACCTTCCTGTCCCTCACGCCATGATGGGTCAAGGACCTCATCATCTACACCACCCTCTTCAAACAACTGCTTCTCCTGAGTAGTCTCGACAGCACAGTACACACCAGAAAGTGGCACCTGAGTCTCATCATCAGATGCGTACTGAGGTGTGCTGCTGACCATAGGCACTGGCCCACCCGCCTCTTCAGATTCAGAGAGACAAAACGGTTGCGCATCACTGCATACTACCTCTTCTTCAAATTCTCGAATTCTGCTTGGCTGGCCCCCTCTTTCCAAGCCAAGAGATTCAGAGAACAGAAGTAGAGATGGCTCCTGTCCAGGGCTCTCTGACTGCCTGGGCAATTTGGCAGGTGGTGAAGAGACAGATGGGTGCTCTTCAGTGCTCAGGACCTGAGAGGATCTGGAACTAATTGAAGTCGATGCGTTAGCTGCCATCCATCCGACAACGGCTTCAATTTGGTCCTCGCGCAGCAGTGGGGTACGGCTAGCTCCCACAAAGCTGCGCATAAAGGACTGTTCCCTGGTAAAACTGGGGGATGCTGAGTCACTGGTGCCCGCAGCAGGCACAGAATCCCCACGTCCTCTCCCTGCAGGCACAGAATCCTCACGTCCTCTCCCTGCAGAAACTCCACGCCCACGCCCATGCCCACGACCACATGCCTTACTCCCTGCCTTCTTCATCTTCGTAGACTGATAAAGATAGGCAGAAAAGTACTAAGGGCTTAGTGTGCTTATTCCTGAACAGCTGCTAACAGGTATAAGAAACACTAATTTTATAAAGTGTGGACTAGACTTTAATATGAGCTAATGTGGCCTACACAACTGTAAAGTGGAGTGTTTGGTGAACTTTATTTAGGTTTTTTTTGTCACAAAAAGACACTGTATGTGCCTAAAGATGTAATAACGATAGTATCACAAACTTTTTGTAGCTATTACAATGTAGGAAGGTAACCTACAATGCAATAGATGAGGCTGCAAAAAATAGGCTAATACTAATCTGGCTGGGGCTGCAGGGCCCAATGCTGCAGAGAGGCTCCTCTAACTACTCCTATAAAGTGTGTTTGGAACCAATTTAGCTGAATACGGATGGAACCACCACACTAATAGGAGAAATGCGGAAAAATTATGAATTGGCAAAAAAGGACAATGTATGAGGCAGTGACACACACTGAGTGCACTACAACCAGACGTGGTTGAAGCACACACTACAGGGTGAGCTGCACTCACACACCAGACCTTGCAGACAGCGGTGAACAGTACAGATGCAGAGCACTGTGCACTAGCGCTGCAAGACCAAAAAAATTTCTCTATCTACTCCTATATAGTGTGTTTGGAACCAATTTAGCTGAATACGGATGGAACCACCACACTAATAGGAGATATCAGGAAAAATTATGAATTGGCAAAAAAGGACAATGTATGAGGCAGTGACACACACTGAGTGCACTACAACCAGACGTGGTTGAAGCACACACTACAGGGTGAGCTGCACTCACACACAGAGACCTTGCAGAAAGCGGTGAACAGCACAGAGAACTGTGCACTAGCACTGCAAGGCACAGCGATTTATAAAGTAGCTTGGGTAAAGCAGAATAGACCAAATAGGTAGCTAAAACTGTCCCTCAGAACAACAGCGTCCTATCCCTAACTGAATTCACAGCAGAGTGAGCTCAAAATGGCGGCGGCGGCTTTTATAGTGCATCATGACATCATTTCAGCAGCCAATATCACAGCCATGCCATTAGTTAAGATGCCTACATGCCTAACAGGATGTGCCCACACTTCTTAGGATCCTCATTGGCTGATTAAAATGAAAATGGCTCATTGCATTATGGGAACTTCCGATTCCGGTATACGATATTGCAAAAGTATCGGAATTAAGTATCGGAATTCCGATACCGCGAATATAGGCCGATACCCGATATTTCAGTATCGGAATGCTCAACACTAGCAACCAGCGATCTATATAGTATGCTCCTTCCCCAAAGCAACCTAGTAATCGAACACTATCCGGGTGTACCGGCAGTAGCCTAAACGCCCCTTCAATATCTGTTTTGGCCATCAGCGTACCCTTCCCTAATTTTTTGACCCACTTGAGCGCTTTGTCAAAGGAGGTATAAACCACCGAACTTAATTCTTCGGCGATACCGTCGTTCACTGAACTACACCTTGGGTACGATAGATGGTGTATTAATTTAAATTTATTGGTTTATTGGGTTCTTTTTTGGGGACAACCCCGAGTGGGGACACCACAACATTTTTTCATGTTAACTCCTTGAATGGCTCTGCCATTCTTCCAAACGAAACCTCCTTTTTTACCTTTTCCGCCATTACCACCGGGTACTGGTAGGCTGATTTTAGGATCCTATTGGTAACAGAGACCTCGACTGTGATGGAGGGGATCTGAAAGCACACCTCAAAACCTGCCGCCAGCAGCTCTGCTATTTTCCTGTCTGGGAACCTATTTCGGAAGGTAAGCATTTCTGTTAGTTTCACTGGCGTCACCCCTTTGGGAATAGCTGGTAGTGGCCCCCTCATCTTCCTTTTTTAAAACATTTATCTGCCCGGTGTGATGACCCATTACAGAAGGAGCAAGCATGCCTGTATTTACAGTTGGCGGCGAATTTGCACTGGCTCTCATTGAACTACCAGCATAATCCTGACCTCTGCCCGCTCGCTTGCCCCCCTTCTCCCCTATCTCTTCCTCTACTTCCGTGGTGGCCGGATGACCCGGCCCTGCTTGGAAAGGGCTGCCCGAACCTCGCTTTCTTTTTCTGCCTTTCTTTGACTAAATTGTTTGTCGTATCTCAGCCATGTTTGCCCACCATTCACTCTATACGCTTCCCCAATAGCGTCTTGGTAGCAAAATAGTGCCGAGCAGTTCTCCCGTGCCCTCTCGCCTATGATACTTGCTAGGATAGAGAAAGCCTGCAACCAATTCGAGAATGTTTGTGGGATTAATCGCCACTTCCATTTCTTTTCATCCTCCTTTCTATTATCGTGGTTCTTATTTTTGTCTAAATTAAATTTCTCAGCAGTAGGGAAAAAATTTCGACGTACTCATCCCTTCAAATTTGCTCTTTTACCTCCTTCTTTAAGTGTGCCCCCAGGGAACCCTCGTAGCAGACGTAAACTTCGCCCCATATCATCCAGGTGAATCTTATCCCCTTTCTCTTTCGTAGTCTGCTCTGCTACCGGTGACATACTTGTCGCCGCTGGCTGCTGATCCCCCTCTCCCTGCCCTACCCCTTCGCTCCGCACCACCTCATCACCCAATGGGACCCAGGCTGACGCTGTAGCTGGTGGCAGGTTGTGCGCCTCCAGAGAGGCTATGCAATTTTTAGGATAGTCAGCATGTTCTGCATACCTGCCCCTTCCGGGTTCCCCCCTACCCTTACTACCTGATTTACCTCTCCTGCCCTCTGACTGTGCTCCGTGCCCTCCGACATTAGTATGGGTGTAAACGGACACGACAAAGAGTCATACTCACCGGGCCGCGTGGGCGTTCCCGCCACACCGGCCGGACATCCCGCGTCCAGTCGTCCTCCCTGGTCGCACGGTGTTGTCCTTCCTGGAGTTCCTGACGCTGAGGAGGCATCCCTGGTGATAAATGCGCTAGGCAGGCCCTGGGTGAGTCTAGGGGGTAGATTGGGGCTAGCGGGGGGGTCATTGTGAGGGCTGCCATGACCTGCATATGACTAGCAGGCAAATTGGCCAGCAAAGGGGCAACAGGATCCTGTGCAAACTGCAGGGTGAGGTGGGGATAGCATGAGGAGTGCTTCACATTGTAGGGGGCTCTGCCGGGGAATGGGGCGGGCTGTGATTGTTAGTGGCCGGGAGGTGGAGGCAGAGACAGGCCCATGGTATGGGTTATGGAGGAGCATAGTGGGGGCTGCGCCTTGCCCCCTGCAGAATCCAGTGCTGGCCGCCGGGTCCCATGTGCAGGCACTGGCTGCGGCGCCCTGCCGCCGATATCCCTCTTCCTGCCCGCGGTCACAAGACCGCAGGTCCTAGACGACTCGCTCGTCCGCTTCTGGAAGTAGACTCAGTTTTCTCTGCAGGCTTTATTAAATGGCATAAAGCTCTGCACTCCAGCAAACTAAACACGGCCTTACTGGCAAAACGACAAAACAAAAGAATAAACGATAGCAGAGTCCATATGAGTATGGGATTTGCCCACACAAGTTGTAGTTCAAGCCTTCAGCTCTGTCTTGAGCTGAAGCTCTCCCAGTCTGGAGACCTTGCCTCTCCAAACCACAATACAGAAAAAAAACAGGACTGAACATTTATTGTCAAACTACTGTGTTTTCTCTTTTTAAATCTTAATGACAACCAAAGGCATCCAAATGACCCTGATCAAAAGTTCACATACCCAGGTGATTTTGGCCTGATAACATGCACATAATTTGACACAAATGGGTTTGAATGGCTGCTAAAGGTAACATCCTCACCTGTGACCTGTTTGCTTGTAATCAATGTGTGTGCATAAAAGCTGAGTGAGTTTCTGGGATCCAGACAGACTCTTGCATCTTTCATCCAGTCAGGTGGATCGATGATGTTTTGGGGATGTGTGAGCTACAAAGCAGGGCCGGCTCCAGGTTTTTGTGGGCTCTTGGCAAAAGAGTCTCAGTGGGACCCTTTAACACATACCACAATTCATGATGCATAGATACCGCAGAGAAATATATATATAGCACAATGCCAAAGATTTCACTTCTTACATTACATGATCGATATCTATTGTAAATTCCACAATAGCTCAATAGCTCAGAAACCGGCGAATCGCTCCATACAGAATACTGGCCCTCATAAAATGCTCCATGCAGGATACTGGTCCCCATATAACGCTCCATACAGAATACTGGCCCCCATAAAATGCTCCATACAGGATACTGGCCCCCATATAACGCTCCATAGAGAATACTGACCCCCTTATAACGCTCCATGCAGGATATTGGCCCCCATATAATGCTCCATACAGAATACTGGCCCCCATATAATGCTCCATACAGAATACTGGCCCCCATATAACACTCCATGCAGGATGTCACCCCCCCTTAAAATGCCCCATGCAGGATGTCACTTCCCCCCTTTTAATGCCCTATGCAGGATGTCAACCCCCCATATAATGCCCCATGCAGGATGTCACTCCCCCCCCTTTTAATGCCCCATGGAGGATGTCACGTCCCCCCTTTTAACGCCCCATGCAGTATGTCACACCCCACCTCCCTTATAATGCCCCATGCAGGATGTCAATTCCCCCCCTTTTAATGCCCCATGCAGGATGTCACTTCCCCCCCTTTTAATACCCCATGCAGGATGTCACCTCTCCCCCCCTTCCTTATAATGCCCCATGCAGTATGTCACTTTCCCCCCTTATAATGACCCATGCAGGCTGTCATCTTTCCCCCCTTCCTTATAATGCCCCATGCAGGATAAACTCCCCCCCTTATAATGCCCCACGCAGGATGTCACCCTCCCTTATAATGCCCCATGCAGGATGTCACACCCCCCCCTTTATAATGCCCTATGCAGGATGTCACCCCCCCTTTATAATGCCCCATTCAGGATGTCACTTCCCCCCTTATAATTCCCCATGCAGGATGTCACACACACCTCCCCTCCCTTATAATGCCCCACGCAGGATGTCCCTTCCCCCCTTTTAATGCCCCATGCAGGATGTCACACACACCTCCTCTCCCTTATAATGCACCATGCAGGATGTCACACCCCCCCTCCCTTATAATGCCCCATGCAGTATGTCACTTTCCCCCCTTATAATGCCCCATGCAGGATGTCACCTTTCCCCCCTTCCTTATAATGCCCCATGCCCCCATACATTAAAAAAAGAAAAATCAAATACTCACCTCACTCTTTACCTGCTGCCGCTGCTCTGGGCTCCAGCATCGCCAACGTCTTCCCGCTCTGCGCTGTGACGGCTCAGGAGAGAGCGCGGTGTAAAGACATCACTGCGCCCTCTGACCTGAGATGTCACAGTCAGAGGACGCGGAAGACACCGGAGCTGCTGCGGAGGCACGGGGAGAGGTAAGTATTGTTTCACTGGCTGCCGGGGCCCTGAGCAAGTTGGGGGGGAGTGGGCGCTGACACTACTCTCCTCCGCTCATGGGTCCCATAGCGTGCCGGGGTGCCCAACGGCGAATGGTCCCCTCCACCTGCTCAGGGCCCCGGCACTTACCGAGGTGCGCCGGGTGCTGACAAAACGGTGCACCAGGTTTATGAATTTGGCATTAAGTAAAAAATGGTCTTTCTCTGTCTTGAACTATGTTTGGTAAATTTTGGCACCAAAAATTGCAAAAATTGCCCCCAATAGTGGCTTATTGAAAAATACAGCAGGGTTGGACTGGAGTAAAGTGGTGTCAAATTTTAAAATGGTTTCAATTGATGAATCAGAATAAAACATCTGGAATTACTAGACTTTGCCCACAAAGCGGAAAACAAAATAAAAACAACCAGGCAAGCACATAAAGAATAAACTTAAAAAAAGGCGCAAATAAAATAATTAAATAGGTATAAACAAAAAGGCGCTAAACACACAAAACTAGACAAAAACACAGGTGCAAAGGCAATCAGGGCATGTGACCTGGAGCCGTTCCCTATGTGTAATAATCAGAGAAGCTAAAAAGTGCATTGGCTGAAAGATGGGGGTGATAAGTGATGGGGATCTGTATATAACTACTATAACCAAACAGAATGACAATTCCAGTTTTCTTCCTCTACATGATGCTAATGTAAATCATGTCCTTTCAGTTCAGTATGAAGATAAACGCTGGCCAAACACCACCATCACTTACCTCATCCTCTGGGATCCTGATGCCATCATCCAGCTTCATGTAGATGATCTGCAATACAACAGATAAGAATTAGTTTGTATTTATTTTTTTTAATATCATAAAGGAGTTGTGTAGCCTTGGTGGAATTTTCATAAAGCATTGTATCTTAACACACTGTCAGGATTCGGCTTCGCCTGTCGGTTCCAGCAGTTGCCATGTGACCAAAAGTATGCAATTTTCATACAAGTGGTCCTATCAGTAGAACATTACATACTGCTTGTATTCTGTCGAAAATTACATCAGGGCTGAACAACCCCTTTGATTCAGTTATTTAATAAATTCCTCATATTATTGCATACTAGGACTTCTAGCTTAGAGATGCCTGCAGGGCCATAGGTAAGGGAGCACTTATATAGACTATGGTGGCAATGAGGCTCTTACCCTGTCATCATCGTCATACCCACCGCATCCTGATCCTAATAGAAGAAAAGAGGAAAATTACAAATTGTATAGGTAAAATGTTAGTGCACTCTCAGATCTGCACTGTATTATTGGGGTTTTTCTCTGTGTATTTGTGTTTTTTCGATATTCTAGTTTTGATGCAGTTTTATGCTTCATTTAACAAAAATTGTAGACACACAAATATCTATGATTTTGTGCCCTTTTAGTCAGTTGCTTAATACGCTAGTCATACAGTTTTACTTTTTCTGAATATTTCTTTGTGTACATGTCTCACGGAGCAGAGTGACCTCGGTGAACTATAATGATTTAACTCTCATTAACTGACCAAATATGCGATATTTCCGCTGACTAACTGACTTGAACACAGCAGATCTGCCTCCACTCATGGTCCTCACACTGCCTGTGTCACGTGCTGCCTGTGAGCGGCCACCGATAGCGCCGCTCACAGGCAGCATCAGCAGCACAAGGTACTTAGAAAGAAGCTTCTATTTATCATTAAAACACACTGGCATTTTTTTAAAAGTACCGGACAACCCTTTTAAGGACTTGCTCCGATCTACAGAGTTTCTGCCATTTTGACAGCAAAACTAGCAGAGCACTCTGGCAAAACAGTCTCCGCCTTTGAACGTAAGGCCAAGTTCACACAATTTTATTTTCGGTCTGAGTGCTGTCCATGAAATAACTGACATCACACGGACGGCACGAGGACCAATGCAGTTCAATTAGTTGATAGGAGCATGGGTTTTTTTGTTTTTCATGGACCGAATCTGCATGCAAAAACACATCTTAGCATGCGTTAGTTTCTTCTGTAGGTCAGATGAGACTTGCCTATGTAAGTCTATGTGTGCGCAAAAAAATTGGATCCAATACGGATCATCTGAATAGTGTAAGATTTTTATGGATACAAACAATTCTTTAACATAGGAAATGGTATTCGGTCATGTAAATGCCATACGGATGAAAATGGAGATGAAAATCATCTGTTTTTGTGGATGAAATCAAACATACTGTATCTAATAGATGAAAGAGCCTGGCACTGACACCATCTATAAAGCTGTCCAGCAGGTCAGAAATCATCGACATGTAGCTCTCGGCATCGTCCTGCGACTCCATCGCGCTATCAGAGGCTGTAGATCCGGACATCGATGGCTCCTGGGCAGAGATTAGAAATATGTTTAAACATGTGAGAATGTCATATTCCAGAGTCACCAATAAAAAGTGTGAGACCATGACATAAGACTAGAAAAGTGCTGAGTAAATGAATATAAGAGAGAACACAATATCTGAGTGCCCAATCACATAAGTACAATATACTGGATCAATGCACAAATCTGTATTCCCCTGCGCCATGAAGTCAGA
Source organism: Phyllobates terribilis (assembly GCF_046119375.1). Taxonomy (NCBI): domain Eukaryota; kingdom Metazoa; phylum Chordata; class Amphibia; order Anura; family Dendrobatidae; genus Phyllobates; species Phyllobates terribilis. Next base: position 20,307,869 of record NW_027362781.1, on the reverse strand, counting down.
GGTGCGGACTTAGTTCACTTTCTGAAGAAAACCTATTGATTACTCATCTGATCCCAGCATTTTACACCAGTTATGGCCGTTATTCAATAACCACCAAAAAATACACCCCTAAAATAGAACTTTTAATGATTAGGTTAAAAACTCACAAAAACATATATTATAATGTGTATATCCAATTACACATTTAACAGCCAATATATATAAGGGTCCACAATAAATATATATTATATTGACAGGATATGATATATAGGACCCTATTACACCCCTAATCTAAAGTGCAGCACAGGTAGTAGTAATCACAAAATCCTGGATGTGTGTCAATATAACAAAATACACAGCAATTCACTGCCCATGTTTGAAAAGACAAAGATGTTATACATCAAAGTGTGCATCAATTATTAAGTCCCTGACCCTATAAGTATATGCAGAAATGATCAGGAGTCGTCAGGGAAAATAAATCAATAGGGAAACACAAAAAATCAAGACACCAAACAGAATAAGCAAATGAGCATAAGTATCTTAATAGATAACCAGTACTGATGAGCGAGCGTGCTCGTTTAACCTATTAATTGAGCACCCTCGGGTGCTCGCCGAGTATTTGCGGCGTGCTTGGCATCTATGTTTGATCTGCCGCGGCTGCATGTGTCACGGCTGTTAGATAGCTGCAGCACATGCAGGGATTGCCTAACAAACAGGGTTAAACAAGCACGCGCGCTCATCACTAATAACCAGCCTTATAAGAAGTCCACATCTGGTGTATTGATTTTTTGTGTTGCCCTATTTGTATACTTTTCAGCAAATCCCAACCGGCATATTTTTTTTATTCAAAGAAAAAGAAATTGGAAATTCATAAAAACATGTGATTATGTCCCCATTTTCCAAGACCTGTTACAGTTTCATTTTTCCGTCAATATTGCTGTGTGAGGGCTTGATTTTTGCATGGCGAGCTGACGTGTTTATTGATGCCATTTGGGGTAGATATCACGTTTTGATCGCTTATTGCATTTTTTTTACAGAGTTGCTGTAGCCGAAAAATTACAATTCTGGCTTTTGGATTTTTTTCTCTTTACAGCAGGTGTCCCAACCTGTGGCTCGAGGGCACACATGTGGCTTGCGGACTCATGAAATGTGTCTCACGACCGTCTGCCAGCCCAGTGCATTAGCACCAAGCCTAGCAAACAGCTATGAGGAGCAGATCTCCAGATGGTGACTTCTATGATTAGCCCAGTACAAAAGAGCAGATCTGGATGCTCATATACTGGCCTTGGGGGTTTAGAGATAATTTAAGTATTGTAAGCTGGAGATAGGATACTTATAGTCATAGGGGATGCTTGAAGCTGGATGTAACAGTGTTGTGGGGGTGGTTGAGGAGACAATACTGAATGAGGGTAAGGTGGAAACCCCTGGATCTAGGTATACTGCTTCAGGCCCCCTTCTCACATCCATTTTCTATGTCCATATGAGGCCCGTTTTTAAAGGACCGCAAATACGTATGACATACACACACCCATTGTATTCAATGGGTGTACACACATGTCAGGTTGCTCACACGGACCTTGAGTCCGTGTCACGCTGTCTCTGTATACTGGAGGTAGGGGGCCTAAGCTGACCCTAAGCTGGGGCCCTGACTAATCCCTCAACCTGGAGGTACTGTTAAAGGTACAGAGGTCCAGGCCGCCAGCGTAACCCCTACCTCCTGAGGATCCCTGCACCTAAGTAATCTAGTCCTGAGAAGGACCCCGATCACAACAAAAGGGGACAAGTAATAATATGCCCACACACAGTACTTAGACGAACGAGACAGTACAAGGGAAAAACCAAAACCACCTTGCATACAAAAACTACACAACTACAACAGAGGGAACACCAACGGGAAAGGAGAAAAATGATAAAGCGAGGAAGGGAAAATACACTCCAAATACACTTATCTCAGAAACTCCAAATACCACGATCCGCTCTGTAAGTCTGTATGAAATGCTTTCACCGACACTTCCCTAACAGACCAGCAGGCATTTGAAGGAGTCTCACTACAGCAGCATTGATTGCAGCTGGGCGAGGCTGACCTCGTCTAGCACAGAGAGAGAGAGAATTAACTCCCTCACTGCCGAAAAACACAAAGCACCAAAAAGTCAGCTGCGAGAAGTGAGGCTGTGTAATCGTGACGATCTTCGTGGCAACACACCCGTGACAGTACCCCCCTTTCTACGAGGGGCCTCCGGACCCTCAGGGCCAGGTTTATCCGGGTGAGTCGTGTGGAAGGCCCGAACTAATCGGTCTGCGTTAATATCCGACGCAGGAACTCACATCCTCTCCTCAGGACCATACCCTTTCCAATGAACCAGGTACTGAAGGGACCGGCGATTAAAGCGTGAATCGATGACCCTCGATACCTGGAACTCCAAGTTACCATTGACCACCACTGGAGGGGGAGGTAAAGGTGACGGTACCACCGGCGCCACATACCTCTTAAGCAACGATCTGTGGAACACGTTGTGAATTTTAAATGTAGGGGGGAGGTCAAGACGGAATGCCACCGGATTAATAATAGAACTGATTCTGTACGGCCCGATGAACCTGGGACCCAGTTTCCAGGAGGGAACCTTAAGTTTTATATTCCTGGTAGACAACCATACCCGATCGTTCACACTTAGGTCCGGACCAGACACTCTCCTCCTATCAGCCATACGTTTGTATCGGTTCCCCATAGTATTCAGATTCTTCAGCACCCCTCTCCATACTGAAGCGAGTGATGAGGAAAAACGTTCCTCCTCAGGAACCCCCGAAGAGCCCCCCCTACTGAAAGTACAAAACTGGGGGTGAAAACCATATGCCCCAAAAAACGGGGACTTACCAGTGGACTCGCTCCGCCTATTATTAAGAGCAAACTCTGCCAGAGGTAAGAAAGAAGCCCAGTCCTCCTGGTTCTCTGACACAAAACACCGGAGATATGTCTCCAAGCTCTGGTTCATACGTTCCGTCTGACCATTGGTCTGAGGATGAAAAGCCGATGAGAACGACAAATGCATCCCCCGCCGTGCACAAAACGCCTTCCAGAACTTGGACACAAACTGAGACCCCCGATCAGACACCACCTCGGAGGGTACCCCGTGAAGCCTCACAATCTCCCCAATGAACACCTGCGCAAGAGTTTTAGCATTAGGGAGAGCCGGAAGAGCGATAAAATGTGCCATCTTGCTGAACCTGTCCACTACAACGAGTATGACCGTTTTACCCAAAGACGGAGGGAGGTCCGTAATAAAGTCCATAGACAGATGAGTCCAAGGACGCTCCGGGATTTTCAAAGGTAAGAGGGCCCCAGACGGACGGGTATGTGAGGTCTTAGAGCGCGCACAAACCCCACAGGACGCGACAAAAGTTACCACCTCCTTATGTAAGTTAGGCCACCAAAACCGACGCGAGAGGAGATCCACAGTTGCTCTACTCCCCGGGTGTCCTGCAAAAACTGAGTTATGGTGTGCCTCGATCACCTTTTGTCGCAACTGATCTGGAACAAACAGTCTCCCCGGAGGTCCAACAGGGGCGTCCCCCTGAGCCTCCAATACCTCCTCCTCAAGCTCAGAGCATACTGCCGAAACCACCACCCCCTCCTGAAGGATAGGAATCGGGTCGTCCGTATTCCCGGCCCCAGGGAAACTACGAGATAAGGCATCCGCCCTTACATTTTTTGACCCAGGACGATATGTAACGACAAAATTAAACCTGGTAAAAAACAATGACCACCTAGCTTGTCTGGGATTCAGACGTTTCGCGGACTCCAGATATAGCAGGTTCTTGTGATCGGTGATGACGGTGACCGGATGGACTGCCCCCTCCAAAAAATGGCGCCACTCCTCAAAAGCTAACTTAATGGCCAAGAGTTCCCTATTGCCGACATCGTAATTCCTCTCAGCGGACGACAATTTTTTAGAGAAAAAGGCGCACGGATGCCACTTACCAGGGGACGAACCTTGTGACAATACTGCTCCCACCCCTACCTCGGAAGCGTCTACCTCTACAATGAATGGCTGTGACGCATCAGGTTGAATGAGTATGGGTGCCGAGGCAAAACATTTTTTCAAGGAGGAGAATGCTTGACAAGCCTTGTCAGACCACCTAGAAAAATCCGTCCCCTTTTTAGTCATGTCTGTGAGAGGCTTAACCATGGACGAGAAATTACGAATAAACTTCCGGTAATAATTAGCAAACCCCAGGAAACGTTGTAGTGCCTTAAGATTCTCTGGCCGATCCCACTCAAGAACTGCCCGCACTTTCCCAGGGTCCATACGAAAACCGGACGCTGAAACCAGGAAGCCTAAAAACTGGAGTTCCTGTACGGCGAACACACACTTTTCCCATTTGGCATACAGTTTATTATCCCGCAAGATCTGTAACACCTGCCTAACGTGCTCCTGATGAGACACCAGATCCGGCGAGTAAATTAAGATATCATCCAGATATATGACAACAAACTGTCCCACCAGGCGGCGAAAAATGTCATTAACAAAGTGTTGGAACACCGCCGGGGCATTAGTCAGACCGAATGGCATGACAAGGTTCTCATAATGCCCCTCCGGAGTGTTAAACGCCGTCTTCCACTCATCCCCCTCCTTCATCCTAATCAGATTGTACGCCCCCCTGAGATCCAACTTAGAGAACCATTTGGCGCCCATGATCTGATTAAAGAGATCGGGAATAAGTGGGAGCGGATACGGATCTCGGACCGTAATCCGATTAAGTTCACGGAAATCCAGGCAAGGGCGTAGGCCTCCATCTTTCTTCTTAACAAAGAAGAACCCCGCAGCCACCGGTGAAGATGAAGGTCTAATATGCCCCTTAGCCAGACTTTCTGAAATATAATCCTTCATGGCCTGCCTCTCAGGACCAGAAAGGTTATACAACCTAGCTTTAGGTAACTTGGCCTCAGGGAGCAGTTTTACAGAACAGTCATACTCGCGATGAGGAGGTAGTTCCTGACACCCTTTCTCCGAGAATACATCCTCAAAGTCCGCCAGAAATGGAGGTAAGACCCAAAGAGTAACCGCACCGATGACCGTGTTCATGCAGTTTTTATTACAGAATTTACTCCATTGGCTTATCTCTCTGGTTTGCCAATTAATAACCGGGTTATGCTTAGTTAACCAAGGAAGGCCCAACACTATAGGAGTGGGAAGACCCTCCAACACGTAGCAAGACAACAGTTCTTTATGTATCGCCCCCACTTGAAGTTTTACGTCATGCACAGCTTGCAAAAAACTTCCCTGACCGAGAGGCCTGGCATCGATCGAGAATATGGGGATGGGTTTAGCCAACTCACTCAATCGCATACCTTGAACCCGGGCAAACCGAGCATCAACCAGATTAGCCCCGGCCCCACTATCCAGAAGAACAGATATCCTCTCAGTTCTCGTACCCACCACCACCTCCGCCGGTACGAGAAACTGAGACGAACCTAGGGACAAAATACCTACTCCCAGATTGCCGTCCACCACACAACCTGGGATCAACAGTTTTCCGACGACTCTTCACTCTGCAAGGGACGGGACGGACACCCCCCAATAAAATGTCCCTTTCTCCCGCAGAAGAAACACGTTCCTGTCTTATGGCGCACCACCGGTCCCCTCCCCCGAAATGATGTCCCTCCTGATTGCATAGGCTCCTCTGGACTGACCAGGGGAACCACCATATGAGGGGACCTTGTAGAAGGTGGAGTCATCACAGGGGGCGGAGTTGCCCCGCACCTCTCCCGAAGCCGTCTGTTAACACGAATAGCAAGGGCCATAGCGGCTTCCAGTGACACGGGAGAGTCATACTGTGCCAACACATCCTGTAATTTGTCGGATAAACCTTGACAAAACTGGCTCCTAAGAGCCGGGTCATTCCACTGGGTGTCCGTGGCCCACCTACGGAACTCCGAACAGAATTCCTCCGCCGGACGATCTCCCTGCTGGATCCTACGTAACTTAGACTCAGCAAGGGAGATCCGATCTGGGTCATCATACACGAGTCCCAGAGCAGCGAAAAACCTATCCACTGACTGAAGAGCCGGGGAGCCCGGGGGAAGAGAGAACTCCCAAGATTGAGGGTCCCCTTGTAGGAGCGAGATGACAATTCCCACCCTTTGATCTTCACTCCCCGATGACCGAGGCCGCAGCCGAAAGTACAACTTGCATGCCTCCCGGAAAACAAAAAACTTGTCCCGCCCCCCAGTGAACCTGTCAGGGAGAGCTACTTTAGGTTCTGGTCCGGCTTGCTCCTGAGGACACAAAACCTTGGACCTAACGTCCGCCAGCTCCATGGACAAACTCTGCAACTGCCGAGCTAGACCGGCTACTGGATCCATGGTAGCTGGAGAAAAACTAAGTGGGTCGGTGAAAATGTCACGCTGTCTCTGTATACTGGAGGTAGGGGGCCTAAGCTGACCCTAAGCTGGGGCCCTGACTAATCCCTCAACCTGGAGGTACTGTTAAAGGTACAGAGGTCCAGGCCGCCAGCGTAACCCCTACCTCCTGAGGATCCCTGCACCTAAGTAATCTAGTCCTGAGAAGGACCCCGATCACAACAAAAGGGGACAAGTAATAATATGCCCACACACAGTACTTAGACGAACGAGACAGTACAAGGGAAAAACCAAAACCACCTTGCATACAAAAACTACACAACTACAACAGAGGGAACACCAACGGGAAAGGAGAAAAATGATAAAGCGAGGAAGGGAAAATACACTCCAAATACACTTATCTCAGAAACTCCAAATACCACGATCCGCTCTGTAAGTCTGTATGAAATGCTTTCACCGACACTTCCCTAACAGACCAGCAGGCATTTGAAGGAGTCTCACTACAGCAGCATTGATTGCAGCTGGGCGAGGCTGACCTCGTCTAGCACAGAGAGAGAGAGAATTAACTCCCTCACTGCCGAAAAACACAAAGCACCAAAAAGTCAGCTGCGAGAAGTCAGGCTGTGTAATCGTGACGATCTTCGTGGCAACACACCCGTGACAGTCCGTATAAAAAAAGCCGCAGACTTGTCAGGTATTTTTGCGCAGCACTCACAAAATGCGTTCTGCAAACTGATGACACACGGATGACAACTGTGCATCATCTGCGTGACACGTACCGGCGCCTGGGAATCAGCGGTACAGTTCGCGCTGATCCCCAGCAGCGGCCGCTGCTGGAAGGGGCTCTCATCATTGTCCCCTGCTTGCGCTGAGATCAGCGCGAGCAAGAGACAATGTTAAGAGTTGTAGGCAGCCCCGTCAACAACGAGTGTAAAATTAAGAATAAAATAAAAAAAAACACTTATACTCACCTTACACATTATGCCCTGAAGCCCAAGTCACCTGTAAAATAAAAAACAACCATAATACTCACTTGTCCGACAAACTGCCCCACACCGTAATCAACATCTACGATCACTGATTTACAACCTGAATGGTGCCAAGATGCGACCGTGCAGGCTGTAAGTCAGGTCACAATGACCTGCTGAGAGCGCATCTTCAGTGACAAGCGATGAAATCATAGAGGTTTTAAACATTTTAGAGTTTTACGTTTCCAAACTCTCGCATCCGAGCTTGCCTGGAACAACGAGGCCCTGGTGTCCACCTTCTGGGGAGGTCTTTCCGGTCGGATCAAGGATGAGCTAGCCGGTCGTGACATCCCTTCCACCCTGGACGACCTGGTATCATTAACTACACGGATTGACATCCGCTTTCAGGAACGTGCAAAGGAGACTACCCGGAAGAGAAGATTTCCGCCTCTCACTCATGTATTCCAAAAGCCTGCCTCTCAACCAGCATTTCCCCGGGCATGTTCGCCTGAGCCCATGCAAATTGACCAAACCAAGATGGTCAAGTCTCGCCAGGAGATGCGCCGTGCCGAGGTGAGTTGCTTCTACTGTGGCAGTAAAGAGCATCTGACCAATCCTGCCCGGTGAGGCCGGGAAACTCCAGTGTCTAGGACCGCTTGGAGAGGTCATCCTAGGCAAGAGTAAATCCTCTCTGTCCTTGACTCTGTCCTTTTCTGTTTCCAGTGGTGAGACCCGCTTCTTCGAGATTGCCCATCTGGATTCCGGAGCCGCTGGGAATTTCATTCAACAGGCTGTTGTGGAGCGGTATCAGATTCCTACTGTACGTCTGGCTGAACCGTTGGCGGTTGCCTCCGTGGATGGAAGGCTTCTTCTGGAGACCATATTACTCGTCACAGAGCCTGTAACCCTTCAGGTGGGAATGCTGCACTCGGAGAAGATCTCCTTTCATGTGCTGTCCAGTCTCTCTCACCCCCTCTTGCTTAGTCTTCCCTGGTTACAAAGACATGAGCCCATCCTGAATTGGAGATCTGGTGAAATGCCATGAGTCCTGCTTGGATCCGGTTCGTCCAGCTCAACCCCCGTCTACTCTGGCTAATCTACCTGGTCTGCCGGCACCCTACTGGTCCTATGCTGACGTCTTCGACAAAAAGGAAGCAGAGACTCTACCACCTCATAGGAGGCATGATTGCCCCATCAACCTGGTACCTGGTGCTTCTCCTCCTCACGGGCGTATCTACCCCTTGTCGCTGGCTGAGACCCGGATTATGTCTGAATACATAGAGGAGAATCTTGCTAGGGGATTTATCCAGAAATCCACCTCTTCGGCTGGAGCAGGATTCTTCTTAGTCAAGAAGAAAGACGGCTCTCTACGTCTCTGTATCGATTACAGGGGTCTTAACCAGATTACCATCAAAAATAAGTACCCCCTGCCTCTCATCTCGGAGCTGTTCAACCGCCTTAAAGGCGTAAAGATCTTCACCAAGCTTGATCATTGTGGGGCATACAATTTAGTCTGGATCCACCAGGGAGACGAGTGGAAGACGATATTCAACATCCGGGATGGTCACTACAAATACCGCGTAATGCCCTTTGGTCTCTGTAATGCTCCAGCCATCATCCAGGAGCTGGTTAACGACATCTTCCGTGATCTCCTGTATTCTTGCATGGTGGTGTACCTGGACGATATCTTGGTCCTCTCTCCGGATCTGCCCTCACACCGGAGGGATGTCCGTCAGGTTCCACTAATGCTCCGGCAGAATCGCCTATACGCTAAATTCGAGAAATGCCTCTTTGAGCAGACCTCTCTACCATTCCTGGGCTATATTATCTCCGAGACTGGTCTGCGGATGGATCCCGAGAAGGTCTCTGCCGTCTTAAAGTGGCCCCGACCGGAGGGGTTGAAAGTGATTCAGCGATTCCTGGGCTTCGCAAATTATTACCGCCTCTTCATTCCTCATTTCTCCTCCCAAACTGCTCCTATCTCCGCGCTCACCCGTAAAGGAGCAAATCCCAGGGAATGGACTTCCGAAGCGGAGGAGGCCTTCGTCTCCCTAAAACAAGCCTTCTCCTCCGCTCCTGTGCTACACCGCCAGGATTGCAACAAGCAGTTCTTCCTGGAGGTTGATGCATCCTCCTCCGGAGCCGGAGCGATGCTCACCCAGAAATCCTCGTCCGGGAGAATGGTAACCTGTGGCTTCTTCTCCAAGCTCTTCTCCTCATCTGAGCGCAATTACTCCATAGATCGTGAGCTGCTGGCCATCAAATTAGCGCTGGAGGGTTGCTCTGCACCAGGTGGTCATCTACACTGACCACAAAAACCTCGATTATTTGCAGAACGCCCAAAGATTAAATCCGCGTCAGAACAGGTGGTCTCTATTCTTTGCCAGATTCTGCTTCACTCTGCATTACCGCCCGGCGGACAAGAACATTAAAGCTGACGCTCTATCCCACTCATTCTTGTCTTCCGACCAAGAGGAGGAGCCTCTACATATTATCAACCCCTCCAAAGTAATGACTGTGGCTCTGTTTGACCTGTCTCATCTTCCACCCGGTAAGACCTTTGTAGCGGTTCCAGTTCGTAAGAAGGTTCTACTCTGGGGCTAGTCATCCAAACTAGTCGGTCATGTTGGCCAGAGGACGATCTTTCTGCTCATCGCCCGACATTACTGGTGGCTTTCCCTGCTCAAGGATATTGCGGACTTCGCGGCTTGTTCCTCCTGTGCCCGTAACAAGGTTCCCAGGCACCTTCCATCCGGCCATCTTCTTCCTCTTCCCGTGCCTTCCACTCCATGGCAACACATTGCAATGGACTTCATTATGGAACTCCCTGTTTCTGCCGGTTGTACGGTCATTTGGGTGGTCGCTGACCGCTTTTCTAAAATGGCCCACTTCATCCCTCTGCCTGGTCTTCCATCTGCATCTGTGCTGGCTAAGGACTTCATCCATCACATTTTTCGTCTCCAGGCCTACCCCTCCACATTGTGTCTGATCGCGGGGTTCAGTTCACTTCGCGCTTCTGGAAAGCTACGTGTAAGCTGCTGGATGTCTCCTTGGATTTCTCCTCTGCTTAGCATCCTCAGTCCAATGGTCAAGTGGAATGTATCAACTAGGTCCTTACCAGCTTTCTTCGGCACTTTGTCAACGCTCACCATAACGATTGGGTTGAGCTCCTGCCCTGGGCCAAGTTCTTTTATAATAACCATGAGAGCGAGTCTTCCTCTAAATCTACGGTCAACATCCCCGGATTCCGTTTCCCGTCTCCTCTTCAGTGGACAATCCTGCCGCGGAGTCTCTGGTCAGCGAATTTTCAGCTATTTGGGAAGACACTAGATCTGCACTTCTTCAGTCCTCCGAGCGGATGAAGAAACATGCTGATAAGAGACGTCTGGATCTGCCTCTATTCCGTCCGGGAGACAAGGTCTGGCTCTCCTTCAAATTGTTAGAACCTTGCTGTTAGTTTTTTTTTCCTTTGCTGGTCACATGACCTTGTTGGCCTATTTAATCCTGCTCCGCCCTTCTGGCTTTGCTGGACTTCATTGTATATCTACTTTCTTGCTAGCCTGTGCTCTGTATCTAACTCTGTTAGTTTGCTTGGTCTACGGACCTCTTTGTTCTATCTATTTTGTTTGTTCTTCTGTCTGCTACTATTTCTGTTAGGAGGTGTCCCATATTCCTCCCAGTCCTTAGTACTTGTAGGGATTCCCTCCCCACATCTATAGGTCTCCGTACAGACTAGATTAGGACTTTAGCAGGTCTGATCGCAGGATCAGGTTCCCTGTTACATCGTAGGGATTCAGCTGAGTCTTATAGTAGGGACAGATCTCCTTTCTTTCCTTAGCTTTGGTAGCAGAACATAACACAAATATGTTCGTCTCAAGATACCTTCTTATAAGTTGGGTCCGCGGTTCATCGGTCCATTCAAGGTTCTGAACCAAATCAAGCCCGTGGCTTGCAAGCTGAAACTCCCAGTCACCTTAAGGATTCCCAACTCCTTTCATGTATCTCTCCTCAAACCTGTTGTCCTTAATGTTTTCTCTGACGATCCAGGTACCGTTCCAGCTCCAGTCTCTGCTGAGGACGTCTTTGAGGTAGAAAACATTTTGGCCACCAAGAGGGTAAGAGGAAAGACTTTCATTCTTGTGGATTGGAAGGGGTTTGGCCCTGAGGAGAGGTCTTGGGAACCCAGGGAGAACATTCATGCCCCTCATCTTCTTAAAAAATTTCTTGCGGGCCTAAAGAAGAGGGGGCGTAAAGGGGGGGGGGTACTGTAGCATAGGCGTCTCTGCCTCCTCCCGGGCAGGGACGCCGTTCCCCTCACCGCCGCGGTCCAGGTCCGGCGTCCTCCTGCTCCTGTGGCACGCACCGTGCACAGCTTCCCAGGCTCTGTGCTTAGGACGTGCGTGCGAGCGCGCCCTCGCTCTTAAAGGGGCCGCACGCGCCATCCTATAGAGTCCCCGGCCAATGGCCAGAGGACTGCCCCTATATAAGGCACCTCCTCCAAAATGTTATCTGTTGTGCCCGCCAGCCAGCTTACCTGGAGCACCTGCCTGTAACCTGCCGTGCCCGCCAGCCTTCCTACACAGAGCACCCATCTGGCCACCTGCCGAACCAGCCTGCTTAGCTACCCGGACCACCCGTCAGCCTTCCTGCCATGATCATCCACTGTACCGGTCAGTTCCTGCTTTCTGACCCATGGGAGTCACCTGCTCTCACACAAGGTCGGTCCCAGAGTGGCACCTGGTCCACCTGCCTGGTCCCTCACTGGTTCACGGAGTCGATTGAGCCACCGTGCGACCTTGGTCAGGCCGAGTAGGCACTTAGTCACGACCCTTTGGTCCCTCCTTGCACCGAAGCATAGAGGTTCCACCACCCGGACCCATAACACTCTCTTCCCATTGAAAAAAATAAAGTTGAATCCAAAATGTCTGACTTCAAAATGGCCGCCATGGTCACCACCCATCTGGAAAAGTTTCCCCCCTCCCATATACTAATGTGCCACAAAAAAGAAGTTGATATCACCAAACATTCCCATTTACTTTAGGTGTATCCATATAAATGGCCCATCCTGTATATCACTGCACAATGTTGCTCTACTGTGTCCTGTTTGGTTTTTACACCTTCCACCATTTATTCTAGTTTCAATTTATGTGAGACTCCCTATACTCACTTATTTTCATATACAGGTGCATCTCAGTAAATTAGAATATCATCAAAAAATTAATTTATTTCAGTTCAATACAAAAAGTGAAACTCATATATTACATAGAGTCATTGCAAACTGAGTGATCTATTTCAAGTGTTTATTTCTGTTAATGTTGATGATTATGGCTTACAGCCAATGAAAACACAGAAGTCATTATCTCAGTAAATTAGAATACTTTATAACAACAGCTTGAAAAATGTTTTTAAATCCGAAATGTTGGCCTACTGAAATGTATGTTCAGTAAATGCCCTCAATACTTGGTCTGTGCTCCTTTTGCATCAATTTTTGATGATAATCTAATTTTAATCCATGATGGTGCAGTGTGTTGCTAATGGTAATGTTTGAGACTGTGGTCCCAGCTCTCTTCAGGTCATTGACCAGGTCCTCCTGTGCAGTTCTCGGCTGATTCCTGACCTTTCTCAGAATCATCCTTACCCAATGATGCGAGATCATACATTGTGATTTACTGGTTTTTATTTTCAGATTTTGTCTCTCACAGGTGAAGTGTACCTACGATAAAATTACAGTCCTCTCCCTTCTTTGTAGGTGGGAAAACTTGCAAAATCTGCAGTGCATCAATTACTTATTTTCCCCACTGTATACCAGGAAGGGGGGCCATATATACCATGATGAGGATCATATATACCAGAATGGGGGCCACATATATACCTGAATGGAAATCATATATATCTGCATTTATAAATGACACACTTTATGATATTCAATGCATTAATTATATTATATTTTTATTGTATTAAATTATTTTCCATTTCATATTGTTTTTCTGTATTTGTCACTATAGATATTATCATTAAAGGGAATCTGTCACCCCCCTGGGACTTTTCAGACCTCTACTATGGGCATACAGGTTATAGAAAAGTAAGTCTATACATACCTGTATGGCCCATAGTAGAGGTCTGATTGCAGAGAAAAGTTTTTTATTCAATTCTGTTTTGCACAGGCTTGGTGTCCGGGGGACGCCAAGAAATCCCCGTCTATCTCTTTTTTATTGCCCTAAATCCCCGCCTATATGCTTAGTTATCATATTCCCCCCTCCCCTGCATGTCACAGGGCCCTGTTACGTGCACTGCACTCCCTGACCTCCCGGGCATGCGCAAAGCGCTGCTCACATAGGGTGCTTTGCTTCCTCCCGGACCCGTCTCTCCATGCACTGCGCTGCACGGTTCTATTGCGCATGCCCCGGGGAGTCACTGTCACTTCCCAGCGCCTGCGCAGTAGAACCGTGCGGCGCAGAGCACACAGACGGGGCGGGGATGAAGCAAAGCGCGCTTTATGTGAGAGGCGCTTTGCGCATGCCCGGGGCGTGCGACGTGCAGGGGAGGTGGGAATATGATAACTAAGCATATAGGCGGGGATTTAGGGCAATAAAAAAGAGATAGACGGGGATTTCTTGGCGTCCCCCGGACACCAAGCCTGTGCAAAACAGAATTGAATAAAAAACTTTTCTCTGCAATCAGACCTCTACTATGGGCCATACAGGTATGTATAGATTTACTTTTCTATAACCTGTATGCCCATAGTAGAGGTCTGAAAAGTCCCAGGGGGGGTGACAGATTCCCTTTAATATGTATTTTATTTATGGCAATATTCAGGGTCGGACCGGCCTGGCGGGATATTGGGGAGATCCCCGGTGGGCCCCGATGAGAGAGTGAGAGAATTAGTTACAGGGGCCCTTTATAAGTGCGGGCCTTTTAAAAGCACGACCGAAGATGTAGCGTCACGTGCACATTACATTCAGCGGTGACAGTAGGCCCGCTGCAGTGACGCGCATACTTACATGATCTGGATAGGAGGAGGACGCAAGTTGCTGTTCTTTGTGGGCGGTGATACGCACCGCTCTCTGCTTTCGCTCTGCCTCAGCTGCCTGTAATGCTACCTGGCAGTGGTGTGGTGTCAGGTGACAAGCCGATGATGCTCTCTGCTCTCCCTGCTCCCAGGCCGGCTTCTGACACCGACCTTGCTCTCCTGTCCCGGCTCCTGCTTTTGGCCTTGTAAGTTGTAACACTGGCGGCGGCATCTGCGCGCCACTTTCTTCTCTTCTGCTCTCGGCCTTGTTGTAACACCGGCTCCAGGCTGGGTATGTGGACACCGGCACCGGCGCACCACCCTCTTCTCTCCTGCTCACGGCCTTGTAAGGGCAGCTCCGGGTATGTGGTGACCCGCACTCTGCGCTTGACTCTAACAAAGGCTGGAAACAAGGTTGCAGGCAGGCCTAGGCTACAGCTCTCCCTGCTTTTCAAGTGCAGTTTTCTGAGTGACTGTTCCCATCCAGCATTGGCCAACAAACAATAATATCATTTATACATTATGCATTGCACTCTAGGCCTCTTATATGAAATATAGATCACCGTCTTGGCCTCTCATATGACATACACAGTCTGTATATGTCATATAGGAGGCCAAGAGTGCGGTATACGTCATATATGAGGCCTAGAGTGCGGGCGGCGGGTCTACATGATGTATACAACATACTCAGCCTCCTATATGAAGTATAGAGTATAGGAGGCTGAGAGTGCGGTATACGACATATATGAGGCCTAGAGTGCGGGCGGCGGGTCTATATGATGTATGCAACACACTCAGCCTCCTATATAAAGTATAGACTATAGGAGGCTGAGAGTGCAGTATACGTCATATATGAGACCTAGAGTGCGGGCGGCGGGTCTATATGATGTATACAACACACTCAGCCTCCCATATGAAGTATATACTATAGGAGGCTGAGAGTGCAGTATACGTCATATATGAGGCCTAGAGTGCGGGCGGCGGGTCTATATGATCTATACAAACACTCAGCCTCCTATATAAAGTATAGACTATAGGAGGCTGAGAGTGTGGTATACGTCATATATGAGGCCTAGAGTGCGGGCGGCGGGTCTACATGATGCATACAACATACTCAGCCTCCTATATAAAGTATAGAGTATAGGAGGCTGAGAGTGCGGTATACGACATATATGAGGCCTAGAGTGCGGGCGGCGGGTCTACATGAAGTATACAACACACTCAGCCTCCTATATAAAGTATAGACTTTAGGAAGCTGAGAGTGCAGTATACGTCATATATGAGGCCTAGAGTGCGGGCGGCAGGTCTACATGATGTATACAAGGCATTCAGTCTCCTATATAAAGTTTAGACTATAGGAGGCTGAGAGTGCAGTATACGTCATATATGAGGCCTAGAGTGCGGGCGGCGGGTCTATATGATGTATACAACACACTCAGCCTCCTATATAAAGTATAGACTATAGGAGGCTGAGAGTGCGGTATATGTCATATATGAGGCCTAGAGTGCGGGCGGCGGGTCTACATGATGTATAGAACACACTCAGCATCCTATATAAAGTTTGGACTATAGGAGGCTGAGAGTGCAGTATACATCATATATGAGGCCTAGAGTGCGGGCGGCGGGTCTATATGATGTATACAACACACTCAGCCTCCTATATAAAGTATAGACTATAGGAGGCTGAGAGTGCGGTATACGTCATATATGAGGCCTAGAGTGCGGGCGGCGGGTCTATATGATGTATACAACACACTCAGCCTCCTATATAAATTATAAACTATAGGAGGCTGAGAGAGCGGTATACGTAATATATGAGGCCTAGAGTGCGGGCGGTGGGTCTACATGATGTATACAACGCACTCAGCCTCATATATAAAGTATAGACTATAGGAGGCTGAGAGTGCGGTATACGTCATATATAAGGCTTAGAGTGCGGGCGGCGGGTCTATATTATGTATACAATGCACTCGGCTTTCTATATAAAGTATAGACTATAGGAGGCTGAGAGTGCGGTATACGTCATATATAAGGCTTAGAGTGTGGACGGCGGGTCTATATGATCTATACAACACACTCAGCCTCCTATATAAAGTATAGACTATAGGAAGCTGAGAGTGCAGTATACGTCATATATGAGGCCTAGAGTGCGGGCGGCAGGTCTATATGATTTATACAACACACTCAGCCTCCTATATAAAGTATATACTATAGGCGGCTGAGCGTGCGGTATATTTCATATATGAGGCCTAGAGTGCGGACGGCGGGTCTATATGATGTATACAACACACTCAGCCTCTTATATAAAGTATAGACTATAGGAGGCTGAGAGTGCGGTATATGTCATGTATGAGGCCTAGAGTGCGGACGGCGGGTCTACATGATGTATCCAACACACTCAGCCTTCTATATAAAGTATAGACTATAGGAAGCTGAGAGTGCAGTATACGTCATATATGAGGCTTAGAGTGTGGACGGGTCTACATGATGTATACAATGCACTCGGCCTCCTATATAAAGTATATACTATAGGAGGCTGAGAGTGCGGTATACATCATATATGAGGCTTAGAGTGCGGACGGGACTACATGATGTATACAATGCACTCGGCCTTCTATATAAAGTATATACTATAGGAGGCTGAGAGTGCGGTATATGTCATGTATGAGGCCTAGAGTGCGGACGGCGGGTCTACATGATGTATCCAACACACTTAGCCTTCTATATAAAGTATAGACTATAGGAAGCAGAGAGTGCAGTATACGTCATATATGAGGCTTAGAGTGTGGACGGGTCTACATGATGTATACAATGCACTCGGCCTCCTATATAAAGTATATACTATAGGAGGCTGAGAGTGCGGTATACATCATATATGAGGCTTAGAGTGCGGACGGGACTACATGATGTATACAACGCACTCGGCCTTCTATATAAAGTATATACTATAGGAGGCTGAGAGTGCGGTAAATGTTATATATGAGGCTTAGAGTGCGGACGGGCCTACATGATGTATATAACGCACTCGGCCTCCTATATAAAGTATAGATTATAGGAGGCTGAGAGTGTGGTAAATGTTACATATGAGGCTTAGAGTGTGGACGGGCCTATATGTTGTATATAACACGCTTGACGCGCCCCCAGGGCCGTGGGGTACTCGGCAGCCGGGCCTATGGATGCCGGTTTGGGGAATATCACGGTGGCTGGCCTCTTCCGTGACCCAGGGCGGTCAGTGAAAAGGGGGGTTTTAATTTATAGGGGATTTGTAAAGTTCGTGACGCCACCTGTGGATTGCGGCTAAAGGGAGCCGCCGCTGTGAAGCAGTCCTCTGGAGATGGTGTTCGGCAGCAGGGATGGTGTGGCTCTCCACAGGTAGAGCTAGCTCCAGGGCAGTGTAGAAAGTGTAAGTTGCGCTGGGCGTTGTAGTGCCGGGAGGGAGAGCTGGCGCAGATGAAAGATTGGACGGAGGCAGTACAGTGCAGTCATCCGAGTTTTTACTCACAGCTCTTATGACAGTTCCACTGGTGCACTGTACGGGTGCTAGCCTCCCACGTCGCGCTGCGTTCACCAGGAAGGGGTTCAGTTCTTCCTCAGGCAGTTAGGAGTACCTGACAGAAACCCACTTTCTCGTGTTCCTAGCTAGACTGTCTTCACCTCCTGCCCTGCGCTTCCCCACTCTGAATCCTGCTCGGGTGCTCTGAAGTCCCTCCTGTTTCGTTGGAGTTCCCAGACCTGCTTGACCCTCACGGGGATTAGAATGAGGCTTCGGCAACTGACTATACAAGCCAGAAGCCTCCGGTTTTCCCAGCCGAGACTTAGAGTAACACGGCTGGACCAGGGGCCGGTCCCCTTCTTGCGGCCCACGATCCCTCTGTCTTCTGACAGATTCGGGGTGTACGGGTGCCGTCCTGCACCCCCTAGGATCCCTTCAACAGATCGGAGCCTACTCCCTGCTCCCCTCCTGGGCCTCTAGGACTAGGCCATACTCGTGGAGCTGAGCTCCTAAAGAGACTCTGCTCCCAGACTGTTCTTCTGAACTGTCCTCTCACTAACTGATCTGCCACCCTAAGATGACTTCCCTTTATATACCTACTTCTCCATGTGCTCCCCCTAACTTCTTCCTCCACCCACACCCAGTACTGGTTCCCCCTACCTTTGGGTTCCCCCCACTCCAGCCAGGGACAGAGCTCAGCAGAAAACACATTGCATTTTGTCCTTCCAGCTGGCATGGAGCGGTGTAGTGTTGAATGTGGGTGCTGGGGTTCCGGGCAGCACTCCCTCCTTACCTGAGAGAAGGGAGACACCACACCTCTGGTTGAGGTGCAGTACCTCTGTGGCGACTGAACCCTCAAGGGCGCCACACACTCAGCCTCCTATATGAAGTATACACTGTGTGCAGAATTATTAGGCAAGTTGTATTTTAGAGGATAATTTTTATTATTGATCAACAACTATGTTCTCAATCAACCGAAAAGACTCATAAATATCCAAGCTTAATATTTTTGGAAGTTAGAGTGTTTTTTTTTTTTAGATTTGGCTATCTTAGGAGGATATCTGTTTGTACAAGTAACTATTACTGTGCAGAATTATTAAGCAACTTAATAAAAACCAAATATAATCCCATCTCACTTGTTTATTTTCACCAGGTAAACCAATATCAGTGCACAAAATTTAGAAATAAACATTTCTGACATGCAAAAACAAAAAACAAAAAAATTAGTGATCAATATAGCCACCTTTCTTTATGATGACACTCAACAGCCTTCCATTTATAGATTCTGTCAGTTGCTTGATCTGTTTTCGATCAACATTGAGTGCAGCAGTCACCACAGCCTCCCAGACACTGTTCCGAGAGGTGTACTGTTTTCCCTCCCTGTAGATCTCACATTTTATGATGGACCACAGGTTCTCTATGGGGTTCAGATCAGGTGAACAAGGCGGCCATGTCATTATTTTTTCTTCTTTTAGATCTTTACTGGCCAGCCACGCTGTGAAGTAGTTGGATGCATGTGATGGAGCATTGTTCTGCATGAAAATCATGTTTTTCTTGAACGATATCGACTTCTTACTTACTACTGCTTGAAGAAGTTGTCTTCCAGAAACTGGCAGTAGGTCTGGGAGATGAGATTCACTCCATCCTCAACCCTAAAAGGTCCCACAAGTTCACCTTTGATGATACCAGCCCATACCAATACCCCGCCTCCACCTTGCTGGTGTCTGAGTCGGAGTGGAGCTCTCTGCCCTTTACTGATCCAGCCTCTGGCCGATCCATCTGGCCCATCAAGAGTCTCTCTCATTTCATCAGTCCATAAAACTTTTGAAAAATGAGTCTTAAGATATTTCTTGACCCATTCTTGACGTTTTATCTTATGTTTCTTGTTCAAAGGTGGTCGTTTTTCAGCCTTCCTTACCTTGGCCATGTCCCTGAGCATCGCACACCTTGTGCTTTTTGATACTCCAGTAATGTTGCAGCTCTGAAATATGGCAAAACTGGTGGCGAATGGCATCTTGGCAGCTTCACGCTTGATTTTCCTCAATTCATGGACAGTTATTTTGCGCCTTTTTTGGCCAACACGCTTCTTACGACCCTGTTGGCTATTTGCCATCAAATACTTGATTGTTTGGTGATCACTAGTGTTGAGCCACCCCCGTAGTGTTCGAGTTCGGTTCGGTTCGTCGAACACCCATGTGTTCGCCGAACTGTTCGTCGAACTGTTCGTCGAACACCTTCGAACACCATTAAAACCAATGGCAGGCAAACAAAAACACATAGAAACACATAGAAAACACCTTCAAAGGTGTCCAAAAGCTGACAAACTGCTCAGAAGACACAACTAACACATGGAAAAGTGACAAGTACATATAGTCATGCGAAAAGAAAAGAGGTGGAGGAGTAAAAGGAGGGGGAGACACAGATATAGGCATGTCATGCCCTTCTAAAATCCAAAAAGTGAGAAGCCGACACGGCCAGTCCGCTCCTGCCCGTGCCACCTCCGTGTCGCCGGGTTTGTGCCAGAGCCGCGGTGAACCCTGACGGCCAGCCCCCCTCTCCCAATACTGGTGCCTGTCCGCTGGTGGGTCGAGAGAGCCCCCCTGTGGTGGAGGCAGCTCTAAGCTTTTTAATTTAAATTGTCCCTCTAATTTGAATGAATACACTTTAAATCCATTTACAAGGATCTATTGGAGGGCAAGTCTCATGCCAGCAGCCGCGTAATTCCAGCTCCAGTAGCGTCCACTAAAGCTGCTGCAGTTAAAAAGCTTTTATAAGGATCGAGCTCGGCTGTCCACCGCAAGGCATCCTAGTGCCAGTCCCAGCCCCTATGCCTTGGGGTGCCTCCTGATGCTCTTCACTGAGTATCCCGTGGTCCCGAAGCATTTCCTTTGAAAAAATTAAGTGTCCAAACTACAGGTGGTGTAGCTTGCTTAACAGCCGGGATAATCCGCTGACTAGCAGACACTGCTACTAGGCACAAAGTATTTCCTGGGCTAGATGCAGTTAAAAATTTGTAAGTAGATACTCTCGTTGGATGCTGAGAAAGCATTCCATAGAGTCTCCTGGCACGCCATATATGATTCTCTTAAAAAGCTTGGGGTAGGGGTCTAGGGGACCCTTTTATAGCCAAAATCACGGCCCTGTATCACAATATGTCACCTAGGCTGAAGATAAATGGAACTGTAGCACCGAGGGCTCGGTTGCTACAGACTGTAATGCAGCAGGTTGCTAGCATTACTGTAAATGGTCCAGGATGTGCTTACCGGACCATTTACCTTCCCCTTTATCTGACTGGTCACATGACTGTGACATCACCCAGGTCCTGCATGCACAGTAAAGCTCTGTATACATGACTGGGACAGCACACAGGACCTATACACACAGCTGACTGATCACATGACTGTGACATCAGCAAGGTCCTGTCAGTATGTAGCTATCTGTGCACAGCATATATAAACCTGCTTAATTTGAGACAGGTGTGTTCGGTGTGAGGCGTGAGGCCTGTGCTCCATGTGTGTGGGATACCGTGACACCGTTTGTGAGAGGCCTAGAGAGGCCTAGTGTGAAGCCTGGCAGCCTGAAAGGCCAAGCCTGGATCCGGTGCTTGGATGTCAGTGGCCTTTGAGGGAAAGCCGGCTTGTGGAAGAGTCCTGAAAGGCGCAGGCTGGATGTGAGTGGAGACATACCAGTAGCCTTAGACGGAACGACGGCTGGAGACCCCTACCTGGGAAGCCGCAGAGCCACAGTGGTGGCAGAGTAACGGACTGAGACAGCTATACCCGGCAAAGGTAATACCCGGTGCTATATGGACATTGTGATATGAACATTGCTACTTTATTACCTTGCCGTAAGCTGTACCCTGGAGCAAGTGGGCCGGTGTGCCCCTTGGCTCATGAATTGTTTGTGTGTAAACCTGCCGGTGGCGGACTAAGATGAACTGTGTGTGAACAGCGGTTTATGAAGTGCCATAATAAACTGCAACACTGTGTGAAAAACGTAAAGACATTGCACGTGTGCATTGATTGACGCAGCGAAGCGAGTTAC
Organism: Phyllobates terribilis; assembly: GCF_046119375.1. Taxonomy (NCBI): domain Eukaryota; kingdom Metazoa; phylum Chordata; class Amphibia; order Anura; family Dendrobatidae; genus Phyllobates; species Phyllobates terribilis. The sequence goes on along the minus strand of NW_027362781.1, from coordinate 20,286,018 downwards.
CCCCAGTATGATGACGAGCGCTGCCTTACATATGGTGGAGAATGCGGGCAACAGCAGCCCGGTTGCTAGTGGCAACGACAACCCCGGTTGCTAGGGGCAACGGCACAGGACGAAGAGTGTGGATAAAGCATCTTGCGGCAACTCGGCGGGGTTGCGAAGATTGGCGTCGCACTCAAACCTGGTTTGCTGTGGCTCGGCGGGGCTCACGAAGTATAAAGCATCTTGCGGCAACTCGGCGGGGTTGCGAAGATTCTCATCGCACTCAAATCCGGTTTTGCGGTGGCTTGGTGGGGCCACGAAAATTTTTCCGGGAGAGCGATGAAGTGCTAGTGTGAACAGTGTACCGCGATGGCTGTGAGCAAAGCAGCAGATCTGTCTGGAGCTATTGAGCGGTTGAAGGGCCGGTTGGGACCGGAGCAGGTATTTGGGAAACTTTTACTGGACATGGTGCAGGAACCGCAGGAGCTGTGGGCACCATATGGAATGGCGGCAGTGGACCATTCTATGGACTCTCCGGGGGCGCCAGTGTTGTCCCAGAGTGCCCGGGGAGGTGGTAAGAGATGTTGTGAACTGAGTCCTAAGACTACTGCTGATTTTTTGTGTAAAAATTACCCTGCCGGTGTGGTTGTTAAAAAGGGGGCGGAGTCTAAAAAAGGGGCGGATTTTCACAAGAGTGTGGAGTGTGGAAAACTGAAAATTGTTACTGGTGGTGGGTTGGTGCCTCCTAAAAATGACAATGTGACCGTTGATAACGGGGTAACTCCAGTAGAAGGGGGTGACGTCAAAGTGGGAGGTGACCTGTTAGTCCACAACACCATGGGTAGTGACACAGACCCCGTAGCTGACTGTGACACTATGAAAGTAAAAAGTGAGTTCAGTCAGGAGGGGCTAGACGAGGGGAGAGAGTCCCCGTCTCGTAGACGGCGCAAGGGCCACAAAAAGGTTGCTCCTGTAGACTTGGCTGAAAATAAAAATAAAGAGAGGGTAGTACTGTGTGCCTTTGCTTCAAGTGTGGATCCTCCATTAGAGGTAGAAGAGGAGGTGACGTTGCCAGTAGCAACCTCCGGTACGGTACCGAGTCAGAAGGATCTGACAGCCCTGGAAGGGGAGGCGGCCAGTCGTGACCAAGAGCTGGAACCTATCGGCCAGCAGGGTCAGAGTGATGGGCAGCAATTATGTGGAAACCTGGGGAACGTGTCCTCAGACCAGCTGAACCTGGAGTCTGTACAGGAGAAAATACTCCAGCTTGTGAAGGACTTACAGCGAGATCTAAAGGGAAGCAACGAGGAAATTAACCAGTGGAAGGAAATGTTCTACGCAATTAAGGAGGACCGCCGCAAAATCCAGGAAGAGGTTTTGCAGTTGAAGCTTGAGAAGGAGGCGCGGCAGAATGGTGTTTCTGGACGCGAACAAATCCTAGAACGACTGCGCAAACAGCTCAACCAGGAGCTGTGTGACTCCAAGAAGGTGTGTGGTGAACGCAGTAGGGAACTGCAACAGAGTAAGAGAGATTATGAGGATCTCCTCAAGGTGAAGGAGAAACTAGAGGAGGATAAGGTGGGTGCAGAGCAAGTGCGCCAAGCGGTTGAGACCACTCTGCAAGACACCCGTGAGGAGAATGATGGTCTCCGGGGAAAGACCCTAGATCTGGAAGCTCAGGTGAAGGAGCTACAGATGTCCTGTGATGCTCTCCAGAAGGCGGAGACGTACCTTAAAGAAACAGTCAGCAAGATGGAAGCTGAGCGGAAAAAGATGGAGGAGTCTGTCGGAGAATCCACAGACCAGGGCCAGGAGTTGGCCGCTGGTGAGGGGAGGTGTGAAACAGATACCTCCTCGAGTGATGCGAGCTTGGATGATTCGGTGGAAGTAAGAGCCGAGATCAGGGAGCTCAAGGAGTTGCTACAAACCCAGTGGACGCAAGAGAAGCGTGAGAGACTGGCTATTGAGAGCCGAGTGGGCACACTGGAGACGGAGAGGTCTGAGAGAGCTCTGCTGCTGGAAGAGCAGTTGAAGCAGGAAGAGCTTCAGAGACGGGCCGCTGAGAGGCGAGTAACTGAGCTGGAAGGAGAAGTTTTAGAGCTCAAAGGTCGCCTAGCAAAGTGTCACGTGGTGAACGAGGTCTCCTTAGAGAAGGGAAAAGGCAAACAAGTTGCACTTACTCCCTTAGACCCTGAGAAGGTGGACCTGAGGAGAGCTAAAAATATGGTGTTGGAAGATAAAGGTGAAGTGGAGGTGGTCAAGACGAAAAGTTGTGAAGTGGTAGCTGTGAGTCAGCTCAGGGGAAGCGTCCAGGGTGAAGAAGCTGGAAGTCAGTTGTCCCTGAAACCTGAGCTGGTTGATCGTCTGGAAACCACTGGTGAGACCGAAACGTCTCGGTACAAGTGCCTCGTAGATGTACCCGAGGACTTGAGGGAAGAATGCACCCGTGAGTCCGTGCATGAAGAGTTTAAGAAGGCTGTGGGAGCCTGTAAGGTGTACTTGACCTCAGAAGCTAAACAGCTGGTGGTCCTGTCCACGACCGAAGTCACAGTGAAGAGGGTGGCGATCCTAAGTGATATGCACTGGCGATGTATTCGCACGAAGCGGTTTCTCCGGTTGAAGACGGAGCAAGCCGTTAGACAACTGGAGCTTAGGAGAAAAGCTCACAGTATGCGTGAAGAGGTCATCCGGGTGCCTCATGTTCTGGTGAGAAAGCTCATTGGGAGAAGCGGTCGAGCCATGCAGATGATGGTCAAGAAGTCTGGTGTGGTGAAAGTAAGCAGTCCACGTGATTATCAGGACTGGATACCAGACGAAGATGGCATGGTGTCCTTCTCCGCTATAGGAACAGAAGAAAGCCTAGAATATATACGCATGCTGATTGAGTACCGAGTGACCTACCTGCAGGAGGTAGAACAATTGAATCTCGCTAGACTGCGAGTAGATAGACAGCATCATCTGAGCAGCAGAAGATGGAAGCCATCTAGAAATAGTGAGACCCGACAGAGAAAGGGCCCCCTAAATAACAGAGCAGCTACAGCTGAAGTTAGGGACCTTTCAAGATGTCCTGAGAGTAGTGGGCGTGGGTTTAGAGGTAGTGAGACCTCCAGTAACTCAGGTTTGAGCAGCCCATACAAACGACCCAGTAGAGGACGGGACAGTACGGAGTCGAACCGGACCTTAGATACCGGGGCATGTGAGTCGCGCTGCTGTATTGACCGCTGGGAGCGGGGGAGACCTGACAAGGTTACAATTGACCGCTGGGAGCGGGAGAGACCTGACAAAGTTACGACCCGGAAAGGTGACCTGACGAAGTCAGTGACAGTGACAAATGGTAGGTCCCTAAAGAATGGGCTAATGTCATTGACTAAGGTTCCAGGGGCTGAGTAGCACAATTGTAAAGTTCATGGTCTCTGTGAGCTGGGGGTTATAATGTTATTGTGTATATTATGTGTTCAACCCCACAAGTTTGAACAGAGGGGGGGGATATGTAATGCAGCAGGTTGCTAGCATTACTGTAAATGGTCCAGGATGTGCTTACCGGACCATTTACCTTCCCCTTTATCTGACTGGTCACATGACTGTGACATCACCCAGGTCCTGCATGCACAGTAAAGCTCTGTATACATGACTGGGACAGCACACAGGACCTATACACACAGCTGACTGATCACATGACTGTGACATCAGCAAGGTCCTGTCAGTATGTAGCTATCTGTGCACAGCATATATAAACCTGCTTAATTTGAGACAGGTGTGTTCGGTGTGAGGCGTGAGGCCTGTGCTCCATGTGTGTGGGATACCGTGACACCGTTTGTGAGAGGCCTAGAGAGGCCTAGTGTGAAGCCTGGCAGCCTGAAAGGCCAAGCCTGGATCCGGTGCTTGGATGTCAGTGGCCTTTGAGGGAAAGCCGGCTTGTGGAAGAGTCCTGAAAGGCGCAGGCTGGATGTGAGTGGAGACATACCAGTAGCCTTAGACGGAACGACGGCTGGAGACCCCTACCTGGGAAGCCGCAGAGCCACAGTGGTGGCAGAGTAACGGACTGAGACAGCTATACCCGGCAAAGGTAATACCCGGTGCTATATGGACATTGTGATATGAACATTGCTACTTTATTACCTTGCCGTAAGCTGTACCCTGGAGCAAGTGGGCCGGTGTGCCCCTTGGCTCATGAATTGTTTGTGTGTAAACCTGCCGGTGGCGGACTAAGATGAACTGTGTGTGAACAGCGGTTTATGAAGTGCCATAATAAACTGCAACACTGTGTGAAAAACGTAAAGACATTGCACGTGTGCATTGATTGACGCAGCGAAGCGAGTTACCCCCAGTATGATGACGAGCGCTGCCTTACAAGACGTATTGCACCTCACCCAGAGGTGTGATATCTCACTCTCAGATAAGGATGGAGTGTGGATCAGGACCCGACATCTGCATGCATTACACCACATTGCCGTGGGGCAGGGCGACCAATATGCCCCTGAGATGGGCACGACAGTCCCTGTCCCTGGCTGGAGTGGGGGGAGGGAACACTGAGGAAGGGGAACCCTGCAGTGCAGGAGCAGGGAGGAAGCAGTTCCTGGGTGCATTGAGAAGGGAGTATAAAAGGTGGGCACCATCTTAGTTCAGTGCAGAGAAGTCTGAGCAGAAGTGGCAGGGAGCAGGGGCTCTGCATGAGCTCTGCTCCGGAGGCGGGCCTAGTAACAGAGGCCCAGGCCTGCAAGAGGGAGAAGGAAGGAAGAGGAGCGGAGAAGGCTCCAGGAACGAGGAATGAAGGGATCCCAGGGGTGCGGACGGGCGAGTCGCCACCGCACGCCCGAATCCACCTGCGTGGAGGGGTCAGGCCAAAGGGGGAGACCGGTCCCCGAACTAGTGGAGGCAGGAAACGACCCTCAGCTAGAAACCGGAGGCTCTGACATTTTATGTGGCGCAGCCCCTTGCTCCACCCGCTAGAAAGGCACCACATAGGGTCAGGGAAACTGGCGCCAAGTTTACCAAGAGGAGGCCCGAGGCAGCCGGACAGAAGTGTTGGTAAGAAAGGCCAGACAAAGGACACACAAAGGGGGTCCTGTGAAGCGCTCCAAAGTTATCTGGGAGTTGTCTGAGCCCCTCACCTGGTGAGCACAGTACGACGTGGGCAGCCGTTACCTGCAGACGTGGTCTGGATAATAAGAACTGTGAGTAAAGGCCCTGAACTGCATCACTGACTCCGTGTCGTTACTGCTGCTGCCCTGCACTATCACCCCCATCCTCCGCATACACTGCCCTGAGGCTATACTCCTCCCGTGGGGAGTTATGCTACGCTCTGCTGCACCCACAACACCAGCCTTAGCGGTCTGCCCTGTAGCGGCGGTTCACTCTGACCGCAATCCACGGGTGGCGTAGTCGGACATTTAAACATCAAAACCACATAAATAGTTCCGCCACTGGTTTGACCGCCCTGAGCCACGGAACCGGATCGCCGCCACGAAGACTACAACCACCAGCATCCACCAAAAAGGGTCCGGCTCCGGGTGTCCCAAGGCCCAGGGGGTGCGTCAGAACATTTTCATCACCTTTCACAATCACCAATGGGACAAGGCAGGGATGTCCTCTGTCCCCTCTCTTATACATCCTAGTGACGGAGCACCTGCTCTCATCAATTCGCCATAACCCCAATATTAGGTGGATTGAGGTGGGAGGCACCGAGTACAAGTGGTCTCTATTTGCTGATGATGTCCTAGTATATATCACTCAATCACATATATCCATCCCTGCTGTTATGGCTGAAATAGATCACTTATTTACATGGTAAAATTTTAAAATCAATGCAGCGAAGTCTGAGGCCCTCGATGTCTCCCTCCCTAAATCCATATAGGATTCCATCCAGTCCAACTTTCCCTTTGCCTGGCCCTCACAGGGTATCAAATACTTAGGAATTCCTATTCATAGAGACCTCTCCCATCTATGTTATCTTAATTTTGGGCCCTTTATTGAACAATTCCATACAGACCACGGTTGGCAAGTTAGAACTGTAAGATTCACTACGTGAACCACTGGTGTTTTGTGGAAAAGCACATGTACACCGCGTTCCAAATTATTATGCAAAAAGTGTTTAGGAGTGATAAGGGAAGAATTTGTTTGTTTGTCAGTTAAACTCATTGATGGTGATGTGTGTCAGGGCTCTTTATATCACTGTAAGCAATTGCAGACACCTGTGCTAATTAGTTTGGCAGGTGTGTCCAATGAAAGGCAAGACTACTTAAGAAGGCTCTCTCACATTATTAAGCAGCCTACATTTTCTGCCAAAATGGGAAAGAAAAAGGATGTGTCGGCTGCTGAGAAGCAACAAATTGTGGAGTGTTTAGGTCAAGGCATGACTACAATCAACATTGTGCGATGATCAGGATGAAGTGTCTTGGCAATCAAGAAGTATGTAGCTGATTCACAGTACACACGTGTGCGTGCTGATAAGGGCAAATTGAGGACTCTTTCCTACAGGCAATTACGTCAGGTTGAAAGAGCAGCGGCAAAAAAGCCTTGTCATAGCAGCAGACAAGTTTTTGAAGCTGCTTGTGCCTCCAACGTCCCCCGAACAACAAGATGCAGGGTCCTTCAGAGGTTTGCAGCTGTGCATACGCCATCCTGTCGACCTCCTCTATCCACTTCACACAAGCAGAAACGGCTCCAGTGGGCCAAACATTACATGAAGACTGATTTCAAAACTGTTTTGTTCACGGATGAGTGCCGTGCAGCGCTCGATGGTCCAGATGAATGGAGTGGAGGATGGCTGGTTGATGGACACCCCACGCAAACACGGCTACAGCGCCAACAAGGAGGAGATGGAGTAATGTTTTGGGCTGGAATCATGGGGAGAGAGATTGTCGGCCCCTTTAGGATCCCTGAAGGCGCTAAAGATGAACTCCATAATGTATGTGGATTTTCTCAAACAGCACTTCCTACCATGGTTCAAGAAGAAGAACCGTGTATTTCACAGCAAGATCATTTTTCTGCATGATAATGCACCATCTCATGCTGCACATAAAACATCTGCATCTCTGGCTGATATGGGCATAAAAGGGGACAAACTTATGGTGTGACCCCCATGCTCCCCTGACCTCTACCCCATTCAGAACCTTTGGAGCATCATTAAAAGGAGTGTCTATGATGGCGGGAGGCAGTTCACATCTAAGCAACAGCTCTGGGAGGGTATTCTGTCCTCATGCAAAACAATTGAAGCAGAAACCATCCAAAACCTGACAAATTCAATGGACGAGAGAGTTCAGAAGCTCCTTTCGAACAAGGGGTCCTATGTGAAAATGTAACATCACCTAGAATAAAGTTTTGAGTTGAAAACTGTTTGATTTCAGTTTCTAACAACCTGCTAATGCTTATAATTTCAAAAATGACCATTTTTTTGGTCTTTATTAAAATGAAAAGGTTGATCGAAAAGTTTGGGGGATCTAAGAGTGTGGCAACCCAGTAGTCATGATTACTTCGAATTCTGACAATATGAGGGTCATGCTGCAGGTAGTGCAGCAAGAAGGCACTTATGTGTCTTGCGCATCTCGGAGCCCCAAAATTATTTTCCGGGCTAGATGCAGCTAAAAATTATTTTTAATTTTAAATCTGGTGGAGCTTATTATAGATGGCCTAATAGGATCAGTGCTGCACACTGCTACAAAGCCCAAATTATTTTCCAGTCAAGATACAGATAAACATGATTAGTAATTTGAAAGCTTAAAACGTTTGGTAGGGTGATTTTAACCAATCATCAAGCTTTTACTCTCCCCAGGATGACACAGGGGTAGAAAAGTCGTTTCGGATCCATGATTTATTCATCTTTATGAACGTGAGTCTGTCTACATTATCAGTGGAGAGCCGCGTGCGCTTATCTGTCAGCACACCACCAGCAGCGCTGAACACACGTTCAGACAGAACGCTGGCTGCGGGGCATGACAAGATCTCCAAGGCGTAAGTGGCTAGCTCCGGCCATTTATCCAGATTGGAAGCCCAAAAAGAGCAAGGGTCCAGTGACACAGTCGTGGCTTCAATGTTTACTTGGAGATACTCCTGTACCATCATCTCTAGGCGTTGACTATGTGTCAGACTTCTTGTCTCCTGTGGCCTTGCAAAGGATGGGCTAAAAAAGTGGTGAAATGATTCCGCAAAATTGATGTTACCAGCAGATACTGTGGTTCTGTTACGGTTTGAGTGCTGAACACTTGACGGTCCCACGGTTGGCAAGTTGGAACTGTGAGATTCACTACGTGCACCACTGGTATTTTGTGGAAAAGCACATGTAAGATTCTGCAACAGTCTCTGCTGATACTCCTGCATGCGTGCATCCCTTTCTATGACGGGAATAATTTCTGCAAATTTACTTTTGTACCGGGGATCTAACAGTGTGGCAACCCAGTAGTCAGGATTATTTCTAATTCTCACAATTCGAGGGTCATGTTGCAGGTAGTGCAGCAAGAAGGCACTCATGTGTGTTGCGCATCCAGGAGCACCAAGTCCCTGTTGTGTTGGTGGCGAGGTAACAATCATGCTTCCTTCCTCTGTCCTCTCCCCCCAACCTCGCACAACAGAAATGTGATCAAGGTCTCCCTCATCTGATGAGTCTTCCATCAGTTCGTCCTCCACTTCTTCCTGGGCTCCTGCACCTTCCTCACTAGTTTGGCTGCTACCATGCGCACTGGTAAAATCATCTCCCCCACCCTCACATGCCTGCCGCCTTGGTGCTGCCGACCGTCTGGACCTTGCAGATGTTAGCCCTTCCGCATACAACTCCTCCTCCTCTACTTCCTCCACCTCCTCTTGTGCCACCACCTGACTCCGAATTCTGTTTAACATGTGCTCCAGCATGTAAATCACCAGAATAGTCATGCTGATAATGGCATCGTCAGCACTAAACATCTTCGTCGCCATTTCAAAACTGTGCAGAAGGGTGCATAGGTCCCTGATCTGAGACCACTCCTCCAGCGTGATTTGCCCCACCTCTGAATCTCGTTGGCCCAGGCTATACGTCAGAACGTATTGCACCAGGGCTTGTCGGTGCTGCCACAGTCGCTGCAACATGTGCAGAGTTGAATTCCACCGGGTAGGCACATCGCATTTTAGCCGGTGAAGTGGCAGGCCCAACGACTTCTGTAGAGATGTAAGTCGCTGAGCTGCGGGATGCGAACGGCGGAAGTGAGCACACAGCGACCGTGCCCTCTGCAGAAGGCCATCTAGTCTGGGATAGTGGGCTAAAAATTGCTGGACAACCAGGTTCAACACGTGAGCCATACAAGGCACGTGTGTGACATTGCCCCGGCGAAGGGCCGCACCCAGGTTTGCAGCATTGTCGCACACGGCCTTCCCTGGTTTCAGGTCCAGTGGAGACAACCATTCATGAAATTGGTTCTCCAGAGCTGACCACAACTCCTCAGCTGTGTGACTCACATTTCCCAGACATTTCAATGTAAAAACCGCCTGATGACGTTGAGCCCTACTGCCAGCATAGTAAGGAGGTGTGCAGGATCCCTTCTGCGCAGTTAGAAAGCTTGTGGCATGACCAGACAGGCTTTGGGTGCAGGTGGAAGACCGAGAGGAGGTTGAGGAGGCAGAAGCAGTGGAGGAACTTTGACATAAAGAGGATTGACGCACAACTCGTGGGGACGGCAAGACTTGGACAGCAGCCCCTTGTCCTGCTGTCACCATAGTTACCCAGTGCCCAGTCAGCGACATGTAACGCCCCTGTCCATGCCTACTCGTCCAAGTGTCTGTGGTGAAATGCACCCTGTCACACACAGAGTTTCTCAAAGAAGCGGTGATGTTGTGTGCGACATGCTGGTGGAGCGCAGGCACACCTTTCTTTGAGAAGTAGTGCCGACTGGGCATCTGGTACTGGGGCACTGCGACGGACATAAGGTCTCGAAAATCCTCTGTGTCCACCAGGCGGAAAGGCAGCATTTCTGTAGCCAAGAGCTTGCAGATGGTGAAATTCAACCTCTTAGCTTTCTCATGGCTAGGAGGAAATGGTCTTTTACTTGTCCACATCTGAGGGACCGAGGGCTGGCTATTGTGCTTAGACGGGGTTGATAAGGGTGTCCCCGGCAAACTGCCGGTCTGTGAGGAAGATGCAGGCGGACATGTTAGGTTGCCTTGATCCAAAGGTGGTGCTATCGATGTCGGACAGCGCTCAAGACCAGCTGGTGTTACCACCTCCAAAGAAAATGATGACCTGCCAATCACGCTGGCTGTTGCGGGTAAAGAGGTGGCAGGTCTGCGCCCCAAAACAGGTGTGACTGCTGTCCCCCCAGTCACAGAGGATGAAGAGGCCGCGGATGCACAAGATATGGCAGACGGTGGCTGGCCCGGCCGGCTAGGCCGCATTGTAGCACACTGAGCTTCCCACTGCAACTTATGCTTCATGTCCATGTGCCGGTTCATGCATGAAGTACTCAAACTATGTATTTTTTGGCCTCTACTTAGCTTTTGCTGACAAATGTTACAGATAACACGAGTTGGGTCATCTTTATCGATCTGAAAAAATGCCCAGGCTATGCAAGGCTTAGCACCCATGCGACCTGAAGAGCCACCACGACTTGTGGTGAGAGGCAGAGTTGTGTTTGAGGATGCAGTTGTTGACGTGCTTCCAGTACTACGTCTCTGTCCAGGAAGGCGCAACCTGACCTCGTCGTCACTAGCATCTTCCTCCACCTCCTCTGCTGACCTCATCTCTTGGCTGACTGTGGGTTGACAGTAAGTGGGATCTCCGACCTCATCATCATCACCCTGTGCGTTATCACACCCGTCGTCCTCAGAGCCAACCTGTTCCTGCCCTGACAAAAAACTAAAGTTGTCGCTCCAATCAGGTATTTGAGTCTTATCATCGTCTTCCTCATTGTCTCCACCAACAGGAGTTACAGTTTGGGAATGAGGGTCTACATTATGGTCAGAACCTTCTGCGTCTGGTCCTGGATCCGACTCATAAAGATTCTGGGCATCAGTGCAGATCATTTCCTCGTCTGGATTCACAGAAGCGCTGGAGTCGACCTCTGATTCCCAGGCTATAGTATGAGTAAACAGCTCTGCAGACTCAACCATCTGTTCTACCTCATACTCAGACGGGCAGCTGGAGATTTGGGAGCTGTGAGGAAGCAAGTGCGATTTGGGTGACACCTTTGAGGACTGGAGTATTTGTGATGTTGAAGTTGATGTGGAGGAGAGCCCACTTAAAGGAGCACTTGATATCCGTTGAAGCACCTGCTGTTTTAGTGCCTCATCTGGAATTTGTAGCGATTGGCGTGGCCGTAAGAAAGGGATCTTATCACATTGTCCGCTAAAAGAAGTAGACATTTTAGTTTGGCTGGAAGATGGTCTTTCTTCTGCACCTACCCCACGGACACAACCTTTTTTCCCCTTCCCAACACGCCTATTCCCCTTTCCACCAGCAGCAGGCCTTTTTCCACTCATTTTGGTGGTTAACTAATTCACAACTCTGGAGTTGTTTGCACAAAAAAACAATGGATGGTAACCGAGCAGAGCTGAGTGGCCAAACTGTGGTATTAGGCCAAAACTATTGGCTGGGTTAGATGCAGAAAAAAATTATTTTTAATTTGCAACCTGATGGAGGTCAGTATAGATGGACTAATAGACCAAGTCCCACACACCGCTAGAAGCCCAAATATTTTTTCAGATCTAGATGCAGAAAAAAATTATATTCAATTTGCAACCTGCTGGAGGTCAGTATAGAAGGACTAATAGAACAAGTCCCACACACTGCTAGAAGCCCAAATATTTTTTCAGAGCTAAATGAAGAAAAAAATTATTTTTAATTTGCAACCTGATGGAGGTCAGTATAGATGGACTAATAGACCAAGTCCCACACACTGCTAGAAGCCCAAATATTTTTTCAGAGCTAGATGCAGAAAAAAATTATTTTTAATTTGCAACCTGATGGAGGTCAGTATAGATGGACTAATAGACCAAGTCCCACACACCGCTAGAAGCCCAAATATTTTTTCAGAGCTAGATGCAGAAAAAAATTATATTCAATTTGCAACCTGCTGGAGGTCAGTATAGAAGGACTAATAGAACAAGTCCCACACACTGCTAGAAGCCCAAATATTTTTTCAGAGCTAAATGAAGAAAAAAATTATTTTTAATTTGCAACCTGATGGAGGTCAGTATAGATGGACTAATAGACCAAGTCCCACACACTGCTAGAAGCCCAAATATTTTTTCAGAGCTAGATGCAGAAAATTTTTTTATTCAATTTGCAACCTGATGGAGGTCAGTATAGATGGACTAATAGACCAAGTCCCACACCCTGCTAGAAGCCCAAATATTTTTTCAGAGCTAGATGCAGAAAAAAATTATTTTTAATTTGCAACCTGATGGAGGTCAGTATAGATGGACTAATAGACCAAGTCCCACACACCGCTAGAAGCCCAAATATTTTTTCAGAGCTAGATGCAGAAAATTTTTTTATTCAATTTGCAACCTGATGGAGGTCAGTATAGATGGACTAATAGACCAAGTCCCACACACTGCTAGAAGCCCAAATATTTTTTCAGAGCTAGATGCAGAAAAAAATTATTTTTAATTTGCAACCTGATGGAGGTCAGTATAGAAGGACTAATAGAACAAGTCCCACACACTGCTAGAAGCCCAAATATTTTTTCAGAGCTAAATGAAGAAAAAAGTTATTTTTAATTTGCAACCTGATGGAGGTCAGTATAGATGGACTAATAGACCAAGTCCCACACACTGCTAGAAGCCCAAATATTTTTTCAGAGCTAGATGCAGAAAAAAATTATTTTTAATTTGCAACCTGATGGAGGTCAGTATAGATGGACTAATAGACCAAGTCCCACACACCGCTAGAAGCCCAAATATTTTTTCAGAGCTAGATGCAGAAAAAAATTATATTCAATTTGCAACCTGCTGGAGGTCAGTATAGAAGGACTAATAGAACAAGTCCCACACACTGCTAGAAGCCCAAATATTTTTTCAGAGCTAAATGAAGAAAAAAATTATTTTTAATTTGCAACCTGATGGAGGTCAGTATAGATGGACTAATAGACCAAGTCCCACACACTGCTAGAAGCCCAAATATTTTTTCAGAGCTAGATGCAGAAAAAAATTATATTCAGTTTGCAACCTGATGGAGGTCAGTATAGATGGACTAATAGAATGATGCTATGCCCAAAAGATTTTACTTCACTAGGTGCAGTAAAAAAATTGGTATTCTATACACAGGTGGTATATCTTGCAACACAGATAGGCTACTCCACTGACTAACACACTCTGCAATAGGCCAAAAAGGATTAGCTTTGCTAGATTCAGCCAAATGCTGTGAAAAAAACTTGCACAGCACTGGCACAGACCTGCCTGGCAAAAACTGATAGGAACTGATGTAACCTAGTCCTGAAAAGGACTGCAATTACAATTAGTCTTTACTCCCACAATCTATCTATTTAAGAGCACAGACCTGCCTGATAAAAGTCGTAGGAAATGCTGTAACCTAGTCCTTAAAAGGACTGCAATCACAACTATTCCCTACTCCCAAGCTATCTGTATATTTGTGCGAAAATTGGCTTGAAATTAACAAGGTATAGCGCACACAGCAACAGCGGTGCCGTCTAACACGCAGCTGCAGCAGTGAGAAAATGGTGGCGACGGGGAAAATGGCTTGGTCTTATAGGGCAAGGACATGTGACATACACTGCCAATCACACATGCCCTTGCTTGTGTGAAAAAAAGCACTTCGCTCCGTGTGTGCGCTGCTGATAGGCTGACAGATTGCACCTCCCCACTGCAAATGCGGGAAAGAGAAAAAAAAATGGAGATCTTCATTGTTCCTGCAGAAATCCATCCCCTGCCCCTCCCCCCGCCCCGCTGTACACTCAAACTGCGTATTAACATTAATTTTCATCATTACTGAGAAAAAATCCAGTTATGATTTTGGTGCACGAACAGTTATCGAACATAACCTCGAACAGCTGAATTTTTTTCAAATTGTTCGTGTTCGCCGACCGGCTCGAACACCGCCCAAAACAGCTCGAATTTGAGATTGGCGAACAGTTCGAGTAGAACAACGCTCATCTCTAGTGATCACGCTTCAAAAGTTTGGAAATTTCAAGACTGCTGCATCCCTCTGCAAGACATCAAACAATTTTGGACTTTTCAGAGCCCGTCAAATCTCTCTTCTGACCCATTTTGCCAAAGGAAAGGAAGTTGCCTAATAATTATGCACTCCTTATATAGGGTGTTGATGTCAATAGTCAACACACCTCCTCATTACAGAGATGCACATCACCAGATTTACTTAATTGGTAGTTGGCTCTCAAGCCTATGCAGCTTGGAGTAGGACAACATGTGTAAAAAGTATCATGTGATCAAAATACTCATTTGCCTAATAATTCTGCACGCGGTGTAGATTATAGGAGGCTGAGAGTGCGGTAAATGTTATATATGAGGTTAGAGTGCGGAAGGGCCTACATGATGTATATAACGCACTCGGCCTCCTATATAAAGTATAGACTATAGGAGGCTGAGAGTGCGGTATACGTCATATATGAGGCCTAGAGTGCGGGCGACGGGTCTACATGATGTATACAATGCACTCAGCCTCCTATATAAAGTACAGAATATAGGAGGCTGAGAGTGCGGTATACGTCATATATGAGGCCTAGAGTGCGGGCGGCGGGTCTACATGATGTATACAACACCCTCAGCCTCCTATATAAAGTATAGACTATAGGAGGCTGAGAGTGCGGTATACGTCATATATGAGGCTTAGAGTGCGGACGGGCCTACATGATGTATACAACGCACTCGGCCTCCTATATAAAGTATATACTATAGGAGGCTGAGAGTGAGGTAAATGTTATATATGAGGCTTAGAGTGAGGACGGGCCTACATGATGTATATAACTCACTCGGCCTCCTATATAAAGTATAGACTATAGGAGGCTGAGAGTGCAGTATACGTCATATATGAGACCTACAGTGTGGGCGGCGGGTCTATATGATGTATACAACACACTCAGCCTCCCATATAAAGTATATACTATAGGAGGCTGAGAGTGCGGTATTCGTCATATATGAGGCCTAGAGTGCGGGCGGCGGGTCTATATGATCTATACAAACACTCAGCCTCCTATATAAAGTATAGACTATAGGAGGCTGAGAGTGTGGTATACGTCATATATGAGGCCTAGAGTGCGGGCGGCGGGTCTATATGATGTATACAACACACTCAGCCTCCTATATAAAGTATAGACTATAGGAGGCTGAGAGTGCAGTATACGTCATATATGAGGACTAGAGTGCGGGCAGCGGGTCTATATGATGTATACAACACAATCAGCCTCCTATATAATGTATAGACTATAGGAGGCTGAGAGTGCAGTATACGTTATATATGAGGCCTAGAGTGCGGGCGGCGGGTCTACATGATGTATACAACACACTCAGCCTTCTATATAAAGTATAGACTATAGGAAGCTGAGAGTGCAGTATATGGTCATATATGAGGCTTAGAGTGCGGACGGGTCTACATGATGTATACAATGCACTCGGCCTCCTATATAAAGTATATACTATAGGAGGCTGAGAGTGAGGTAAATGTTATATATGAGGCTTAGAGTGAGGACAGGCCTACATGATGTATATAACTCACTCGGCCTCCTATATAAAGTATAGACTATAGGAGGCTGAGAGTGCGGTAAATGTTATATATGAGGCTTAGAGTGTGGACGGGCCTACATGTTGTATATAACACGCTTGACGCGCCCCCAGGGCCGTGGGGTACTCGGCAGCCGGGCCTATGGATGCCGGTTTGGGGAATATCACGGTGGCTGGCCCGGTCCGTGACCCAGTGCAGTCAGTGAAAAGGGGTGTTTTAATTTATAGGGGATTTGTAAAGTTCGTGACGCCACCTGTGGATTGCGGCTAAAGGGAGCCGCCGCTGTGGAGCAGTCCTCTGGAGCTGGTGTTCGGCAGCAGGGATGGTGTGGCTCTCCACAGGTAGAGCTAGCTCCAGGGCAGTGTAGAAAGTGTAAGTTGCGCTGGGCGTTGTAGTGCCGGGACGGAGAGCTGGCGCAGATGAAAGAATTGACGGAGGCAGTACAGTGCAGTCATCCGAGTTTTTACTCACAGTTCTTATGACAGTTCCACTGGTGCACTGTACGGGTGCTAGCCTCCCACGTCGCGCTGTGTTCACCAGGAAGGGGTTCAGTTCTTCCTCAGCAGGTTAGGAGTACCTGACAGAACTCCACTTTCTCGTGTTTCTAGCTAGACCGTCTTCACGCTGGGTCTTTCTCCCTTCTGCCCTGCGCTTCCCCACTCCCAGACCTGCTTGACCCTCATGGGGATTAGAATGAGGCTTCGGCAACTGACTATACAAGCCAAAAGCCTCCGGTTTTCCTAGCCGAGACTTAGAGTAACACAGCTGGACCAGGGGCCGGTCCCCTTCTAGCGGCCTACGATCCCTCTGTCTTCTGACAGATTCGGGGCGTACGGGTGCCGTCCTGCACTCGCGATACCACCTAGGATCCCTTCAACAGATTGGAGCCTACTCCCTGCTCCCCTCCTGGGCCTCTAGGACTAGGCCATACTTGTGGAGCAGAGCTCCTAAAGAGACTCTGCTCCCAGACTGTTCTTCTGAACTGTCCTCTCACTAACTGACCTGCCACCCTAAGATGGCTTCCCATTATATACCTACTTCTCCAAGTGCTCCCCCTAACTACTGTACTTACTCCACCCACACCCACTACTGGTTCCCCCTAACTTTGGGTTCCCCCCACTCCAGCCAGGGACAGAGCTCAGCAGAAAACACATTGCATCTTGCCCTTCCAGCCAGCCTGGAGCAGTGTAGTGTTGAATGTGGGTGCTGGGGTTCCGGGCAGCACTCCCTCCTTACCTGAGAGAAGGGAGACACCACACCTCTAGTTGAGGTGCAAGTACCTCTGTGGCGACTGAACCCTCAGGGGCGCCACACACTCATCCTCCTATATGAAGTATAGACTATAGGAGGCTGAGAGTGCGGTAAATGTTATATATGAGGCTTAGAGTGCGGACGGGCCTACATGATGTGTGTCACCCCAGGCCTGGATGCCACAAATATTAAAGGCTGTGTCTGAGAGCAGGAGGGAGGTTAACTGGTCAGGGACCATTAGCATGCAGCACCTCCTGTCCCAGGCCAGTAGGGGGAGCAGGCTGCCCCTATAAAAGCTGGAACTGAGGGCAGGGTTAGGGAGACCAGGACCCACTTCTGAAGCATCCAGAAGGGTTCCCAGAGAAAAGGGACAGGTCAGCAGCAGCTGAGGAGTCCGGGAGGCAGAGGAGGAACAGAAAGCCAGGGACAGAGGCGACGAGAGCCGGTCCTGGCTGAGAGAGAACTACACAACGGGACACTGGGGTCCGAGGCTGTCAGGGTTGCAAGCCCGGCAGCAGATAACCGACCTGAGAGGGATTTTAGGTCCCTTGGCCTGAGAAGCCTGGAGGCTCCGCCACACAGAGTTACCGGTACAGCACGGAGAAGCTACAGGTACCTAAGGCCCGAGTCGCAAGCCATACAGGCGAAGTACAAGGCCAGCTCAGGTACGTGGGCTATCACACCACGAAAAGGGGGATAGTCAGCAAGGGCAGACAGAGAACGGTAGGCCTACCCACTCACCATGATCAGTGGAGCTCCCCGAATGCTCTCAGACACCCAGGCCCATTCCTACCCTGTACTCCTGTTGGGTCATTAGTACTAACTACAATAAAGACCCTGGACTGAAGCGGACTCTGAACCCTTATTATTGCGGCCTGCACCATCACCCCCAGCATCCTATTACACTACCCTGAGGCTACACTCTTCCCGTGGGGAGTTATCCTATCCCTGTGCTGCATACCAACATCAGCCTCAGCGGTCTGCCATGCAGCGGCGGTCATCCCTGACCGCAATCCACGGGTGGCGTAGTCGGACATTCAAAACCCTACAAATAGACTGCCACAGCATTTGGTCTGACCACCCTGAGCCACAGGATCGGGTTGCCACTACTACCCCCAACATTGCACTGAAGCCCGGTTCCGGGTGCCCCACGGGCAGCTTTGGCGTAGTCGGCAGGATTGTGACCAACCCGCCACAAACGTGTATTGCGCGCCTGAAAAAGATTGTACACGTACCTCAAAAGGAAGTTTCCCGCCATTCGGAGCCGTTTCCCGCCATCTTCAGCCGTTTTCCCGCCATCGGACGCCATCTTCGGGACGCCGCGCGGGAAGGAGAGGGGCGTGGACGTCCAAACCGCGTGAGACCTGAAGCCCCGCCCTACTCACCGACGCTGCGCAAGGTCCTGGAAGGAGAGAGAGCGACGCTGACGTCACCAGGACGCGACGCAAGATCCTCGCCCGGAGCAGCACCAGCGGAGCCACGGCCTATGTAAGAGGATCAACGGAAGGTAGGCCACGGTTAACTAGGGGGGAGGAAGATGTCGGAAGCAGAGGCCCCCTCTACCACCAGCGTGGCTGCAGCCGTTCTCCATGCCCTACATCCCCGGAGCAGCCTGGCTGCCCCAATACTCAGGGGAATCCCATACATTAACTGACTTTAAGGAAAGACTGCACAGTTTATTTAAAGTTTATCCCCTGACAGAAGAACAGAAAGTGAGCATTCTGACGGGGCAGTTAACCGGTACAGCCCAGCGGGAAGTGAAATCATGGTCAGATGAAGAGAAAAGGACAGTAAAGGGCATTCTGACCCGGCTGTGGAGTACCTTTGATACCCGTACCTCAGCAGAAATCAAAATGCGGTTCTATGGTTGTAAGCAGCGAGCCCAAGATAGTATCAGAGACTATGACTTGAACCTGCAAGAAGCTCTGGGAGCAACTAAACAAGCTGACCCTGGCAGCGTGCAGGACACCGATAAACTGTTGACTGACCAGTTCATAGAAGGTCTGCTGTCCAGCGCCCACAGAACCCAGCTGCGCCTCATGGCTCTACCGAACCCCGATTTGACTTTTGCGCAGTTCAAAGATAGGGCCATCCGGGTGCTCCGAGAACCCGCACCAGGTGGCGCTGTAGTTTCTTGGCGCCCTGCCATCACTTACCACCAGGAGGCGGCGCCCTACCCCGCAGACCTTGTGGGGGCTGATGCGCAGGCCCTAAATCCATCCCAGCCAGCCAACCTGTACCATCAGGTCCAAGAATTAACCAAGAGTGTGGCTGCACATTGACCATGACCGTACAGTCGTTGCAGGTGGAATCATCAAGACCAATCAAGCTGGCTTCCAGTCCGGAGGATGTCCCGTGGCGTCGACAGAGGAGGATCCCGTCGTTCAGAGGGAGGCCCGCCGACCGTTACACTGAGGATGGACAGCCGTTTTGCCGCCGTTGCAGCCATCCAGGACACATAGCCAGGTACTGTACTTTAAATGGGTCCGACGTGGGGCAGAGGGCCAACCCCCAGGGATAAGGTCATCAGGCCCGTCAAATTGGCGCGATAAGTACGTGGGGGGACGCCCGGTCTTACCCGTAGTGCTGGACGGTATCCCCATGAGCGCCCTGCTGGACACCGGGTCTCAAGTGACTGCCATCCCCTACGTACTTTTCAAGCGGTACTGGAGTGACGCTGACATAACCCGCTATCCAGACAATGTCTTAAGCATCATCGCTAGCAATGGCCAACCCATGCCGCAGGTGGGGTTCAGAGAGATGACTATCAAGATTGGTAAGGTTGAACTGCCGGCACAGGGAGTGATCATTGTGGACATTGACCGTCGTGAAAGTCACCCTAAAATAACCTTGGGTACTAATGTGATTGAAAACTGTCTTTCAGAAGTAATTGTAATTTTGCAGCAGGTGGCGATGAATGCGAGCTCCAGCCAACAGAGGGTCCCCCAGAAAGAGATAAGAGCCCTGATGAGACGGCAACAGGTAGAACTGTCTGGTGGTGAGATTGGTAGCGTGAGGATGAGCGACCCGTTCCCCATTGCCATGCCTCCCAAAAGCGAAATGATGATCTGGTGTCGGACTGCAATCGGGTTAAGAGGGAGAGACTACCAAGGTAGAACCCCTGAATTCAGACAGCAGGCCCACCATTTTGACAGCCCGGGGGGTGGTTGATGTCCGCCATGGAAGGGTGCTCGTACGGATCTTAAACATCGGGGAAAGGGAAGTACACTTGCCCCGGTACGCTACACTAGCCAAATTGTTTGCCGTCGAGCACAATGCTATCAGGGTCGTGGAACCCTTGCCTCCATCTCCACCGGTGGAGAATAATGGCTCCCAGAAACACAAGGAGGACTGGTGCCAGAAACTCCACATGGGTGCTGACTCGACTCCCTCGCACCAAAAACAAGGAGTCTATCGGGTGGTTCAGGAGTACGAGAGAATCTTTGGTAAGCACCCGCTAGACTTCGGCAGAGTGAAAGGGGTAGAACACCACATCCACACGGGGAGCCACCCACCAGTAAAAGAGAGACACAGACCTGTACCCCCTTAACATTATCAGAACGCAAAGGGCATGCTGAGAGAAATGAAGGAAGCTGGGGTCATTAGAGATAGCTGTAGCCCCCGGGGCAGCTCCCTTAGTTTTGGTAAAAAAGAAAGACGGTACAATGAGAATGTGCGTGGACTATAGACAAATCAATCGTATCACCCATAAAGACCCATTACCTAGGATAGAGGAGTCTTTAGCCGCACTAAAATCAGCTAATTTCTTCTCTACTTTGGACCTTACTAGCGGGTACTGGCAGGTTCCTGTGGCAGAGGCTGACAAGGAGAAGACCACCTTCACCACCCCGATGGGATTGAGCGAATTCAACTGTATGCCATTCGGACTCTGAAATGCACCCGGGACCTTCCAGAGGCTGATGGAATGCTGTCT
Organism: Phyllobates terribilis; assembly: GCF_046119375.1. Classification (NCBI taxonomy): domain Eukaryota; kingdom Metazoa; phylum Chordata; class Amphibia; order Anura; family Dendrobatidae; genus Phyllobates; species Phyllobates terribilis. The sequence continues at coordinate 20,265,196 of NW_027362781.1, read as the reverse complement.
AGGGCACCGAAACTTCGAGACTGTCCTACTTTACCTGGACGACGTGATCTATTCGAAGACCTCCGAGGACCATCTAAAACACCTGGCAGAGGTGTTCGAAGCCCTGGCAGGCTATGGCATGAAAGTGAAACCCTCCAAGTGCCATCTGTTAAAGCTGAAGGTACAGTACCTGGGGCACGTGGTGAGTGCAGAAGGAGTAGCCCCCGACCTCGACAAGGTCACAGTAATCAAGATCTGGCCAAGCCCCTCAAACATTAAAGAAGTGAGGCAGTTCCTCGGGTTGGTAGGCTACTACTGAAGGTTCATCCCCGGGTTCACAAAGATGGCAGCTCCAATGCAGGACCTCCTGATAGGTCAGTCTAAGACCAGAAGCCAAAAGCCACCCTTCAAGTGGGAAAAGCCGGAAGAGGAGTCCTTCTGCCAGTTGAAGTTGGCCCTCACGGGGGATGAGATCCTGGCCTACCCTGATTATGGCCAGCCTTTCATCCTCCACACAGACGCCAGCAATGTGGGGCTGGGAGCCGTACTGTCACAGAACCAACAGGGCCGAGAAAGGGTGATCGCGTAAGCCAGCCGGAAGCTGAGGCCCACTGAAAGAAACCCAGAGAATTACAACTCCTTCAATTCTTGGCAGTGGTGTGGGCCGTCACAGAACGGTTTAAGCATTACCTGGCCTCCGCAAAGTTCACTGTGTACACGGACAACAACCCGCCGACACACCTGGACAATGCAAGGCTAGGTGCCCTAGAACAGTGGTGGATGGCCCGGCTATCCAATTATGACTTCACAATCAAATACCGGGCAGGCAGGACCAACGCCAACGCAGACGCCCTGTCAAGGGTGCCTCACCTACCCGAGGGAGAAGAAGACTCGGAGGAGCTGGAGGAAGTAGAGCTCCCTGAGTTCCACCGGTATGAGGCCACTCAGTATTCTCACCGGGTAAGAGACAAAGACCTAACCACCGTCATGTTGAACCCCTTACTCCTCCACGGCTGGGCTGAAACGCAAGATAGTGACCCTGCAGTTCGCCTGGTGAAAGACCTGTTAACCAAGGCAGACGCTAGCCCTGGCCCGGATGCTCCAGAGGAAGCCAAGCAGTTATGGAAGGAGAAAAGCAGGCTATTCCTCTACGAGGGCAAGCTGTGCAGAAGGCTTGTCAACCACCGGACGCACGAGCTGACCTGGCAGGTAGTGGTCCCAAGACGAGATGCAGCAATGGTCCTGGAGGCCTACCATGACAGAGCGGGACACTTTGGGTGGATGAAACTGGAGTTCCTACTGAGAGAGCGGTTCTACTGGGTCAGTATGAGAGGGGCCATAGAGAAGTGGAGCAGGGACTGCGGCCCATGTCACCTCAGAAGGAAGGACCGTACCAGCCAGAAGACACCCTTGAGGCCCATCGTCACCAGGCAGCCTCTTGAGCTGGTAGCTCTGGACCATGTGTAGTTGGCTCCAAGCCGGTCCGGCTACATCTATGCCCTCACGATTGTGGATCATTACTCCCGGTTCCTGGTGGTGGTTCCTGTTAAAGACCTGACAGCCCAAACAGCGGCCAGAGCCTTCCAGCAACACTTCTGCCATCCACACGGGTATCCGGAACAGGTCTTGACAGATCAAGGTCCAGCGTTTGAGGCTGAAGTCTTCCAGGAGTTCTGCAACCTCTACGGCTGTAGGAAGATTCGAACAACGCCTTACCACCCGCAAACCAACGGGCTGTGTGAGAAAATGAACAATATCGTCATTGATCTCCTCAAGACGTTGCCCCTGGAAGAACGCAGCCTGTGGCCGGAGAAAATGCCAGACCTGATTGACTTGTACAACCATATCCCGGTGAATGCTACAAATTGCACCCCGGCTTACCTGATGCGCGCAAGACCAGGTAAGCTGCCGATAGACCTGGAGATGGGAGTCCTGACACCCGAGGACACCACACCAGACGCGGACTGGGATACGGAACGGCGGCTACAATACAAGAAGGTACAGGAGAGTGTGGAGAGGAGTCAGGCTCAAGCGAGAGAAAAGCAAGAGAGGCTCTTCAACCAACACACCCCTGCTGGTCCCCTGGAACCTGGTGAGCAGGTCCTGAAGCGGAAGAGAAGGCTTCACAAGCTGGACGACCAGTGGGAGAGAGACCCGTACACAGTACTGCAGTCCAACCACAACAACCCGAAGGTATGTGTGATTACCAAGGATGGAGGAGAAACCACTAGCACCGTCTCCAGAGACCAACTAAAACGGTGCCCCGAGCAACTGCAGAGTCCAAGTGAAGATCAAGATGGCCTTGAACCCGCAGAGGACAAGGAAGAAATGGTCAGCACCGTTCTCGGAGAGTTCCCCCGGACCTGGACTCGGATAAATGATGCCATAGTGGTACCCGCCCTACACTTCCTTCAACCTACCCAGCAGAAGCCTGCAGAAGAACAAGAAGAACAAGCAGCCCCAGAGGCAGAGGAACCCATGCCAGCAGCCCAGGAGAGTCAACCCTCTGCTGACAGTGAGGCTGCCATGCCTGCGTTAAGCCAAATAATCCGCAGACAGCTGCCTGCCCTGCCTGTAAACCCAGCTAGCTTGTCAACCCGGAGCACTAGGGGTCAAATGCCAGCTTGCTGGAAGATCTAAATGTATAATGTATATATTTAATGTGTTATGTTTGTACCCTGGTTATTAATAATGTTTCTCCAGTTTTCTTAGATGCAATGGACTGACAAGTTATGGACAGTGAATAACCGGAACTACCATGTAGATAGTTGCACCTGGTGCCCTCTTTCCAAGTTGGCCACAGAAGAAAAACCTGTCCGGCGTGTCCTCCTTGTGGTCCAAAGTAGTTAGCTCAGCCTTGCCGCCACGCCCAAGGCCAGGAACTTGGGGTTTATAGGGACAGGTCCCCACATCGCTCAAAAACTTCGCCTTGTTGGGTGAAATGGACACCCGGACACGGATCATACTGTGACTCTCTTCTTTTGTTGGTGATATGGACACCCAGGCACAGACCACACTGTGACCTAAAGAACTCAATATGTGGTGTTGTTTGTTATTTCTTTCCCTGTTGTGTTTATGGTCATGCATTTATACCCTGTATTTGTGTTTATTGTTTAGTCCCGGAGTACTAAAATTTACTAGGGGGGAATGTGTCACCCCAGGCCTGGATGCCACAAATATTAAAGGCTGTGTCCATTAGCATGCAGCACCTCCTGTCCCAGGCCAGTAGGGGGAGCAGGCTGCCCCTATAAAAGCTGGAACTGAGGACAGGGTTAGGGACACCAGGACCCACTTCTGAAGCATCCAGAAGGGTTCCCAGAGGAAAGGGACAGGTCAGCAGCAGCTGAGGAGTCCGGGAGGCAGAGGAGGAACAGCAAGCCAGGGACAGAGGCGAAGAGAGCTGGTCCAGGCTGAGAGAGATCTACACAACAGGACACTGGGGTCCGAGGCTGTCAGGGTTGCAAGCCCGGCAGCAGATAACCGTCCTGCGAGGGATTTTAGGTCCCTTGGCCAGAGAAGCATGGAGGCTCCGCCACACAGATGGACCGGTACAGCACGGAGAAGCTACAGGTACCTAAAGCCCCAGTCGCAAGCCATACAGGCGAAGTACACGGCCAGCTCAGGGACGTGGGCTATCACACCACGAAAAGGGGGATAGTCAGCAAGGGAAGCGAGAGAACGGTAGGCCTACCCACTCACCCTGACCAGTGGGGCTCACCCGAATGCTCTCAGACACCCAGGCCCATTCCTACCCTGTACTCCTGTTGGGTCATTAGCACTAACTACAATAAAGACCCTGGACTGTTTGAAGCGGACTCTGAACCCTTATTATTGCGGCCTGCACCATCACCCCCAGCATCCTATTACACTGCCCTGAGGCTACACTCTTCCCGTAGGGAGTTATCCTATCCCTGTGCTGCATACCAACATCAGCCTCAGCGGTCTGCCCTGCAACGGCGGTCATCCCTGACCGCAATCCACGGGTGGCGTAGTCGGACATTCAAAACCCTACAAATAGACTGCCACAGCATTTGGTCTGACCACCCTGAGCCACAGGATCGGGTTGCCACTACTACCCCCAATATTGCACTGAAGCCCGGTTCCGGGTGCCCCACGGCCCAGGGGGCGAGTCAGATGTATATAACGCACTCGGCCTCCTATATAAAGTATAGACTATAGGAGGCTGAGAGTGCGGTATACGTCATATATGAGGCCTAGAGTGCGGGCGGCGGGTCTACATGATGTATACAACGCACTCGGCCTCCTATATAAAGAATAGACTATAGGAGGCTGAGAGTGCGGTATACGTCATATATGAATGGCCTAGAGTGCGGGCAGCGAGTCTACATGATGTATACAATACACTCACCCTCCTATACAAAGTATAGACTATAGGAGGCTGCGAGTGCGGTATACGTCATATATGAGACCTAGAGTGCGGGCGGCGTGCCTATATGATATATACAACACACTCAGCCTCCTATATAAAGTATAGACTATAGGAGGCTGAGAGTGCGGTATATGTCATATATGAGGCCTAGAGTGCGGGCGGCGGGTCTACATGATGTATACAACACACTCAGCCTCCTATATAAAGTATAGACTATAGGAGGCTGAGAGTGCGGTATTCGTCATATATGAGGCATAGAGTGCGGGCAGCAGGTCTACCTGATGTATACAATATACTCAGCCTCCTATATAAAGTATAGACTATAGGAGGCTGAGAGTGCGGTATATGTCATATATGAGGCCTAGAGTGCGGGCGGCGGGTCTACATGATGTATACAACACACTCAGCCTCGTATATAAAGTATAGACAATAGGAGGCTGAGAGTGCAGTATACGTCATATATGAGGCCTAGAGTGCGGGCGGCGGGTCTACATGATGTATACAACACACTCAGCCTTCTATATAAAGTATAGACTATAGGAAGCTGAGAGTGCAGTATACGTCATATATGAGGCTTAGAGTGCGGACGGGTCTACATGATGTATACAATGCACTATATACTATAGGAGGCTGAGAGTGCGGTAAATGTTATATATGAGGCTTAGAGTGCGGACGGGCCTACATGATGTACAGTATATAACGCACTTGGCCTCCTATATAAAGTATAGACTATAGGAGGCTGAGAGTGCGGTAAATGTTATATATGAGGCTTAGAGTGTGGACGGGCCTACATGTTGTATATAACACGCTTGACGCGCCCCCAGGGCCGTAGGGTGCTCGGCAGCCGGGCCTATGGATGCCGGTTTGGGGAATATCACGGTGGCTGGCCCGGTCCGTGACCCAGGGCAGTCAGTGAAAAGGGGGGTTTTAATTTATAGAGGATTTGTAAAGTTCGTGACGCCACCTGTGGATTGCGGCTAAAGGGAGCCGCCGCTGTCTAGCAGTCCTCTGGAGCTGGTGTTCGGCAGCAGGGATGGTGTGGCTCTCCACAAGTAGAGCTAGCTCCAGGGCAGTGTAGAAAGTGTAAGTTGCGCTGGGCGTTGTAGTCCCGGGAGGGAGAGCTGGCGCAGATGAAAGAATGGACGGAGGCAGTACAGTGCAGTCATCCGAGTTTTTACTCACAGTTCTTATGACAGTTCCACTGGTGCACTGTACGGGTGCTAGCCTCCCACATCGTGCTGCGTTCTCCAGGAAGGGGTTCAGTTCTTCCTCAGGCAGGTTAGGAGTACCTGACAGAACCCCACTTTCTTGTTTTCCTAGCTAGACCGTCTTCACGTTGGGTCTTTCTCCCTTCTGCCCTGCGCTTCCCCACTCCCGGACCTGCTTGACCCTCACAGGGATTAGAATGAGGCTTCAGCAACTGACTATACAAGCCAAAAGCCTCCGGTTTTCCCAGCCGAGACTTAGAGTAACACAGCTGGACCAGGGGCCGGTCCCCTTCTTGTGGCCTACGATCCCTCTGTCTTCTGACAGATTCGGGGCGTACGGGTGCCGTCCTGCACTCGCCGTATCCCCTAGGATCCCTTCAACAGATTGGAGCCTACTCCCTGCTCCCCTCCTGGGCCTCTAGGACTAGGCCATACTGGTGGAGCAGAGCTCCTAAAGAGACTCTGCTCCCAGACTGTTCTTCTGAACTGTGCTCTCACTAACTGACCTGCCACCCTAAGATGGCTTCCCTTTATATACCTACTTCTCCCAGTGCTCCCCCTAACTACTGTACTTCCTCCACCCACACCCACTACTGGTTCCCCCTACCTTTGGGTTCGCCCCACTCCAGCCAGGGACAGAGCTCAGCAGAAAACACATTGCATCTTGCCCTTCCAGCCAGCCTGGAGCAGTGTAGTGTTGAATGTGGGTGCTGGGGTTCCAGGCAGCAATCCCTCCTTACCTGAGAGAAGGGAGACACCACACCTCTAGTTGAGATGCAAGTACCTCTGTGGCGACTGAACCCTCAGGGGCGCCACACACTCGTCCTCCTATATGAAGTATAGACTATAGGAGGCTGAGAGTGCGGTATAAGTCATATATGAGGCTTAGATTGCGGACGGGCCTACATGATGTATACAACGCACTCGGCCTTCTATATAAAGTATAGACTATAGGAGGCTGAGAGTGCGGTAAATGTTATATATGAGGCTTAGAGTGCGGACGGGCCTACATGATGTGTGTCGCCCCAGGACTGGATGCCACAAATATTAAAGGCTGTGTCTGAGAGCAGCAGGGAGGTTCCCTGGTCAGGGACCATTAGCATGCAGCACCTCCTGTCCCAGGCCAGTAAGGGGAGCAGGCTTCCCCTATAAAAGCTGGAACTGAGGGCAGGGTTAGGGAGACCAGGACCCACTTCTGAAGCATCCAGAAGGGTTCCCAGAGGAAAGGGGCAGGTCAGCAGCAGCTGAGGAGTCCGGGAGTCAGAGGAGGAACAGCAAGCCAGGGACAGAGGCGACGAGAGCCGGTCCTGGCTGATAGAGAACTACACAACCGGACACTGGGGTCTGAGGCTGTCAGGGTTGCAAGCCCGGCAGCAGATAACCGACCTGCGACTGATTTTAGGTCCCTTGGCCTGAGAAGCCTGGAGGCTCCGCCACACAGAGGGAGCGGTACGGCACGGAGAAGCTACAGGTACCTAAGGCCCGAGTCGCAAGCCATACAGGCGAAGTACACGGCCAGCTCAGGGACGTGGGCTATCACACCACGAAAAGGGGGATAGTCAGTAAGGGCAGACAGAGAGCGGTAGGCCTACCCACTCACCCTGACCAGTGGGGCTCACCCGAATGCTCTCAGACACCCAGGCCCATTCCTACCCTGTACTCCTGTTGGGTCATTAGTACTAACTACAATAAAGACCTTGGACTGTTTGAAGCGGACTCTGAACCCTTATTATTGCGGCCTGCACCATCACCCCCAGCATCCTAATACACTGCCCTGAGGCTACACTCTTCCCATGGGGAGTTATCCTATCCCTGTGCTGCATACCAACATCAGCCTCAGCGGTCTGCCCTGCAGCGGCGGTCATCCCTGACCGCAAACCACGGGTGGCGTAGTCGGACATTCAAAACCCTACAAATAGACTGCCACAGCATTTGGTCTGACCACCCTGAGCCACGGGATCGGGTTGCCACTACTACCCCCAACATTGCACTGAAGCCCGGTTCCGGGTGCCCCACGGCCGAGTCAGATGGCGAGTCAGATGTATATAACGTACTCGGCCTCCTATATAAAGTATAGACTATAGGAGGCTGAGAGTGCGGTATACGTCATATATGAGGCCTAGAGTGCGGGCGGCGGGTCTACATGATGTATACAACGCACTCGGCCTCCTATATAAAGTATAGACTATAGGAGGCTGAGAGTGCGGTATATGTCATATATGAGGCCTAGAGTGCGGGCGGCGGGTCTATATGATCTATACTTTATATAGGAGGCTGAGTGTGTTGTATAGATCATATAGACCCGCCGCCCGCACTCTAGGCCTCATATATGAAATATACCGCACTCTCAGCCTCCTATAGTCTATACTTTATATAGGAGGCTGAGTGTGTTGTATACATCATATAGACCCGCCGCCCGCACTCTAGGCCTCATATATGAAATATACCGCACTCTCAGCCTCCTATAGTCTATACTTTATATAGGAGGCTGAGTGTGTTGTATACATCATATAGGCCCGCCGCCCGCACTCTAGGCCTCATATATGACGTATACTGCACTCTCAGCCTCCTATAGTCTATACTTTATATAGGAGGCTGAGTGTGTTGTATAGACTATAGGAGGCTGAGAGTGCAGTATACGTCATATATGAGGCCTAGAGTGCGGGCGGCGGGCCTATATGATGTATACAACACACTCAGCCTGCTATATAAAGTATAGACTATAGGAGGCTGAGAGTGCGGTATATTTTATATATGAGGCCTAGAGTGCGGGCGGCGGGTCTATATGATGTATACAACACACTCAGCCTCTTATATAAAGTATAGACTATAGGAGGCTGAGAGTGTGGTATACGTCATATATGAGGCCTAGAGTGCGGGCGGTGGGTCTATATGATGTATACAACACACTCAGCCTCTTATATAAAGTATAGACTATAGGAGGCTGAGAGTGCGGTATACGTCATATATGAGGCCTAGAGTGCGGGCGGCGGGTCTATATGATGTATACAACGCACTCAGCCTCTTATATAAAGTATAAACTATAGGAGGCTGAGAGTGCAGTATACATCATATATGAGGCCTAGAGTGCGGGCAGCGGGTCTATATGATGTATACAACACACTCAGCCTCCTATATAAAGTATAGACTATAGGAGGCTGAGAGTGCAGTATACGTAATATATGAGGCCTAGAGTACGGGCGGTGGGTCTATATGATGTATACAACGCACTCAGCCTCTTATATAAAGTATAAACTATAGAAGGCTGAGAGTGCAGTATACATCATATATGAGCCCTAGAGTGCGGGCAGCGGGTCTATATGATGTATGCAACACAATCAGCCTCCTATATAAAGTACAGAATATAGGAGGCTGAGAGTGCGGTATACGTCATATATGGGGCCGCCGCCTATATGATATATAGATCGCACTCTCTACCTCCTATATGAAATATAGATCACACTCTTGGCCTCTTATACCACATATACAATCTATAAGGCCTCTTTCACACATCAGTGTTTCCAGTATGTGTTGTGACAGTTTCCACACGTATCAGAGACACTGACACACGTAGACACATTCAGATGAATGGGTCTGTGCACATGTCAGTGCGTTTCCACAGACCGTGTGTCCGTGGGAAAAACACGCTGATATGTTTGTTTTTTTACACCATGCACGGGTCGAAAAACGCCTGCACACGTACGCACTGATGACACACTGATGACACACAGATGATTTCCGTGTGACACGTAGCGGCGCCTGGGAATCAGCAGTACAGTTCGTGCTGTTCCCAGGCGCCGGTACAAAGATGCCACACAGACACGGATATCTCCGGTACTGTTTTTTCCAGTATGGGAAATATCCGGACATGTGAAAGAGCCCCATGTCATATAGGAGGCCGAGAGTCTGTATGTCATATAGGAGACCGAGAGTGCGGTATATGTAATATATGGGGCCTACTGTGTATAATGTATAGGTCGCACTCTACCTCCTTTATGAAATATAGATCACACTCTTGGCCTCTTATATGACATATACAGAGTATATGTCATATAGGATGCTGAGAGTGCGGGTCTATATTACATATACAACACACTCAGCCTCCTATGTAAAGTATATATTATAGGAGAAGGAAAGTGCGGTCTATATCTCATTTAGGAGGCCGAGAGAGTGGTGTATGTCATGTGTGGGGCCTATATGATGTATAGATCGCACTTTCTGCCTCATATATGACAAACAGACCGCACTCGCGGCCTCCTATATAAAGCATATATTATGGGAGACCGAGCATGCGGTCTGTATGTCATAGAGGAGGCAGAGAGTGCTGTACACGACCTATAAACTCGCACTCTCTGCCTCCTGTATGATGTATAGACCGCAGTCTCGTTGTTCCTTATGTAGTGTATACAGCATAATAAAGTGTATAGTATGGTGCTGTGTTTGTATAATATTATGTAGCGTTGTGTATATAATATATTTTTAGCGCCAACATATTCCGCAGCACTTTACATTACAGAGGGGACATGTACAGAAAATAAAGACAGTACAGGATAACACACAACTCAGATACCAAGAGGAGTGAGGGACCTGCTGCTCGCAAGCTACAATCTATGGAGAAATAGGGAGACACGAAAGGTAAATGATAAAATGTGCTGATATTGTATGATACAACCATTATACACTAAATAGGGTCTGCACCAGCCAGCATGTGTACAGTACCAATACAGGGGACTATTAAGTGCATGGAGGGTGTGTACACAGATGCTACAAGGGTTTATATATGAATATAACAGGAGAAACAGAGTTTATATAGGCATAAAACCAGTATAGCTTTATTAGATACAAGATAGTAAAAAAGCCACAACAGTGGCGACACAAAGTAAATAACAGATTACAAAATACAGTACATGGTAACATATGTAGAGAGTATATGTGGCAAACCACCCCCCCCCAAAAAAAGGGCTATAGAAGGGCAAGGGGTACTCCCCGCAATCAATTGTTATATTCAACAGCTTCCGCTGGGAAGAAAGACATGGGAAGGATCCGCTACATCTCCACCTTTAATCATGAGTGGGGGGAGATGCGGCGGATCCTCTCCAAGCATTGGGGTGTTCTTGGTGCGGAGCCCTCCCTACGAGAATATGTGGGGGACTATCCACTCATGACACCCAGGAAAGCCAATAACCTGGGTGACATGTTGACACGGAGTCATTATGTTCCCCCACTTACCAACCCTTTTGGGTCCTGAGGACCAAGGATTGGCTTTTTTCCTTGCGGCCACTGTCTGGCATGCGCCAATGCCGTGCGCTCTGTCTCCTTTTCCTCATCCGACGGCTCTCGTGAATACCAAATTTGTAATTATATATCCTGTGGTTTAACCCATGTGATTTATTACGCAACTTGTGCCTGTGATTTAATTTACATCGGTTTGACCACGAGAGAGCTAAGAGTGAGGATACGGGAACACGTGCGCGACATTGGCGCGGCCAGAACGGTGGCCGACCAACGGGAGCCAAAAACTATCCCACGTCACTTTCAATGCAAACATAACTGCGATCCAAAATCTTTGAAGGTGCGTGGAATTGATATTTCACACCTTGGCTCCCGTGGAGGTGACTGGACAAAGGCTCTTGGTCAAAAGGAAGTAAAATGGATCGTATGTCTGAATACCATGTCTCCTCGGGGCCTTAATGAGGCACTTAGCTTTGCCCCCTTCCTGTGACATGGGCCTCGCCTGTTATATCATTCTCCGCCTTAGATGTTATATAACCAATTTTGGCCCTTTTGGCTATTTTTGTTTTTAATATTTATCTGGTATTTTCAATATTTGCTTTTTACCTTTTAATCCCTATTTTTCTTTATTTTTCCTCTTGGCTCCTTTTTTCTTTGGTCCATATATAGCATGAGAACGGAACCACATCCTATTTTATGCGCTGATCAACATCACTGGATTTAATGAGACCGGCCCTGCATACTGTATACATGGACATCTCTACACATTTGATGTTATACTGTCGTGACTTGTATTATCGGCCATTATATATATAATGCATTGCAGGACTAATGATTGCTTGACCCTTTGTTATTTTTTTGGATGCCAGCCTCTGCTATTGGCCATTATGTTGCTAGGTGACACACGATGCGGTGCGCATGCGCTCTGGGCACGCTGCTCTCGGCCCGGGCATGGCCGTCTTTCTCCTGGCCGCGCACTTCCGGTGCACATACCATGTGTTTCCGGCGTGCGTGTTACCAGGTGACGGATTCTGCCCGCACCGACAGTTTCCGGCGCCTAGCGCATGCGCCGACGAGCATCGGTCACTTATTCACTTCCGGTCACGTGACTAGTATCGCGGTCACGTGACCGTGTGAAAAGACTTTAAAAAGGTCCCTGTCCTTTACAAGCTTATGCCTCTTGAGAAAGCCCATAGCATCGGGGCGAAACACGCGTCGAGCCTCCCTTTTGGTCTCTTGGTGCCTTGAGTTTATCCTGTTCCTGGTCTACCTGTCACCTTTCTTCTGCTGGCCCTCCCTTATTAGTGACTGGTAAGCGGTATTTGAATTCTCCTCGACATTTGATGCATACCTGCACACTTGTGCGGATACTCTTTACTTATGGTATATTCTATATGTTCTCTGCTTATCACTCCCCCTTTTTTTGGGGGGGTTTTGCCACATATACTCTCTACATATGTTACCATGTACTGTATTTTGTAATCTGTTATTTACTTTGTGTCGCCACTGTTGTGGCTTTTTTACTATCTTGTATCTAATAAAGCTATACTGGTTTTATGCCTATATAAACTCTGTTTCTCCTGTTATATTCATATTTAATATTGAGTAGGCTTGTGGCCATTAGAAGCTATGTATTTTCTAGTTGTCTTCCCGCCACGACTCTAAAAGATGAAGGCCGTTCTGTGTATAAGGGTCTATATATGCTACTACAGTATACACAGTATATGGTGTACAGATGGTTAGATACTAAGGTGCTGCGTATATAGTGTGGAATCCACACTATATACACTGCCATAGCTATACATTATATAGTATGTACACTGCTCCACTCTATATTCCTGAACACAGTGTATACAGTGCTGGCCAAAAGTATTGGCACGTCTGCAATTCTGTCAGATAATACTCAGTTTCTTCCTGAAAATGATTGCAATCACAAATTCTTTGGTATTATTCTCTTCATTTAATTTGTCTTCAATGAAAAAAACACAAAAAGAATTGTCCTAAAGCCAAATTGGATATAATTCCACACCAAACCTAAAAAAGGGGGTGGACAAAAGTATTGGCACCCTTTGAAAAATCATGTGATGCTTCTCTAATTCGTGTAATTAACAGCACCTGTAACTTACCTGTGGCACCTAACAGGTGTTGGCAATAACTAAATCACACCTGCAGCCAGTTAACATGGATTAAAGCTGGCTCAACCTCTGTCCTGTGTCCTTGTGTGCACCACACTGAGCATGGAGAAAAGAAAGAAGACCAAAGAACTGTCTGAGGACTTGAGAAACCAAATTGTGAGGAAGCATGAGCAATCTCAAGGCTACAAGTCCATCTCCAAAGACCTGAATGTTCCTGTGTCTTCCGTGCGCAGTGTCATCAAGAAGTTTAAAGCCCATGGCACTGTGGCTAACCTCCCTAGATGTGGACGGAAAAGAAAAATTGACGAGAGATTTCAACGCAAGATTGTGCGGATGGTAGGATACCCAGGAAGACCCCACTTCTTACCCTGAGACATAAAAAAGCCAGGCTGGAGTTTGCCAAAAAACTTACCTGAGAAAGCCTAAAACGTTTTGGAAGAATTTTCTCTGGTCAGATGAGACAAAAGTAGAGCTTTTTGGGAAAAAGCATCAACATAGAGTGTACAGGAAAAAAAAAGAGGCATTCAAAGAAAAGAACACGGTCCCTACAGTCAAACATGGCGGAGGTTCCCTGAAGTTTTGGGGTTGCTTTGCTGCCTCTGGCACTGGACTGCTTGACCGTGTGCATGGCATTATGAAGTCTGAAGACTACCAACAAATTTTGCAGCATAATGTAGGGCCCAGTGTGAGAAAGCTGGGTCTCCCTCAGAGGTCATGGGTCTTCCAGCAGGACAATGACCCAAAACACACTTCCAAAAGCACTATAAAATGGTTTTAGAGAAAGCACTGGAGACTTCTAAGATGGCCAGCAATGAGTCCAGACCTGAATCCCATAGAACACCTGTGGAGAGATCTCAAAATGGCAGTTTGGAGAAGGCATCCTTCAAATATCAAGGACCTGGAGCAGTTTGCCAAAGAAGAATGGTCTACAATTCCAGCAGAGCATTGTAAGAAACTCATTGATGGTTACCGGAAGCGTTTTTTTGCAGTTATTTTGGCTAAAGGTTGTGCAACCAAGTATTAGGCTGAGGGTGCCAATACTTTTGTCTGGCCCTTTTTTGGAGTTTTGTGTGAAATGATCAATGATTTGATTTTTTCTTCATTCTCTTTTGTGTTTTTTCCTTGCAAGCAAATTAAATGAAGATAATAATACCAAAGAATTTGTGATTGCAATCATTTTCAGGAAGAAACTGAGTATTATCTGACAGAATTGCAGGGGTGCCAATACTTTTGGCCAGCACTGTATGTACTGTGGTGCAGCGGCATTGCTATAATGATCTAGTATGTCTGTTTAGGCTATTTCCTCCCCCTCAGCTGACTGGTCACATGACTGTGACATCACACAGGTCCTTTTGCTCACAGAAGGTATGGACACGTGACTGTGAGATAAGCACAGGTCCTGTGGCTGTGTCTACAGGATATATAAAAACCTGGTGAGTTGAGCAGTGTGCAGTGTACCTGTGAGAGAGGCATGAGGCCTGTTCCCCGGGTGGGTGGGACACTGTTTGTCTGAAGCCTAGTGAGGCCGGGTGAAGCCTGGATCCCGTGTGGATGTCAGTAAGCCTTGGAGGGCCAGAGGCTAGAGACCCCATCTGGGAAACAAATGGACCAAAGCAGCTAAAGCCCGACGTAGGTAATACTATTTGTGTTATGGACATTTTCATGGACATTGTTTTATTATTACCTTGCGGGAGGCTGTAACTAGAGCCAAGTGGGCCGGTCTGCCACTTGGGCTCGTGGACTTTATATCTGTGTTGGTGGGCCACGGAGTTGGACCCGGAAATCAGCAGCTTATGGAGTTAATAAACTGCTGACTTGAGAAATACCGGAAAATATGGCAGGTGTGTTTTAAATTGACGCAGCGAAGCGAGTATCCCCCAGGATAATGACAAGCGCTGCCTTACATGTGGTTTGAGAGCGCGGGCATCTGCAGTCTGGTTGCTGGGAGCATCTGCAGTCTGGTTGCTGGGAGCATCTGCAGTCTGGTTGCTGGGAGCATCTGCAGTCTGGTTGCTGGGAGCAACTGTGAAGGTCGTCGTCGCACTCAAACCTGGTTTGCTGTGGCTCGGCGGGGCTCACGAAGGTCAAAGCATCTGGCTACAACTCGGCGGGGTTGTGAAGGTCGTTGTCACACTCAAACCTGGTTTGCTGTGGCTCGGCGGGGCTCACGAAGTCAAAGCATCTTGCTGCAACTCGGCGGGGTTGCGAAGATTGACATCGCTCTCAAATCCTGTTTTGCGGTGGCTCGGCGGGGCCACGAAGATTTTTTCGGGGGGAGCGGTGAAGTTCAAGTGTGAACAGTGTACCGTGATGGCTGTGTGCAAAGCAACAGAGGTGTCTGGAGCTAATGAGCGTTTGAAGGGACGGTTGGGTCCGGAGCAGGTATTTGAGAACTGTTACTGGACATGGTGCGGGAACCGCAGGAGCTGTGGGCACCGTATAGAATGGTGGCCGTGGACCATTCTATGGACCCTCCGGGGGCGCCCGTGTTGTCCCAGAGTGCCCGGGGAGGTGGTAAGAGGTCTTGTGAACTGAGTCCTAAGACTGTCGCTGATGTTTTTTGTAAAAATTCCCTTACAGGTGTGGTTGTACAAAAGGGGGCGGAGTCTAAAAAGGGGCGGATTTTCACAAGAGCGTAGAGTGTGGAAAACTGGAAATTGTTGATGGTGGGTTGGTACCTCCTAGAAATGACAATTTGACCGTTGAGAACGGTGTGACTCCAGTGGAGGGGGTTGAAGTCAAAGTGGGAGGTGACCTGGTAGTCCACAACATCATGGGGAGTGACACAGACCTGATAGCTGACGGTGACACTACGGAAGTAGGAGAGGTCAGTCAGGAGGGACTAGACGAGGGGAGAGAGTCCACATCTCGACGTAGACGGCGCAAGGGCCACAGAAAGGTTGCTCCTGTAGTCTTGACTAAAAGTGAAAATAAAGAAAATGTAATGGTGTGTGCCGTTGTTACAAGGGTGGATCCTACTTCAGAGGCAGAAGAGGAGGTGACGGACCTGGAGAACGTGTCCTCAGACCAGCAGAGCCTGGAGTCTGAACGGCAGAGGGTATTCCAGGTTGTGAATAGAGATGAGCGGTGTTCGACTAGAACTGTTCGCCAATCTCAAATTCGAGCTGTTTTGGGCGGTGTTCGAGTTGTTCGACGAACCCGAACGATTTGCAAAAAATTCGGCTGTTCGAGGTTATGTTCGATAACTGTTCGTGCACCAAAAGCGTGTCCTGCATGTCTGGCGCTATTTAGAGCACCAATCATGCAGGGATTGTCTGCCACTCACTGTAATGCCACAGCCATGGTGGTTGTGGCATTACAGTGATTGCCCAAATCGATGGGAACAGTGCCAACAGTGAAACATGAAAAGCCGGCAATTCATCAGCGGCATACACCGGTACCCGACAATTTAGAACCGAAAGAATAGAGCATCACACATAGATTAGATAGATATAAACATGTCAGCCACATATATATGAAGTACAGTGACAGTGTTGCTTACTGTACTTGTCATTTAGTGTAAAGGATTTATCAAAAAAAATAATAGTGTTTTCATGCACCGTCTCTTTAAAAAAGCCGGCCGGCAATTCAGCATCTGTACCGGACAATTTAGAATAGAAGGAATAGAGCTTCACACATAGATTAGATAGATAGAAACATGTCAGTCACATATATAATAAGTACAGTGACAGTGTTGATTACTGTACTTGTCATTTAGTGTTAAAATAAAGGATTTATTTAAAAAAAAATTGGCGTGGGGATCCCCATAATTTTAGGCTCTAGCGGAGGTTAAGCAGACGGCTGGGGCAGATGTTTGAAGCCTGGGAAGGGGGTAATACCCACGGAGCTTCCCAGGCTACTAATATCAGCCCCCAGCTGAATACCTAGCCTTTACTAGCTATTAAAATGGGGGACCCCCCCAAAAAATGACGTGGGGTCCCCCCTATTTTAATAGCTAGCAAAGGCTAGGCAGACAGCTGGGGGCTGATATTAATAGCCCAGGAAGGGAGCCATGAATATTGGCCCCCTCCCAGGCTAGAAACACCAGCCGTCAGCCGCCCCAGAAATGGCGCATCCATAGGATGCGCCAATTCTGGCACTTAGCCTCGCTCTTCCACGCTGCCCTGGTGCGGTGGCAGGGGGTAATAGGGTTGGGGTTGATGTCAGCTTATAATGCCAGCTGACATCAAGCCCAGGTTAGTAATGGAGAGGCGTCTATAAGACACCCCCATTACTAACCCCATAGTCAAAGTTAAAAAAAACACAAACACCCAGAATAAAGTCCTTTAATTGAAATAAAGACACAATCCTTTATTGTTCTAAATTAAACCATACTTACCATCACGCCCATTCCAGCTGAAGCCAACGATCTCCTGCAATAAAAGAAAAATAATAAAGCAACCTCATCCTTACCTTTCCATGGTTCCTACGATGGCTCCAGCTCTGCTACATTGAGATGACAGGCTGGACCGCAGCAGAACGCAGCCATCCAGCCTGTCATCCCGCAGACACTGAGAAGCGCAGGCATGCTTGCGCTCTGCAGTGTCTGGCTGTGACGGCATAAAGATGAGCCGAGGTCATGTCCAATGAACTCGGCGCACCTCATGCACGTCACTGACAGCGTGGGAGAATTCTCCTGCACTCAGCGCTTCAGCGTGAGAATTTTCCCACGCTGTCAGTGACGTGCATGAGGTGAGCTGAGTTCATTGGACATGAGCTCACCTCATGCACGTCACTGACAGCGTGGGAAAATTCTCCTGCACTCAGCGCTACAGCGTGAGAATTCTCCCACGCTGTCAGTGACGTGCATGAGGTGAGCTCATTCATGTCCAATGAACTCAGCTGACCTCATGTACCTCACTGACAGCGTGGGAGAATTCTCACGCTGAAGCGTTGAGTGCAGGAGAATTTTCCCACGCTGTCAGTGACGTGCATGAGGTGAGCCGAGTTCATTGGACATGACCTCGGCTCATCTGGATGCCGTCACAGCCAGACACTGAGGAGCGCAAGCATGCCTGCGCTTCTCAGTGTCCGCGGGATGACAGGCTGGATGGCAGCTTTTTGCTGCGGTCCAGCCTGTCATCTCGATGTAGCAGAGCTGAAGCTGTGGTGGGAACCATGGAAAGGTAAGGATGATGTTGCTTAATTATTTTACTTTTATTGCAGAAGACATTGGCTTCAGCTGGAATGGGCGTGATGGTAAGTATGGTTTAATTTAGAACAATAAAGAATTGTGTGTTTATTTCAATTAAAGGACTTTTTTCTGGGTGTTGTGTTTTTTTTAAATACTTCACTAGAAATTCATGGTGTTCATGTCTAATATTGGCGTGACCCCATGAATTTTGGGCTTAGGGCCAGCTGATAATGCCAAGCTGGCCTTAACCCCTTTATTACCCAGTGAGCCACCGCACCAGGGCCCTGGATGAGTTGGGTACAGCGCCAGAAGATGGCGCTTCTATGAACGCGCCATTTTCTGGGGCGGCTGCGGACTGCAATTTGCAGCGGGTGGGGCCCAGAAAGCTTGGGCCTCCCTGCGCTGCAGATTCCAGCTCCCAGCTGCCTAGTTGTACCTGGCTGGGCACAAAAATAGGGCGAAGCCCCACGCATTTTTTTTTTAAATTATTTCATGAAATTCATGGAATAATTAAGAAAAAAAGGGCTTCCCTATATTGTTGTGTCCAACCAGGTACAAATAAGCAGCTGGTGGTTGGGGGCAGCCCGTCCCTGCCTGCTGTACCTGGCTGGACACAAATATAGTGCGAAGCCCCACGTCAATTTTTTTAAAATTATTTCATGAAATAATTTTTTTAAAAAAGGGCTTCCCTATATTGTTGTGTCCGGCCAGGTACAAATAGGCAGCTGGTGGTTGGGGGCAGCTCGTTCCTGCCTGCTGTACCTGACTGGACACAAATATAGGGCGAAGCCCCACGTCAATTTTTTTTAAATTATTTCAGGAAATTCATGAAATAATTAAAAAAAAATTGATGTGGGGCTTCGCCCTATATTTGTGTCCAGCCAGGTACAGCAGGCAGGAACGGGCTGCCCCCAACCACCAGCTGCCTATTTGTACCTGGCCGGACACAACAATATAGGGAAGCCCTTTTTTTCTTAATTATTTCATGAATTTCATGAAATAATTTAAAAAAAAAATACGTGGGGCTTCGCCCTATTTTTGTGTCCAGCCAGGTACAACTAGGCAGCTGGGGGCTGGAATCTGCAGCGCAGGGAGGCCCAAGCTTTCTGGGCCCCACCCGCTGCAAATTGCAGTCCGCAGCCGCCCCGGAAAATGGCGCGTTCATAGAAGCGCCATCTTCTGGCGCTGTACCCAACTCATCCAGGGCCCTGGTGCGGTGGCTCACTGGGTAATAAAGGGGTTAAGGCCAGCTTGGCATTATCAGCTGGCCCTAAGCCCGAAATTCATGGGGTCACACCAATATTAGACATGACCACCATGAATTTCTAGTAAAGTATTTAAGAAAAACACAAACGCCCAGAAAAAAGTCCTTTAATTGAAATAAACACACAATTCTTTATTGTTCTAAATTAAACCATACTTACCATCACGCCCATTCCAGCTGAAGCCAACGATCTCCTGCAATAAAAGTAAAATAATAAAGCAACATCATCCTTACCTTTCCATGGCTCCCACGACAGCTTCAGCTCTGCTACATCGAGATGACAGGCTGGACCGCAGCAGAAAGCTGCCATCCAGCCTGTCATCCCGCAGACACTGAGAAGCGCAGGCATGCTTGCGCTCCTCAGTGTCTGGCTGTGACGGCATCCAGATGAGCCGAGGTCATGTCCAATGAACTCGACGCACCTCATGCACGTCACTGACAGCGTGGGAAAATTCTCACGCTGAAGCGCTGAGTGCAGGAGAATTTTCCCACGCTGTCAGTGACGTGCATGAGGTGAGCTGAGTTCATTGGACATGAGCTCACCTCATGCACGTCACTGACAGCGTGGGAAAATTCTCCTGCACTCAGCGCTACAGCGTGAGAATTCTCCCACGCTGTCAGTGACGTGCATGAGGTGCGCCGAGTTCATTGGACATGACCTCGGCTCATCTGGATGCCGTCACAGTGAGACACTGAGGAGTGCAAGCATGCCAGCGCTTCTCAGTGTCTGCGGGATGACAGGCTGGATGGCAGCGTTCTGCTGCGGTCCAGCCTGTTATCTCGATGTAGCAGAGCTGAAGCTGTCCTGGGAACCATGGAAAGGTAAGGATGAGGTTGCTTTATTATTTTTCTTTTATTGCAGGAGATCGTTGGCTTCAGCTGGAATGGGTGTGATGGTAAGTATGGTTTAATTTAGAACAATAAAGAATTGTGTCTTTATTTCAATTAAAGGACTTTATTCTGGGTGTTTGTGTTTTCTTTTAACTTTGACTATGGGGTTAGTAATGGGGGTGTCTTATAGACGCCTCTCCATTACTAACCTGGGCTTGATGTCAGCTGGCATTATAAGCTGACATCAACCCCAGCCCTATTACCCCCTGCCACCGCACCAGGGCAGTGGGAAGAGCGAGGCTAAGTGCCAGAATTGGCGCATCCTATGGATGCGCCATTTCTGGGGCGGCTGACGGCTGGTGTTTCTAGCCTGGGAGGGGGCCAATATTCATGGCTCCCTTCCTGGGCTATTAATATCAGCCCCCAGCTGTCTGCCTAGCCTTTGCTAGCTATTAAATTAGGGGGGACCCCACGTCATTTTTTTGGCAGGGGTCCTCCATTTTAATAGCTAGTAAAGGCTAGGTATTCCGCTGGGGGCTGATATTAGTAGCCTGGGAAGCTCCGTGGGTATTACCCCCTTCCCAGGCTTCAAACATCTGCCCCAGCCGTCTGCTTAACCTCCGCTAGAGACTAAAATTACGGGGAACCCCACGCCAATTTTTTTTAATAATAAATCCTTTATTTTAATACTAAATGACAAGTACAGTAACCAACACTATCACTGTACTTATTATATATGTGACTGACATGTTTCTATCTATCTAATCTATGTGTGAAGCTCTATTCTGTCTGTTATAAATTGTCGGGTACAGATGCTGAATTGCCAGCCGGCTTTCTTAAAGAGACGGTGCATGAAAACACTATTATTTTTTTTGATAAATCCTTTACACTAAATGACAATTACAGTAAGCAACACTGTCACAGTACTTCATATATATGTGACTGACATGTTTCTATCTATCTAATCTATGTGTGAAGCTCTATTCTTTCTGTTATAAATTGTCGGGTACCGCTGCTGAATTGCCGGCCGGCTTTTTTAAAGAGACGGTGCATGAAAACACTATTATTTTTTTTAATAAATCCTTTGCAGTAAATGACAAGTACAGTAAGCAACACTGTCACTGTACTTCATATATATGTGACTGACATGTTTCTATCTATCTAATCTATGTGTGAAGCTCTATTCTGTCTGTTATAAATTGTCGGGTACCGCTGCTGAATTGCCGGCTGGCTTTTTTAAAGAGACGGTGCACAAAAACACTATTATATTTTTTAATAAATCCTTTACACTAAATGACAAGTACAGTAAGCAACACTGTCACTGTACTTCATATATATGTGACTGACATGTTTCTATCTATCTAATCTATGTGTGATGCTCTATTCCTTCATGTCTAATTTGTCGGGTACCGGTGTATGCCGCTGCTGAATTGCCAGCGGCTTTTTTAAAGAAAGCGTCTTCTGAGCAGTTTGTGAGCTTTTGGACACCTTTGAAGGTGTTTTCTATGTGTTCCTATGTGTTTTTGTTTGCCTGCCATTGGTTTTAACGGTGTTCGACGGTGTTCTAAGGTGTTCGACGAACAGTTCGACGAACAGTTCCTCGAACATCCCGGTGTTCGTCGAACCGAACCGAACCCGAACACTACAGGGGTGGCTCAACACTAGTTGTGAAGGACTTACGGCGAAGTCTAAAGGAAAGCAACGAGGAAGTTGTCCAGTGGAAGGAGATGTTCCACGCAATTAAGGAGGACCGCCGCAAAATTAAGGAGGAGGTTTCGCAGTTGAAACTTGAGAAGGAGACGCGGCAGGATGGAGTTTCTGGACGTCATCCGGAACTAGAACGACTGCGCGAACAGTTCAACCAGGAGCTGTGTGAATCTAAAAAGGAGTATGATGAACTCATGAGGGAGCTGCAGCAGTTCCAGGACCAAGTAAAGCCTCTAATGCAGGAGAAGGAGCGACTGGAGGACTCTGTACCAGCGAGACCAGGAGCTATCCGCCCTGAAAGAAGCAATAAAAGTTGAAGTGTCTGCTCACGACCATGAGGCAGAAAAGAGGCATGAAAGGTTCAGTGAGGAACTGCAACAGATTAGGAGAGATTATGAGGACCTCCTCAAGCTTAAAGGAAAACTAGAGGAGGGTAAGGCGGATGCAGAGCAAGAGCGCCAAGTGGTTGAGACCACTCTGCAAGATATCCGTGAGGAGAATGATGATCTCCGGGGAAAGACCCTAGATCTGGAAGCTCAGGTGAAGGAGCTACAGATGTCCTGTGATACCCTCCAGAAGGCGGAGACGTACCTTAAGGAAACAGTCAGCAAGATGGAAGCTGAGCGAGAGAAGATGGAGGAGTCCATCGGAAAAGCCACAGACCAGAGCCAGGAGTTGACCGCTGGTGATGGGAGGTATGAAGCAGATACCTCCTCGAGTGATGTGAGCTCTGATGATTCGGTGGATGTCGGAGCCGAGATCAAGCAGCTCAAGGAGTTGCTACAAGCCCAGTGGACGCAAGAGAAGCGTGAGAGACTGGCTATTGAGAGCCGAGTGGGCACATTGGAGACGGAGAGGTCTGAGAGAGCTCTCCTGCTGGAAGAGCAGTTGAAGCAGGAAGAGCTTCAGAGATGGACTGCTGAGAGGTGAGTAACTGAGCTAAAAGGAGAAGTTTTAGAGCTCTAAGGCCGCCTAGCAAAGTGTCACGCGGTGAACGAGGTCTCCTTGGAGAAGGGAAAAGGCAAACAAGTTGCACTTACTCCCTTAGACCATGAGAAGGTGGACCTGAGGAGAGCTAAGAGTATGGTGTTGAAAGATAATGGTGAAGTGGAGGTGGTCAAGACGAAAAGTTGAGAAGTTGTAGCTGTGAGTCCGCTCAGGGGAAGCATCCAGGGTGAAGAAGCTGGAAGTCAGTTGTCCCTGAAACCTGAGCTGGTTGATCGTCTGGAAACCACTGGTGAGACCGAAACGTCTCGGTACAAGTGCCTCATAGATGTACCCGAGGACCTGAGGGAAGAATGCACCCGTGAGTTCGTGCATGAGGAGTTTAAGAAGGCCGTGGGAGCCTGGAAGGTGTACTTGACCTCAGAGGCCAAACAGCTGGTGGTCCTGTCCACGACCTGAAGTCACAGTGAAGAGGGTGGCAATCCTGAGTGACATACATTGGCGATGTATTCGCACGAAGCGGTTTCTCCGGTTGAAGACTGAGCAAGCCGCTAGACAACTGGAGCTGATGAGAGAGGCTCACAGTCTGCTAGAAGAGGTCATCCGGGTGCCTCATGTTCTGGTGAGAGAGCTCATTGGGAGAAATGGCCGAGCCATGCAGATGATGGTGAAGAAGTCTGGTGTGGTGAGCAGTCCACATGATCGTCAGGACTGGATACCGGATGAAGACGGCATGGTGTCATTCTACGCTATAGGAACGGAGAAAGTCTGGCATATATGAGCATGCTGGTGGAGTACCGAGTGACCTACCTGCGAGAGGTGGAACAATTGAGTCTCGCTAGACTGCGAGTAGATGGACAGCACCATCTGAGCAGTAGAGGATGGCAGCCGTCTGGAAATGGTGGGACCCGACAGAGAAGGGGGCCCCTAAATAACAGAACACCTGAAGTTAGGGACCCTTCAAGGTGTCTTGAGAGTAGTGGGCGTGGGTTTAGAGGTAGTGAGACCTCCAGTAACTCAGGTGTGGGTGGCCCATACAAACGACCCAATAGAGGACTGGATAATATGGAGTCGAACCAGACCTTAGGTACAAGGACCTGTGAGTTGCACTGCCGTATTGACCGCTGGGAGCGGGGGAGACCTGACAGGGTTTCGACTGACCGCTGGGAGCGGGGGAGGCCTGACAAGGTTACGACCCGGAAAGGTGACCTGACGAAGTCAGTGACATTGACAGATGGGAGGTCCCTAAGGAATGGGCTAATGTCAATGAATAATGTTCCAGGGGCTGGACAACGTAAGGGTCAAGTGCATGGTCTCTGTGAACTGTGGGTTTTAAACTGTTGTGTATATTATGTGTTCAACCCCACAGGTTTGAACAGAGGGGGGGAATATGTGGTGCAGCGGCATTGCTATAATGATCTAGTATGTCTGTTTAGGCTATTTCCTCCCCCTCAGCTGACTGGTCACATGACTGTGACATCACACAGGTCCTTTTGCTCACAGAAGGTATGGACACGTGACTGTGAGATAAGCACAGGTCCTGTGGCTGTGTCTACAGGATATATAAAAACCTGGTGAGTTGAGCAGTGTGCAGTGTACCTGTGAGAGAGGCATGAGGCCTGTTCCCCGGGTGGGTGGGACACTGTTTGTCTGAAGCCTAGTGAGGCCGGGTGAAGCCTGGATCCCGTGTGGATGTCAGTAAGCCTTGGAGGGCCAGAGGCTAGAGACCCCATCTGGGAAACAAATGGACCAAAGCAGCTAAAGCCCGACGTAGGTAATACTATTTGTGTTATGGACATTTTCATGGACATTATTTTATTATTACCTTGCGGGAGGCTGTAACTAGAGCCAAGTGGGCCGGTCTGCCACTTGGGCTCGTGGACTTTATATCTGTGTCGGTGGGCCACGGAGTTGGACCCGGAAATCAGCAGTTTATGGAGTTAATAAACTGCTGACTTGAGAAATACCGGAAAATATGGCAGGTGTGTTTTAAATTGACGCAGCGAAGCGAGTATCCCCCAGGATAATGACAAGCGCTGCCTTACAGTATATATAATGTGTGTATAAATATATATATATTTATATATATTGCAGAGTACCACTTCTGTCCTGTATACTGGGCATAATTCTCTATGTATTATCCTTTATATACACTGGATAGTACCAATTCTCCTGCACTGTATACTGGGTGTAATTCTCAGTATCTGTATATACACACTGCACTGCTAAAATAAAATGTATAATAATAATAATAATGTGAGTGGTTTCCCCTCTGAAACTTACCACTCCCAGCAGGCCCTGTCAGATTTAATCCTTCAGGGTTTACTGGGAGTTGTAGGTTTGTTACTGCACTGATGATGCGGGGACAGGTATTGCATCCGAGCCCACAGCACCAAGTCATTCACACTGTAAGGCTATTTTCACACTTGCGTTGTGAAATCCGTCCAACTCTTCTGCCTGGAAAGAGTCGGATAGATTTCACAAAATTCCAGCACTTTCCTGATACAGCCTGATGCTCCCTTTGACTATAAAGGGAGGCTGGTCGTGAGCCAGCAAAATAGGCAAGCGCGCTGCTACATTGACTGTGCTCTATACATGCCAGGTGCAGGCTGTATAATACAGCAGGCACCGAACTGCAAAGATCAGGGCTGGCGATGCCACCATACCCGGTTATTTAAACCCTCAGATGCCACGTTCAATAGCAATTGTAGAATCTGTGACGTAAAGCAGAGGGAGGCGACTCATATTGGAGCAGTGAAATCGCCTCTGCCTGGCACATTCCCATGGTAAGCTGTAACGGGTACCTGTGTATAATTTAAGGAAAAAATGCTGGGATGATCTTCATGATTTTTTACCATATTTTTGCATCCTGCTTTTATAAACAGAGGTTTCATACTTGCTCCCTACCGCTGAGGTCCTCCATGCCTCTTGCATGTCAATGCTCTGGGTCTCGCTGTGCTTATATCTGCCACAGCAATGGCCACATGCTCCACTGCAGTCAATGACTGGCTTCACATGTCACCACTGAAACCAGTTATTGGCTCCTGTGCCGGCTGTGATAGATGGAAACACTATATGGACTGTTCCATGGACATGGAGAAGGTGATGTAGAAGACCGTAGCGGTGCATAGCGGGTAAGGACCTATTCACATTTCAATTTTTCACTGACATGTGTTGTCCACATTTCTCATTTGCAGCACGCATACACATTGATTTTAATGTGTGTTCACACATCAGTGTTGTTTTACGGACCATGGGTCAATGAAAAAAATTCATGAACACATGCACTATTTTTGGTCCGTGATGCGGACCAAACACACACACACACTAAATTCTATGGGTCTGTGAAAATCACGGGAATGACATCCATGTTTGGTCCGTTTTTAACAGATAGATGCATTGGAAATTATTTTCTGAGCTGAGCAGTGTCCATGGAATACGGATGACCCATTGAGGGCACACAGACGTGAAACGGACCCTTCATGGATGAAACGTACACATTTTAGACACGGTGTGAACAGTGCCTAGGTACGAATCTTCTGTTTAGACAGGCATGCTGAGGGCACTTGCTAGAAAATAATTTTTCCAGAACATCCCCTTTACAGGTCAAAGTACGCTGCAAACAGTACAATTGCAAAATAAGACAATATACAACAGTTTCCTCTTTACAATGAAAGAACTAATAGTATTACATGTTCTTTTATGTAGGACCAATGTGAATGCTGTGCATTGTGAACAAGCAAGAGCTGAGAATACTGCGTAGACCACCGGATCAGTTGGTAGCCAGTTATAAAGTGATACAGGGTAGGTGATACATGAAATCTAGTATTGATAGCTAGCTTTTTGTTTTACTGGTAGAACATTGACTCAGAAATACAATGAATACTAAATGGAATTTAGGCTAGTTTCACACAAGTGAATCTACTGTGTGAAACACGCCGCTGGTATATCCGCTCTGGAGGAAGATCGTGCCGGCATTACACTTACATATACTCATATACAATGCCCAGCGCTTCCTCCTGTTCTGTAATGTAGTGACAAGCTGCAAATTGCATCTCGTTAGATTACAGAGTTGTAGTGTGGGCGCCTAGAGTCAATTACCCTGGTGGGCCCTAGGCACCCCAGTCCGACCCTGGCAATATTATTATCCTTTTGTCATAATATCACATAATTGTGTTATCTTCATTGTGCTTTATACAGATAACACCATGCTGTTTTGCACCATCTTGTGGCCTTTTTTGAGTATTACGCTCCCACTATGCACAGTGTTGATTTCTCTCTATGAACTATGAATGCTACACTACTTTTGCAGATTGCCCCGGTGGCACGCATTCTCATCTGGTGCCCTGCCAGTTCTCTTCCTGTATCTTTTGTTCCCTTCGGCGTCACAATCCAGTTTGTGTCACGGTCGGTCATGTGATGTGGGTCGAGGCAAGCTCCCGGACTTCACCAGTTCACGCATGCGTCACTACACTCTGCGTCCCTCTCCTATTGGCTAGCGCAGCATTTTTATTCTCTCTCTTCCTGTGATGTGTCGGGGTGGGCACATTGTAAGGCAGCTCCTGCTGTGAACAAAGTATGCAGTAAACTCATTTTTTCCCATCCATCCTGAGTGTACGCTATTTGACCGTGCCATGTATGGGAATATATATATACCTTTTACCCCAATCTTGTATACTTGACCATTATTTAGTCCCCATACCCCCGTATATTCTCATAGCATCATCAATAGTATACATGTATTTTTACACATATTTGCTTATATATATTTCAGATGATGGTTATATACAGTATACTGTATTTGTGATTTTATACTAAGCAGTGAGTCTCCTTTACATTTTACTATTTATGTGTGATCTGCACCATCTTCCTGTTTTTGTATGTCCACTGCACCTTTTTACTTCATCAATAAAGTTAATCTTTTATGACATTTATTTATGAATCGCTATATTGACTTAATTATTATTTTTTTGTCCCTTCTATCAGTTTTGCTAACGATTAGTCTGTTGGCGCTAATGTCTGAGATATATGTACACACACTTATTATCCTCTAACATCAGAAGCACAGCGCACTTTATCCAGGACCAACAGGAATATACCTCGAGTGTCCTTATTGTTATATATATGACTCGCCCCCAGGGCCATGGGGTACTCGACAGCCGAGCCTTATGG
Organism: Phyllobates terribilis; assembly: GCF_046119375.1. NCBI lineage: Eukaryota > Metazoa > Chordata > Amphibia > Anura > Dendrobatidae > Phyllobates > Phyllobates terribilis. The sequence goes on along the minus strand of NW_027362781.1, from coordinate 20,237,199 downwards.
CTGCTTTTGGGGGAGATCACGGTGGCTGGCCCGGTCCGTAACCCAGGGCGGGTCAGTGTAAAAAGGGGGATATTTTGTAGGGGAATTTGCCGTGACGCCACCTGCGGTGTCTGGTGAGAATCACCAGCGCTGCAACAGTCCTCTGAGGCAAATGTTAGGACAGCTTGTGATGGATCGGCTCCCCACAGGTGGAGCAGGCCTCAGGGCAGTGTAGATAAATGGAGGAGATGTGCTGGGCGTTATAGTGCAGGGAGGGAAATGGCACCGGCGAAATAAAGGAGCGGAGGCAGCTCAGTGCAGTCATCCAAGATTTACTCACAGTTCTTAGACAGTCCACAGGTGCACTGTACCGGCGCAAGCCTCCCGCGTCGCACTGCGTTCACCGGGCAAGGGTTCAGTCCTTCCTCAGGCAGCTCGGGTGTACCTGGCAGAACCCCACTTTCATATGTACCTTCCTAGACCGACTTCACGTTGGGTCTTTACTCCCTCCTGCCCTGCGCTTCCCACTATGAATCCTGTTCGGGTGCTGCGAGCCCCCCTGTCCGTCGGAGTTGCACAGACCTGCTTGACCTTACTAGGATTGGGGTGGGGGGTTCGACTACTGGCTATAGAAGCCAGAAGCCTCCGTTTTTTCCAGCCGAGGCTTGAAGCTGCACGACTGGGCCAGGGGCCGGTCCCCTTCTTGTGGCCTAGATCCTCCTGACACTTGGCAGGTTCGGGGTGTACGGGTGCCGCCTGCACTCGCCGTACCCCCTAGGATCCCTTCTGCAGGACGGAGCTTACTCCCTGCTCCCCTCCTGGGCCTCTGTCCTAGGCCCTTGTAGTGGAGCAGAGCTCCTACAGAGACTCTGCTCCCAGACTGTTCCTCTGAACTGTCCCTAGAACACTGATCTCTTCAGACTTGGGCCTCACTGGCTAGGCCCGCCTCTGGAGCAGAGCTCCTGTAGAGGCTCTGATCCTCTCACTCTCCTCCTCTGACTGAACACACTCTCTCTAAGATGGCTTCCCTATTTATACTCCTATCAAAGTGCTTTCTCTAACTACTTCCTCCACCCACACCCACTACTGGTTCCCCCCATCCAGCCAGGGACAAGGCTCAGCAGCTGCGCTCTGCATGTTGCCCCCCCAGCCGGCCTGGAGTAGGGTAGTGTTGGATGCAGGTGTTTGGGGTTCCGTGCAGCACTCCCACCTTACCTGAGAGAAGGGAGACACCACACCTCGGGGTGAGGTGCAGTACTTCTGTGGCGACTGAACCCTCAGGGGCGCCATATATATACCGTATATAATTAAAAATAAAAAAACAGAATATCCTCCCGCCATTTTTACTTTTTCAGTTCTTTTATTGTACTCTAATGAATTTACATTTTTTAACTACCTGATTCTTGTCATTCCCTTTCTCCTTTTACCCCAGCCCTGTTACAAGCGCAAGTCTGTATATATCAGATATATACCATTTTATCTACTTTACCCATTAGACGACTGTGGTAATCGTCCTTTCTTGCAGCAGGTTTCAAGGGCTCAACTGCAAGCACCACCATCCTTTTTATTACTTAATTTCTGAGTACAGATCACCATAAAAAACACGAATCTGTCAATGAGTTTATGGGAAAAAGCAAACAAGTTATGGACTGTGGAAGAGATATATGTGACCAAAATGAACACTCATTTCCAGCAGATGATACCTATGACCTATCCCTACACTAAATACAGCTAATAGCGGTATTAATAGGGAATAGAATAGATGTTACCTTGATATTTTTTTTAGGTTGCAGCAGCAAGGACTATAAGGCAATAATTCTTGACTAGATGCCTGTAATAGCTATCCCTACTGCGACAGCTCAAACTACATGAACTACAGATAAGAACGGTATTATTAGAGAATATAATCTATTTGAATTAGCCCTGAAAAAAGCTATTAGTTTAACGTAGCAGCACCAAGGACTGTTATTTCATCAACCCTGCTGGGGAATATAGTGGAGCATTTCGTATCTACTCAGCCTAATATGGAGGAGACCAGGATCTTCTATACTTACTGTACAAAGTCTCCTGTCCTGGCTGTGACATCCTGTATGCAGTGTGAGAACTCCCAATGTGACGACCACCTGACAGCCCACAACAAGGCACTGGATCATATACTAATAGAATCCGGCTCTTTTGGTTTCCAAAAATGCTCCCTCAACAAGAAGATGGAGCCTCAGAAAAGCATTTTTTACTATTAATAAGGAGTGGGTGTCCTAGACTGGTAATGCATGCGCTTTAAGGACTGCCAAAAATTAGAAGGAGGCACTCCAATACCTCTTTGAAGAGACGTAGTGGAGGGACTCAGAAAACCTTTTTTTCCCATTATTAATGAGTGGGTATCCTAGACTGATAATGCGCATGCACTAAGTGCATGGGCTGGAAAACATTTAGGCTATGTGCCCACGTTTCGGACCTGAAGCATATTTTTTACGCTTCTCCCTGGCGGGAAAATCGCATGCGGATATTACATGCGGTTTTCCTGCCAGGTAGAAGCGTTTGTGAGGCGTCTTTGCATGCATTTCCGCATGCGGGTTATCAAGCACTTCTCCAAGCATCACTTGGAAAAGTGCTTGACAACTTGTTCAGAATGGTAAAAAATAAACTTTATACTCACCTTCTGATGCATTCTCTGCCCCGTCCGGAGGCTTGAGCGGCTCACGCTGTTGTGTGCAGGACCTGCGGTGACGTCATTGTGTCATGTGGTGGGTCACATGACTCAATGACGTGGCAGGTCCTTCAGACAACAGCGCGACGGAGGGAAAACATCAGAAGATAAGTATAAACTTTATTTTATTCTTTTTTTTTTACAGGTTCTTTGGTACCCAGGTCTGGATGAGAGTCTCCTCTCATCCAGACTTGGGTACCATCCGCACATTGATTCCGCTGCGCTTCCGCAAAATTAATGAACATGCTGCGGATTTTTGACCGCAGCATATACGCTGCGGAAAAATCCGCAGCATGGGCATTGACATTGCGGAATGCCATTGGGGACCATGGGGTGCGGATATACATGCGTTTTTCAAGCGTTTACGCTGCGGAAATTCCGCAGCATATACGCTTGAAAAACGCTACGTGGGCACACAGCCTTACCCCCGGAGGGGGTATACATTTATATCAGAAAATGTTAGCGATAGGCCTCTCAAAATTCTCAATGCGGGTATTATAAACACCCTTAAAAGATTTATAGTAAGGGTAGCATGATCACCCTGTTGATATGGTGGTGGAGGAGAAGGAGGAGGAGGACATAAAAAGGTCAACCTGTCAGCATTTTCAGATGAGAGGCGGATATGCCTATCAGTTATAATTTTCCCGGCGGCACTAAAAACCCGCTCTGACAAAACGCTAGCAGCAGGGCAGGTCAGGACATCCAAGGTGTAGAGAGACAGTACATGCCATGTGTCCAGCTTGGATACCCAATAGTTGTAAGGCACAGAGGAATCATGAAGGATGCTGGTACGGTCAGCAAGGTACTCAGCATCTTCCAAAACTTTTCCCTCCTTGTCAGAGTACACCAGACATCAGGGCCTGGGCGCTGGGAGGGTTTGAGAAAACTGTCCCAGACCTTTTTTAGTGTTCCCCTGCCTCTGCTCCATCTGGTGTGTGTCTCAATCGTCAGTACTCCTTTGTTGTCTAAGGAACTGTGACCTCTGCTGCCAGCGTTGTCAGATGGAATTTTTTTTTTAATAATTCCTCAACTAGGGCCTTCGAGTACTGCAACATTTTATTAGACCTCTCCGCCACGGGAAGGAGAGATGGAAAGTTCTCATTGTAGCATAGGTCTAGAAGGGTGACCAACCAGTAATTAGTGTTGGCCAAAATGCATATAACGTGAGGGTCGCAGGAAATGCAGTGGAACATAAACTCAGCCATGTGTGTTAGACTGCCAACAGCCAAGACTTCTGTCCCCACCAAGAGGACACCTGTCCATCTTCTCCACCTCGTCCTTCCTCTACTCCTCCTCTTCAGGTCATCCTCACTGTACTGATTGGATGAAGGTGGTGTGGGTAGTACCGTCTGTAGCTCAGGCAACCAGTGTTATGATCAGCTACAGGGACTAAGGAAAGACAGGATATCTGTCCCTACAATAAAACTAAACTAGATCCCTACGATGTAACGGGGAACCTGATCCTGCGATCAGACCCGCTAAAGTCCTCGGCTAGTCTGTACGAAGACCTATAGATGTGAGGGAGGGATCCCTACAAGAACTAGGGACTGGGATAAGTTGGACACCTCCTAGCAGAAATAGTAGCAGTCAAAGACAAACACACAACAAAAAGCATAGAGGTCAGAAGACCTAGCAAAACTAACAGAGAACGGCAACAGAGGACCAAGCTAGCTCAAGAGTAGTAAATACAATGAAGTCCAGCAAGGCCAGGAGGGCGGAGCCGGATAAAATAGGCAAAAATGGTCATGTGACCAGCAAACTAAAAAAAACCTAACAGGAGAGCTCTAACAACCAGCTCCTTAACTCCTCCTCCTCCTCATTATGTATATAGTTAGGTCCATATATATTTGGACAGAGACAACATTTTTCTAATTTTGGTTCTAGACATTACCACAATGAATTTTAAACAAAACAATTTAGATACAGTTGAAGTTCAGACTTTCAGCTTTCATTTGAGGGTATCCACTTTAAAATTGGATGAAGGGTTTAGGAGTTTCAGCTCCTTAACATGTGCCACCCTGTTTTTAAAGGGACCAAAAGTAATTGGACAATTGACTCCAAGGTTATTTCATGGACAGGTGTGGGCAATCCCTTCGTTATGTCATTCTCAATTAAGCAGATAAAAGGCCTGGAGTTGATTTGAGGTGTGGTGCTTGCATTTGGAAGGTTTTTCTGTGAAGTAAACATGCGGTCAAAGGAGCTCTCCATGCAGGTGAAACAAGCCATCCTTAAGCTGCAAAAAACAGAAAAACCCATCCGAGAAATTGCTACAATATTAGGAGTGGCAAAATCTACAGTTTGGTACATCCTGAGAAAGAAAGAAAGCTCTGGTGAACTCATCAATGCAAAAAGACCTGGGCGCCCACGGAAGACAACAGTGGTGGATGATCGCAGAATAATCTCCATGGTGAAGAGAAACCCCTTCACAACAGCCAACCAAGTGAACAACACTCTCCAGGAGGTAGGCGTATCAATATCCAAATCTACCATAAAGAGAAGACTGCATGAAAGTAAATACAGAGGTTCACTGCACGGTACAAGCCACTCATAAGCATCAAGAATAAAAAGGCTAGACTGGACTTTGCTAAAAAAACATCTAAAAAAGCCAGCACCGTTCTGGAAGAACATTCTTTGGACAGATGAAACCAAGATCAACCTCTACCAGAATGATGGAAAGAGAAAAGTATGGCGAAGGCGTGGTACAGCTCATGATCCAAAGCATACCACATCATCTGTAAAACACGGCGGAGACAGTGTGATGGCTTGGGCATGCATGGCTGCTAGTGGCACTGGGTCACTAGTGTTTATTTATGATGCGACACAGGACAGAAGCAGCTGAATGAATTCTGATGTATTCAGAGCCATACTGTGTGCTCAGATCCAGCCAAATGCAGCCAAACTGATTGGTCGTCGTTTCATACTACAGATGGACAATGACCCAAAGCAACCCAGGAGTTTATTAAAGCAAGGAAGTGGAATATTCTTGAATGGCCAAGTCAATCACCTGATCTCAACCCAATTGAGCATGCATTTCACTTGTTAAAGACTAAACTTCAGACAGAAAGGCCCACAAACAAACAGCAACTGAAAACCACCGCAGTGAAGGCCTGGCAGAGCATCAAAAAGGAGGAAACACAGCATCTGGTGATGTCCATGAGTTCAAGACTTCAGGCAGTCATTGCCAACAAAGGGTTTTCAACCAAGTACTAGAAATGAACATTTTATTTACAATTATTTCATCTGTCCAATTACTTTTGGTCCCTTTAAAAACAGGGTGGCACATGTTAAGGAGCTGAAACTCCTAAACCCTTCATCCAATTTTAATGTGGATACCCTCAAATGAAAGCTGACAGTCTGAACTTCAACTGCATCTGAATTGTTTTGTTTAAAATTCATTGTGGTAATGTCTAGAACCAAAATTAGAAAAATGTTGTCTCTGTCCAAATATATAACTGTATGTCCCTCAATTTTGTTATGTCACCCATCCTGGTAAACAGTTGAAACCAGAAGTTTACATACACTATATAAAAAGAAACGTATGCATGTTTTTCTCAATATCTGACATGAAATTAGGATAAACCTTTCCCGTTTTAGATCAATTAGGATTACCATAATTTTTAATATTTGCCAAATGCCAGAATAATGGGATAGAGAGAATGTTTTAAGGCATTTTTATTACTTACTGAAAAGTCAAAAGTTTACATACACTAAGATTACTATGCCTTTAAACAATTCTGGACTGCCCATATGATGATGTCATGTGTTTGTAAGCTTCTATTTTTTTGGCAACATCTGAGTTAATTAGAGACACACCTGTGGATGTACTTTAATGCACACCTGAAACGCACTGCTTCTTTGTATAGCATCATGGAAATATCTAAAGAAATTAGCCAAGATATCAGGAAGAGAATTGTGGACTTGCACAAGTCTGGCTCATCCTTGAGTACAATTTCAAGATACCTGAAGGTGCCTCATTCATCTGTGCAAACAATTATATGCAAGTACAAACAAAATGGGAATGTCCAGCCATCATACCACTCAGGAAGGAAACGGTTCTGTGTCCCAGAGATGAACATGCTTTAGTCCAACATGTGCATATCAACCCAAGGACAAAAACAAAAGACCTTATGAAGATGATGGTGGAAGCTGGTAAGATTGTGTCAATATCCACAGTGAAACGAGTACTGTATCAATATGGGCTGAAAGGCCACTCTGCCAGGAAGAAGCCATTACTCCAAAAGAGATATAAATCACTGCACTCCCTCTGAGTGTGCACGAGTAGGGGCCGAACCCTGGTATATCAGATCAAAAGAGCCTCGGCACTCAAACGTCCTTTTGCAAGAGAAAATTTATTGGCTTTGTGAAACAAATCTGCACACAGAAATAACACCAACAAAACGTTTCGGTCTTAGCGACCTTCTTCAGTTGACTGTAGAAAATAGGACAATGTCATAGACAATTAGATACGACATGATACAGGTATTATTTCTACATAACATGGTGAAAGAAACATATCTTAACTAGTGAGACAGAAATTCATCCCATTGTATCATACAATTTGTGCATAGTAATCCAAAAAAGAAATATATAGCATACTATTCCATAACACATAGGGAAATCACAAAGAAAGGAGCAGGAGGAGGGGAGGGAGAGGAAGGACCGGGGGAAGGGGATAAAGGTATGGAGCAAGAAGGTGTGGAGCGAAAAGGGGAAGAAAAGACAAAACACAAGACAGCTGGCAGAAGAGGGCACATACCAGATGATTCTGTGAGAGATGGGAGCAATGAACGGTTCCCAAAAGGGCTGCCTATAGGCGAGAAGGTGTAAGTAAATAAGAAGCAAGGACCCAACAGGGTGCACCAGAAAGGCATGTTGTGCCGAGAGTTACCTGCTGGAAGGCATGTAGGGGCTTGGGCATAACAACGCGGTCTCCACCGCTAGTTGAAGTGACCATGTATGCAGAGAGGGGGGTAAATAAAGGGTAAAACGTGCGTATCCTAAGCGCCAGATCGCGCGTACCGGAAGTGCCGAAGCACGCGACCGGAAGTGACGTCTGCGGGTCACAGTATGCGTTCCACAGAGGGAGAGTGCAAACCGGAAGTTCCGGTTAAGAGCGAACAGGAAGTGACGAAAGCCGGTGCGTTCCATAGAGGGGTCACTTGCGTTCCAGGACGAGGGGAGGGAAACAACGAGAGGCATGGATGGAGAACGATGGGGAGGAGGGAGAGGACCACAGTACAGGGTGAATCTGTAATAAAAGAAACACAGGTTAGAGCGCACATGCGAACTATCAAAAACATGTCAGTCAGGAACATGGTGGCACAATGATGACAGGGAAACACCGCAAAAACCATAATAAAAAATAACAAATGGTATTGAACAAAAAACCATGTCCCTAATACGTCAGTTAGGGAGATGGTGGCACAATGATGACATGATAACACTGCAAAAACCAAATAAATAATAACAAATGATATCAAACAAATAGACCAAATAATTGAAAGTATATATGTATGGGGAAATCCACCACGAACGGGGACCCCGGTGACAGCACATAAGGAGGTATACTGTAGTTGCTGTATATAAACAGATGTAGGAACAGGGGAGATATTAATTAAAGGAGAGGAGGTCGTATTCCCTATTTAATCCCCTGGGGGAAAGAGTGTCCAGCGTGTGGATCCAAAAGACTTCCCTCTGTTTGAGGAGTAGGATCCTATCCCCACCGCGGCGAGGTGGTGCCACTTGTTCCAGAACCTGGAACCTGAGTTGGGAGATGTTGTGTCCTGAAGTAATGAAGTGATAGGGGATTGGTAAAAGTAGATTTTTACATCTGACCGTAGACTTGTGTTTCGAAATTCTGTCACGGATTGGTTGTGTGGTTTCGCCTACATAAAGGAGGCCACATGGACATTTAATGAGGTAGACGACAAAAGAGCTGTCACAGGTGAAATATCCTTTGATAGTGTACTTCCTACCGGTGTGCGGATGGTGAATTGAGTTCCCTTTAGTGACATTGTTACACTGCCTGCAATGAAGGCAAGGGAAGGTACCAGTTTTAGGTTGTTGAAGGAAGCGTTGTGTCGAAAGAGACTTGTTAGTACCAATATCAGCCCTGACGAGAGAATCCCTCAAGTTGGGGGCCCGTTTAAAGCATGGCATAAAAGGCCTTTGGAAGTCAGTCACAGAGGGATAGCCGGTGCGCAGTATACCCCAATGTCTCCGTATGGTTTTATGTAACACATAGGCGAATGGATGGAAAGTGTGGACAAAAGGGATACGATAGGAGTTATCGGGGATTCGACGGGACGATTCGCCAGAGGATTGGAGGAGGGCTTGCGGATAGCCCCTATCTCTGAATTTGCGATTCATATCTTGAAGCCTGTGTTGGCGGGTGACGGGATCAGACACTATACGTGTTACCCTCTTGAATTGGGACCTAGGTATAGATTTCTTAACATGCACAGGATGGTTACTGGTATAATGCAGCAACCCGTTACGGTCCGTAGGTTTAGAGTATAGGTCCGTGGTGAGAACCCCATTCTCATCTTTGATAACCAGCGTGTCTAGGAAGCTAATCTGGTGTAAGTCGTATGTGACGGTAAATGTAAGGTCAGGCCATGCAGAGTTGAGATCATTGAAAAATGAGTCAAGTGTAGATGGAGAACCATCCCAGATGCAAAAAATGTCATCAATGAATCTCTTCCAGACAACAGAATGTGACTGGAAGAGAGGATGGGCGTAGACGACGTCGGTCTCAAAGGCCGCCATATAGCAATTGGCGTAAGGTGGTGCCACATTAGAGCCCATCGCTGTGCCTTTGATTTGTAGGTAGTATCTGTCTTGAAATAGGAAATAGTTTTTGTAAAGAATGATGGATAATCGGTCAATCACAAGGTCAGTAATCTGTGGGTCTGTATGGAACCGGGTCAGGAGAGACTTGACTGTATGGATGCCCATGTCATGAGGAATAGACGTATAGAGACTCCTAACATCTAGTGAAACCAGAAGGGCAGATGGAGATATCTGTCTAAGTTCGGCCAGAATTGTAAGAAAGGAGCCAGTGTCCAATAGAAATAAGGGGCTTTTTTGGATGAGAGGGGTGATTATTTTCTCCACAAAGATGGAGAGAGGCGAGAACAACGAGTCAGTCGAGGCCACAATAGGACGGCCCGGGGGTTCAATAAGACTTTTGTGTATCTGAGGTAGGACATAGAACACCGGAGTAATGGGACTAATTTTAGTGAGGTATTCACCCGTCTTAGTGTCAATAGTCCTAGCATTAAGGTGACGCTCAATGGTGTCGCGTATCAGAACCTTGAATTCGGGGGTAGGGTCCCGAGGTAACTGACGGTAGGTGGTGGTGTCACTTAATTGGCGTTCTATCTCCCTGATGTATTGGGCTTTGTCCATAACGACAATAGCACCACCCTTGTCTGCCGGTTTGATGATCAAAGAAGTATCATCACGTAGGCTGCGTAGAGCCTGCTGGTCTAGGGCAGACAGGTTGGGTTCAAAGTGTAGTTTACCTCTATCCATGTTTGACCGTAATCCTCTGAATGCCGAGTCGATAAAACCAATAAACGTTTCAAGAGCATGTGAGTTGTGAGGGGGCCTGTATGTGCTCTTGTTATAGAGGCCCAAGCTCTTAGCAGTGATGACTGCATCAGTGTTAGGGGTCGGAGCTTGTTGTGTACCATAGGGGGGTGTAGGGCCTTGATCAAAGTGGACCTTAAGTCTAAGTGAACGATAAAATCGTTGTAACTCCATGTCCAACTTAAAGGTGTTGAACCTCGTTGTTGGGCAGAAAGTAAGGCCTTTTTGTAGTACAGATAATTGGGCCATGTTAAGAGTCTTTGAAGAGATATTTACCACCAAGTGGGGCGCGTCTGGGACCTGGTCACTCTGCCGTAGTCCGTATTGTCTCCGATGCCTGCCGCCCCTCCTCGTTTTCTTCTTGACGGGTACCTCCGTGGATGACCTAAAAAACGAGAGGGATTAGTGAGCCGGTCCCGCCTATCGGGTTCGGAGCCAGAGGAAGATGCGTCGGTTGAAAGGTGGGTGAACCGTGATGAATGGCCACTCGGTGGATATCGTTCCTGCCACCGGTATACCCTATTCGCCTCGTAGTCCTCTGCGTCGCGTTGGAACTTGGCCCTTTTCTTTGATTCAGTATCTTTTCTATGCTGGTCAACGTTAAATTGAATTTTAGTTTTCAAGTTGGACCAATCATCCGGTGGTAAAGTCGAGGTGAGTTGTGATTCTGTGTTGGTGATGAGCTCCTTTGTAGAAGATATGGCTTTATGTAGATAGTCAACGGTCAACAGCATAAGATCAAAAGAGCATTTATTCAAGATCTGTTCGAATCTGGTATTATAGTCGGGTAGATCAGAGAAGAGAGTAGGTCTGAGTGGCACTCTGAGGCCCCTCGGTATCCTTTGTACTTTGAGATATTCAGTCAGGGTAGTGCAGTGAAGTTCAAGATTCACCAGGTGACGATGGTCCTTCTCCAGGTTGCGTCCTCTAGTTGCGTCTGGAGGCAATCTCAGGAATCTCTTTCCCCCAGGGGATTAAATAGGGAATACGACCTCCTCTCCTTTAATTAATATCTCCCCTGTTCCTACATCTGTTTATATACAGCAACTACAGTATACCTCCTTATGTGCTGTCACCGGGGTCCCCGTTCGTGGTGGATTTCCCCATACATATATACTTTCAATTATTTGGTCTATTTGTTTGATATCATTTGTTATTATTTATTTGGTTTTTGCAGTGTTATCATGTCATCATTGTGCCACCATCTCCCTAACTGACGTATTAGGGACATGGTTTTTTGTTCAATACCATTTGTTATTTTTTATTATGGTTTTTGCGGTGTTTCCCTGTCATCATTGTGCCACCATGTTCCTGACTGACATGTTTTTGATAGTTCGCATGTGCGCTCTAACCTGTGTTTCTTTTATTACAGATTCACCCTGTACTGTGGTCCTCTCCCTCCTCCCCATCGTTCTCCATCCATGCCTCTCGTTGTTTCCCTCCCCTCGTCCTGGAACGCAAGTGACCCCTCTATGGAACGCACCGGCTTTCGTCACTTCCTGTTCGCTCTTAACCGGAACTTCCGGTTTGCACTCTCCCTCTGTGGAACGCATACTGTGACCCGCAGACGTCACTTCCGGTCGCGTGCTTCGGCACTTCCGGTACGCGCGATCTGGCGCTTAGGATACGCACGTTTTACCCTTTATTTACCCCCCTCTCTGCATACATGGTCACTTCAACTAGCGGTGGAGACCGCGTTGTTATGCCCAAGCCCCTACATGCCTTCCAGCAGGTAACTCTCGGCACAACATGCCTTTCTGGTGCACCCTGTTGGGTCCTTGCTTCTTATTTACTTACACCTTCTCGCCTATAGGCAGCCCTTTTGGGAACCGTTCATTGCTCCCATCTCTCACAGAATCATCTGGTATGTGCCCTCTTCTGCCAGCTGTCTTGTGTTTTGTCTTTTCTTCCCCTTTTCGCTCCACACCTTCTTGCTCCATACCTTTATCCCCTTCCCCCGGTCCTTCCTCTCCCTCCCCTCCTCCTGCTCCTTTCTTTGTGATTTCCCTATGTGTTATGGAATAGTATGCTATATATTTCTTTTTTGGATTACTATGCACAAATTGTATGATACAATGGGATGAATTTCTGTCTCACTAGTTAAGATATGTTTCTTTCACCATGTTATGTAGAAATAATACCTGTATCATGTCGTATCTAATTGTCTATGACATTGTCCTATTTTCTACAGTCAACTGAAGAAGGTCGCTAAGACCGAAACGTTTTGTTGGTGTTATTTCTGTGTGCAGATTTGTTTCACAAAGCCAATAAATTTTCTCTTGCAAAAGGACGTTTGAGTGCCGAGGCTCTTTTGATCGGATTACTCCAAAAGAAACATAAAAAGCCAGATTAATGTTTGCAACGCACAGGAGCAAAGACCTTAATTTTTGGATACATGTCCTGTGGTCATAATGACCATCATTACGTTTGAAGGAAAAAGGGAGAAGCTTGGAAGCCTAAAAATACCATCCCAAATGTGAAACACGTGGGTGGCAGCATCATGTTGTGGGGTTGTTTTGCTGCAGGAGGGACTGGTGCACTTCACAAAATAGATGGCATCATGAGAAAAGAAGATTATGTGGCAATACTTAAGCAACATCTTAAGACATCAACCAGGAAGTTAAAGCTTTGGCATAAATTGGTCTTCCAATTGGACAATGACCCGAAGCATACTGACAAAATGGTAACAAAGTGGCTTAAGGATATCAAAGTCAATGTTTTGGAGTGACCATTACAAAGCCCTGATCTCAATCCTATAGAAAATTTATGAGCAAAGCTGAAAACGAAGGTGCGAGCAAGGCGACCTACAAACCTGGATCAGTTACACAAGTTTTGTCAGGAGGAATGGGCCCAAATTCCGACCAACTATTGTGAGAAGCTTGTGAGAAACGATTGACCCAAGTCATTCAGTTTAAGGGCAATGGTACCAAATACTAATGAAATGTACAGTATGTAAACTTTTGACTTTGCAGTAAGTAATAAAAATGCTTTAAAACATTCTCTCTCTCATTATTCTGGCATTTGGCAAATATTTAAAAATGATGGTAATCCTAATTGATCTAAAACGTGAAAGGTTTATCCTGATGTCATGTTAGATATTGAGAAAAACATGTATATGTGTCTTTTTATATAGTGTATGTAAACTTCTGGTTTCAACTGTATATGCCCTCCCATCCTGGTATATATATCCCCCCCATCCTGTTATATATGTGTCCCCCATCTTGGTATATATGTTCCCCCTATCCTTGTATATATGGCCCTCCCATCCTAGTATATATGGTCATCCAATCCTGGTATATATAGCCCTCTCATCCTGGTATATATGGCTCTTTCATCCTGGTATATATGGCCCTCTCGTCCTGGTATTTATGGCCCTTCCATCCTGGTATATATGATCTAAAATACTGGTATATGTGGCCCTCCTTCCTGGTATATATGATCTAAAATCCTGGTATGTGTGGCGCTCCATCCTGGTATATATGCCCCCCCCCCCCCCCATCCTGGTATATATGTCCTCCCCAACCTGGTATTTGGCCCTCCCATCCTGGTGTATATGGCACTCCCATTCTGGTATATATGATCTCCATCCTTGTATATGTGGCCCTCTATCTTGGTATATATGTCGCCATTTCTAGTATATATGATCCCCATCATGCCGCATACTTAAAAAAAAATAAACCATTCTGCTCACCTTCCCTTTGCTCCTACACGGTGCGGCACCATCTTCTGAGGCTGGCAACTTACTTCAGTGTATAAACGGCGCAGCGGCCCTCACATGCCGACATCAGCTGCCAGAATATTCACTGCTCCCCACGCCTGGGATTATGGGGGGGGTCTCGCATAAATTGAAACTAGAATACATGGTGGAAGGTGTAAAAAGCAAACAGGACACAGTAAAGTAACATTGTGTAGATACACAGTAATACTCATCATACATGATTGTGTCAACAAAATGGAATTCTCTCACCCATTCTTTGTTTCTCCGGGATGAAAGTTGCTGTCTGGGGAGTTCCTTCTGGACCAAGTAGTTGTATAAGCTGGCCCTATTAGTCCCTTTAGGCTCAAGCTTAAACTATCCCCACAAAGCTCCCGCTCTGACAAGGGCAGACCACAGCCAGCCCTGTATGGAGGCCCTGCACTTTCCCTTTGACATTTTGTTGACACAATCATGTATGAATTATTATAAATATGTAGGATCTGCACTCAGACCTCATACTTGTGTTTTGAGAAATCTCTGTTTTTCATTTAAATGTCTGGATTCCTGGAGATAGAAATAAATGCTTAATCCATGGAATAAAGGGAAGAACAGAGATTTTCCCCTAGTTTAATTGATGTATATCTGGATCTGTTAAAAATTGGTGTTTCAGGGGAGGGCGACTTACTGTGTCCCCCGTATACACCCTCTTCCCTCTACAGATTCTATCCAGAGCCTGGTCTTCACACCTGAAGATAGAGTACAAGCTCTTTATGTATTTTTACACATATTTAATATAGAGATGGTCCCCTGACTGTGTTAATGGTAATAATCATTCCAGCATTGAGATCCATCTCTCTTTTTATGGGTGGCATTATCTGTTTATTGTTCTTAACTATTAAATATTAAAAGTTATGTTTTAGATTCTCACTTTAATTGCTGTCTAGTATCTAATCTATAGTGAGAACATATCTCAATATTGGTTGGTGTTACTCTCACTGTTTTGCTTGTTGCTGAAAAGGTGAAAAACCAATTAAAAACAATTTCTGCTTTTGCCCCAAATTAATGGAACGTGTGTATCCATATCATGGATGCCGATACAGTTGAAAACAACAATAGGAAAGGGAGCCATCAGCTGTTGCTCCCTCTCCCATCATTCCCCCTCTCCATCTGAACTCTGTGATGTCTCAGTGTAGAAGGCGCGATGACATCACTACAGCACGCCCTCTGTGCTGAGCAGTGCAGGGGCTGGAGCTGCGAGGGATAAGGGAGAGGTGAGTATTTGTTTATTTATTTTATATGTATAGAGGACTACATGGGGCCCATAATACTGTATGGAGCACTATATGGTGCCCTTAATACTGTATGGAGCACTAAATGGTGCCCATTATACTGTATGAATCACTATATGGGGCCCATTATACTGTTCCAAGGATTATGTGGTGCCAATAATACTGTATGGAGGACTATATGGGGTCCATAATACTGTATGGAGGACTATGTGTTGCCCGTAATACTGTATGGAGCACTATATGGGGAACATTATACTGTATGGAGGACTATGTGGTACCCATAATACTGAATGCCCCCCCCCCCCCCAAAATACTCAGGAGCTCATGAATACACAGTGTTTAGAAAATAAATGTCAGACTAAGGGACCAGAAACCACCACATTCCGATATGAGAACTGCCAGTCTTGATGAATCAGGGCTAAATCTTTACTTGAAAGTTTCAAATGTAATAGAAATGTTCTGGCTGCAGTGAGGAGGTCATGTGATTGGCAGTTACTGGTCATTCCTGGCACCTGCAATGAGAGAGCGAGCACAGCGACTTGTCTACAAGGAGCATCCGGAGAGTTTTTAGCCATAAAGGCACAATGTTTTGTCATTTTTTTTCCTTTTCCTCCCATTTGTACCCTCCCCCATTTCCCCTTTTTTCATTTTTGCAGGATTTACAGGATTCCATCATCCTTTACTGGTCATCGTGTGGCAAGTATCATTCTCTGTAGCCCATATACAGTTCACAGAGCACAATACATTCACATTACACAATGTATACACAGAGGGAGGAATGGAGCTGTCCACATTATTTGATCAGGAAGGAGCTGTGTAACAGATTTATAGTTTTAGAGTCATAAAAGAAACATTAAAAGTGTGCATCATCCGTCAGAGGTATCGGTTTATCTTATATGTCCCAGCGTATACATTAAATGGATGCCTAAATGTGATATAAAAATAGTCTATCACTGGTCATAGAGAGAAAGGGGACAAGAGAGCAGGAGAACTATATATGTATATGACTCACCCCCTGGGCTGTGGGGCACCCGGAACCGGGCTTCTGTACGATGTTGGGGGTAGTAGTGGCAACCCGATCCCGTGGCTCAGGGTGGTCAGACCAAATGTTGTGGCAGTCTATTTATAGATTTGTGAATGTCCGACTACGCCACCCGTGGATTGTGGTCAGGGTAACCGCCGCTGCAAGGCAGACAGCTGAGGCTGGTGTTGATGTGCAGCACATGGGTAGGATAACTCCCCACGGGAAGAGTGTAGCCTCAGGGCAGTGTAGGTGAATGCTGGGGGTGATAGTGCAGGCCGCAATAGTAAGAGTTCAGAGTCCGCTTCAAACAGTCCAGGGTCTTTATTGTAGGTGTTATTAACGACCCAACAGTAGTACAGGTTAGGAATGGGCCTGGGTGTCAGAGCATTCGGGCGAGCCCCACTGGTCAGGGCGAGTGTGTAGGCCTACCGTTCTCTCTATGCTCTTTCTGACTATCCCCCTCTTCGTGGTGTAATAGCCCACGTCCCTGAGCTGGCCGTGTACTTCTCGCCTGTATGGCTTGCGACTCAGGCCTTGGGTACCTTTTGCTTTCTCCTCGCTGTACTGGTCCCTCTGTGTGGCGGAGCCTCCAGGCTTCTTAGGCCAAGGGACCTGCAATCCCTTGCGAGTTGGTTCTCTGCTGCTGGGCTTACAACCCTGACAGCCTCGGACCCCAATGTCCGGTTGTGTGATTCTCTCAGCCAGGACCGACTCTCGTCGCCTCTGTCCCTGGCTTGCAGTTTCTCCTCTGCCTCACGGACTCCTCAGCTACAGCTGAACTGTCCCTCCTTCTCTGGGACTAGTCTCAGTCCTGAGCTAGGTCGTCCAGTTCTCTCTAACCCTGCCCCCAGTTCCAGCTTTTATAGGGGCAGCCAGCTCACCCTACTGGCCTGGGACAGGAGGTGCTGTATGCTAATTGTCCCTAACCAGGGAACCTCCCTCCTGCTCTCAGACACAGCCTTTAATATTTGTGGCATCCAGACCTGGGGTGACACATTCCCCCCTAGTAAAATTTAGTACTCCGGACTAAACAGGAAACACAAATACAGGGTATAAATGACAACATAACATATTTACAAGTACATTTTGTCCTTAAGGCCACGGCGCTTCCGTGACCGGGTGTCCATATCACCCAACAAGGTGAAGTTTTCCACAGTGTGGGGGACCTGTCTCCATAAACCCCAAGTTCCTGGCCTTGGGCATGGCGGCAAGGTAAAAGCTAACTACTTTGGACCACAAGGAGGCCACGCCGGACAGGTTTTTCTTCTGTGGCAATCTTCACAAGAGGGCACCAGGTGCAACTATCTACGTGGTAGTTCCGGTTATTCACCGTCCATAACCTGTCAGTCCATTGTATCTAGGAAAACTGGGAAAACAGTATTAGTAACCAGGTAACAAGTATAACACATTAACTACATACTTTTACATTTAGATCTTCCAGCGAGCTGGTATTTGACCCCTAGTAATCCGGGTTGACCTGCGTAACCCACTGTCTGGTGGTGGTCTAACCTGGCTTTCCCCACTAACATTTAGGGTACAGCTACTAGCTGGGTTTACAGGCAGGGCAGGCAGCTGTCTGAAGGTCCTTTGGCTTACCGCAGGCATGGCAGGATCACTGTCAGCAGAGGGTTGACTCTCCTGGGCTGCTGGCATGGGTTCTTCTGCCTCCGGGGCTGCTTGTTCCTCTTGTTCTTCCTGCTCTGCTGTAGGCTCCTGCTGGGTTGGCTGAAGGAAGTGTAGGACGGGTACCACTATTGCATCGTTTATCCGAGTCCAGGATACTCTCCAAGAACTGTGTTGATCATTTCTTCTTTGTCCTCTGCGAGTTCAAGGTCATCTTGATCTTCTCCTGCACTCTGTAGTTGCTCGGGGCTCCGTTTTAGGTGGTCTCTGGAGACAGTGCTAGTGGTTTCTCCTCCATCCTTGGTAATTACACATACCTTCGAGTTGTCGTGGTTGGACGGCAGTACTGTTTACGGGTCTCTCTCCCACTGGTCATCCAGCTTGTGAAGCTTTCTCTTCCGCTTCAGGACCTGCTCGCCAGGTTTCAGGGGACCAGCAAGGGCTCTCTTGCTTTTCTCTCGCTTGAGCCAGATTCCTCTCCACACTCTCCTGTACCTTCTTGTACTGCAGCCGCCGTTCCGTATCCCAGTCCGCGTCTGGGGGAGGTGTCCTCGGGTGTCAGGACTCCCATCTCCAGGTCTATCGGCAGCTTACCTGGTCTTGTTCGCATCAGGTAAGCCGGGGTGCAATTGGTAGCATTCACCGGGATATGGTTGTATAAGTCTATCAGGTCCGGCAGTTTTTCCGGCCACAGGCTGCGTTCCTCTAGGGGCAACGTTTTGAGGAGATCAATGACAATATTATTAATTTTCTCACACAGCCCGTTTGTTTGCGGGTTACATAGTTAGTAAAGCCGAATAAAGACTTGCGCCCATCAAGTTCGACCTGTAAGTTCTGTAATTGCTAAAGTTGATCCAGAGGAGGGCAAAAACCCCAAATGATTTAGCCAATCTTCACGTGAGGAAAAATTCCCTCCTGACTCTGAAACCAGGCATTGTCCGAATCTTCTTACAGCCGTAGAGGTTGCAGAACTCCTGGAAGATTTCCGCCTCGAACGCTGGACCTTGATCTGTCAAGACCTGTTCCGGATACCCGTGTGGACGGCAGAAGTGTTGTTGGAAGGCTCTGGCCGCTGTTTGGGCTGTCAAGTCTTTAACGGGAACCACCACCAGGAACCGGGAATAGTGGTCCACTATTGTCAGGGCATAGACGTAGCCCGACCGGCTTGGAGCCAATTTCACATGGTCCAGAGCTACCAGCTCAAGAGGCTGCCTGGTGACAATGGGCCTCAAGGGTGTCTTCTGGCTGGTAAGTCCTTCCTTCTGAGGTTACATGGGCCGCAGTCCCTGCACCATTTCTCTATGGCCCCTCTCATACCGACCCAGTAGAACCGCTCTCTCAGTAGGAACTCCAGTTTCTTCCAACCCGAAGTGTCCTGCTCTGTTATGGTAGGCCTCCAGGACCATTGCTGCATCTAGTCTCGGGACCACTACCTGCCAGGTCAGCTCGTGCGTCCGGTGGTTGACAAGCCTTCTGCACAGTTTACCTTTGTAGAGGAATAGCCTGCTTTTTTTCTTCCATAACTGCTTGGCTTCCTCTAGAGCGTCCGGGCCAGGGCTAGCGCCTGCCTGGGTCAACAGGTCTTTCACCAGGCGAATTGCAGGGTCACTATCTTGCGTTTCAGCCCAGCCGTGGTGGGGTAAGGAGTTGAACATGACGGTGGTTAGGTCTTTGTCTCTTACCCGGTGAGAATACTGAGTGGCCCCATACCGGTGGAACGCAGGGAGCTCTACTTCCTCCAGCTCCTCCGAGTCTTCTTCCCCTTCGGGTAGGTGGGGCATTCTCGATAGGGCATCTGCGTTGGCGTTGGTCCTGCCTGCCCGGTATTTGATTGTGAAGTCATAGTTCGATAGCCGGGCCATCCACTGCTGTTCCAGGGCACCAAGTCTTGCATTGTCCAGGTGTGTCAACGGGTTGTTGTCCGTGTACACGGTGAACTTTGCGGAGGCCAGGTAATGTTTAAACCGTTCTGTGACTGCCCACACCACTGCCAAGAATTCTAGCTTGAAGGAGCTGTAATTCTCCGGGTTTCTTTCAGTGGGCCTCAGCTTCCGACTGGCGTACGCGATCACCCTTTCTCTGCCCTGTTGGTTCTGTGACAGTACAGCTCCCAGCCCCACATTACTGGCGTCTGTGTGGAGGATAAAAGGCTGGTCATAATCTGGGTAGGCCAGGATCTCATCCCCCGTGAGGGCCATCTTCAACTGGCGGAAGGACTCCTCTTCCGGCTTGTCCCACTTGAAGGGTGGCTTGTGACTTCTGGTCTTAGACTGACCTATCAGGAGGTCCTGCATTGGAGCTGCCATCTTTGTGAACCCGGGGATGAACCTTCGGTAGTAGCCTACCAACCCGAGGAATTGCCTCACTTCTTTGATGTTAGAGGGGCTTGGCCAGCTCTGGATTACTGTAACCTTGTCAGGGTCGGCGGCTACTCCCTCTGCACTCACCACGTGTCCTAGGTACTGTACCTTCGGCTTTAACAGATGGCACTTGGAGGGTTTCACTTTCATGCCAAAGCCTGCCATGGCCTCGAACACCTCAGCCAGGTGCTTTAGATGGTCCTCGTAAGTCTTCGAATAGACAATCACGTCATCCAGGTAGAGTAGGACCGTCTCAAAGTTTTGGTGCCCTAGACAGCATTCCATCAGCCTCTGGAAGGTCCCGGGTGCATTGCAGAGCCTGAATGGCATACAGTTGAATTCACTTAATCCCATCGGGGTGGTGAAGGCGGCATTCTCCTTGTCAGCCTCTGCCACAGGAACCTGCCAGTACCCGCTAGTAAGGTCCTACGTAGAGAAGAAATTAGCTGATTATAGTGCGGCCAAAGACTCCTCTATTCTAGGCCTCGGGTATGCGTCTTTATGGGTGATACGATTGACTTGTCTATAGTCCACGCACATTCTCATGGTACCGTCTTTCTCTTTTTTACCAGAACCAAGGGGGCTGCCCAGGGGTTACAGCTGTCTCTAATGACCCCGGATTCTTTAATTTCTCTCAGCATGCCCTTTGCGTTCTGATAGTGTGCCGGGGGTACAGGTCTGTATCTCTCTTTTATTGGTGGGTGGCTCCCCGTGGGGATGTGGTGTTCTACCCCTTTCACTCTGCCGAAGTCTAGCGGGTGCTTACTAAAGATTCTCTTGTACTCCTGAACCACCCGGTAGACTCCTTGTTTTTGGTGCAAGGGCTGTGGAGTCAGCACCCACGTGGAGTTTCTGGCACCAGTCCTCCTTGTGTGTCTGGGAGCCATTACCTTCCGCCTGGGGAGATGGAGGCAAGGGTTCCACGGCCCTGACAGCATTGTGTTCAACAGTATACAATTTGGCAAGTGTAGCGTACCGGGGCAAGTGTACTTCCCTTTCCCCGATGTTTAAGATCCGGACGGGCACCCTTCCATGGCGGACATCAACCACCCCCCAGGCTGTCAAAATGGTGGGCCTGCTGTCTGAGTACACTGGTTCTACCATGGCTTGGTAGTCTTTCCCTCTTAACCCGATTGCAGTCCAACACCAGATCATCATTTCACTTTTGGGAGGCATGGCAATGGGGAACGGGTCGCTCATCCTCACACTACCGATCTCACCACCAGACAGTTCTACCTGTTGCTGTCTCATCAGGGCTCTTATCTCCTTCTGGAGGACCCTCTGTTGGCTGGAGCTCACATTCATCGCCACCTGCTGCAAAATTACAATTACTTCTGAAAGACAATTTTCAATCACGTTAGTACCCAAGGTTATTTTAGGGTGACTTTCTCGACGATCAATGTCCACAATGATCACTCCCTGTGCCGGCAGTTCAACTTTACCAATCTTAACGGTCATCTCTCTGAACCCCACCTGCGGCACGGGCTGGCCATTGCTGGCGATGATGCTCAAGTCATTGTCTGGGTAGTGGGTTATGTCAGTGTCACTCCAATACTGCTTAAAAAGTACATAGGGGATGGTAGTTACTTGTGACCCGGTATCCAGCGGTACACTCATGGGGATACCGTCCAGCACTATGGGTAAAACTGTGCGTCCCCCCATGTATTCATCACGCCAATTAGACGGGCCTAATGACCTTATGCCTGGGGGTTGGCCCTCTGCCCCAGGTCAGACCCATTTAAAGTACAGTACCTGGCTACGTGTCCCGGCTGGCTGCAACGGCGGCAAATCGGCTGTCCATCCTCAGTGTAACAGTCGGTGGGCCTCCCTCTGAACGACAGGATCCTCCTCTGTCGACGCCACTGGACATCCTCCGGACTTGAAGCCAGCTTGATTGGTCCTGACGAGTCCATCTGTAATGACTGTACGGTCCTGGTCAATGCAGCAACACTCTTTGTTAGTTCTTGGACCTGGTGGTGCAGGTTTGCTGGCGGGGATGGGTTTAGAGCCTGCACATCAGCCCCCACAAGGTCTGCGGGGTAGGGCGCTGCCCCCTGGTGGTAAGTGATGGCAGGGCGCCGGGAAACTACAGCGCCACCTGGTGCGGGTTCTCGGAGCACCCGGATGGCCCTATCTTTGAACTGTGCAAAAGTCAAATCGGGATTCTGTAGGGCCATGAGGCGCAGCTGGGTTCTGTGGGCGCTGGACAGCAGACCTTCTATGAACTGCTCAGTCAATAATTTATCTGTATCCTGCACGCTGCCAGGGTCAGCTTGCTTGATTGCTCCCAAGGCTTCCTGTAAATTTAGGCCATAATCTCTGATGCTATCTTGAGCTCGCTGCTTACATCCATAGAACCACATTTTGATTTCTGCTGAGGTACGGGTATCAAAGGTGTCCCGTAGATGGGTCAGAACCCCCCTTACAGTCCTTTTCTCCTCAGCTGTGCAAGACTTTACCTCCCGCTGGGCCGCACCAGTTAACTGCCCTATCAGTATGCTTACTTTCTGTTCTTCTGTCAGGGGATAAACTTTGAACAGGCTATACAGCCTTTCTTTAAAGTCGCCCAAGGTATGCGACTCGCCGGCATACTGTGGCAGCCAGGCCGCTCCGGGGATATAGGGCATGGAAAACGGCATCACAAGCTGCAGCGGCTACGCTGGTGGTAGAGGGTCCCTCCGCGTCCGACATCTTCCTCCCCCCTAGTTAACCGTGGCCTACCTTCCGGCGATCCTCTTCTGTAGGCCGTGGCTCCGCTCGCGATGCTCTGGGCGAGGACCTTGCGTCGCACGGTGATGACGCCGGCGTCCGCTGGATCTCTTTCCAGGACCTTGCGCAGCGTCTCAGCGTAGGGCGGGGCTATAGGTCTTGCGCATTTTTGACGTCCATGCCCCCCTTCTTCCCGCGCGGCGTCCCGAAGATGGCGCCCGATGGCGGGAAACTGCAACGGATGGCGGGAAATGGCCCGAATGGCGGGAAACTTCACCCAGGTATGTATAAAGTCTTTTTCAGGCACACAATACCCGTTTGTGGCGGGTTGGTCACAATCCTGCCGACTACGCCAAAAAGCTGACTCACCCCCTGGGCTGTGGGATACCCGGAACCGGGCTTCTGTACGACGCTGGGGGTAGTAGTGGCAACCCGATTCCGTGGCTCAGGATGGTCAGACGAAATGTTGTGGCAGTCTATTTATAGATTTGTGAATGTCCGACTACACCACCCGTGGATTGCGGTCAGGGATAACCGCCGCTGCAAGGCAGACCGCTGAGGCTGGTGTTGGTGTGCAGCACAGGGGTAGGATAACTCCCCACGGGAAGAGTGTAGCCTCAGGGCAGTGTAGGTGAATGCTGGGGGTGATAGTGCAGGCCACAATAGTAAGAGTTCAGAGTCCGCTTCAAACAGTCCAGGGTCTTTATTGTAGGTGTTATTAATGACCCAACAGTAGTACAGGTTAGGAATGGGCCTGGGTGTCTGAGAGCATTCGGGCGAGCCCCACTGGTCAGGGTGAGTGTGTAGGCCTACCGTTCTCTCTATGCTCTTTCTGACTATCCCCCTCTTTGTGGTGTAATAGCCCACGTCCCTGAGCTGGCCGTGTACTTCTCGCCTGTATGGCTTGCGACTCGGGCCTTGGGTACCTTTTGCTTTCTCCTCGCTGTACTGGTCCCTCTGTGTGGCGGAGCCTCCAGGCTTCTTAGGCCAAGGGACCTGCAATCCCTTGCGAGTTGGTTCTCTGCTGCTGGGCTTACAACCCTGACAGCTTCGGACCCCAATGTCCGGTTGTGTGATTCTCTCAGCCAGGAGCGGCTCTCATCGCCTCTGTCCCTGGCTTGCAGTTTCTCCTCTGCCTCACGGACTCCTCAGCTACAGCTGAACTGTCCTTTCTTCTCTGGGACTAGTCTCAGTCCTGAGCTAGGTCGTCCAGTTCTCTCTAACCCTACCCCCAGTTCCAGCTTTTATAGGGGCAGCCAGCTCCCCCTACTGGCCTAGGACAGGAGGTGCTGTATGCTAATTGTCCCTAACCAGGGAACCTCCCTCCTGCTCTCAGACACAGCCTTTAATATTTGTGGCATCCAGACCTGGGGTGACACATATACACACAACAAGCTTTATAGGAAAGTAATGTATATAACTGAAATTACGTGTATAAGTGGGATTCCACTGATTCTGATCAGAAGGATGAGTGCTTTAATGCGGAAAGAGAGGTTAATTCCCCCACTGACTCAGTAAAAGCACATCCCATACATCGCAGGCGGATCATAGATACCCCTGTAGGTGCACAACAGAGAGATGTGTTGGAGGATTATAGTCAGCAAGAACTTAATGATCTTCATGATTGTTTTTCTCAAAAAGCCAATGAATCATTGATTACTTGGGAGGTAAGACTGTGGGAGATAGGGGCCCATGGAGTACAAGTGGATACAGTAGATGGTCCCAAGTTTGTGCAACTAAGTCATGATCCTGTAGTGAAGGAAGCGTTCTGTACACTGCGGATTCGGTTGCAACATTCGACTTGCAGTATACTGGATGTTGTGGCTATGGCATTACAGCCTAAAAATCCATCTGAAGCAGATTGGCCCCCTAATAAGAAGCCATGGTTTACATTAAAAGATTGTTCCCATAGGTTGAAGGAAGAGGTCATGAAAAAATGCTATTTCTGTAAGGACCTATGATGACTACATGGCAGACCTAGTTAGGGTGTCTGTCAGAAATCGCATAATCAGGGCTGCTCCCCAGCTTATAAACATATAATGATGACCCTAATGGTAAACCAGACTGGGAAGACCATCTCCAACACCCTAGAGGCAATTCGGCAATTGGGTAATTTGGGAGATTGGGGCCCCAGGACTAGTGGTAATTTTGTTTCCGGAGAGCAGCGTAGAGAATCTAAAAACAATAACAATGGCTCCCGCATATCGCGCAAGGATATGTTTATTGCCTTGTTGAAAGATGAGGTTCCCAAAGAGGAAATTGATGGGATTGGTACTGACTGACTAGTGATGAGCGTGCATGCTCGCTACTGCTCGGTGCTCCCCCGAGCATTTCACTGCTCGAGATGTGTGGCGCCCCTGAGGGTTCAGTCGCCACAGGGGTACTGCACCTCAGCTCGAAGTGTGGTATCTCCTCTTCCAGGTAAGGATGGAGCATTTCTCAGGACCCCACTTTACCACTCAACACTAAACCACTCCTGTCCAGTAGGGGGTCTAAATGCACCAGGGTGCTGCCCCAGCCCGGGATAGAGGAGATGGGGGGGAACCAAAGATGGGGGGGAACCATGTAGTGGGTGAGGGTGGAGAACATACTTTTAGGAAACACTTATTCTTTCATATTTAATCTACGGCCATCTTAAGTTCAAGGTCTTTGATTGTGATATTCGTCTGTGATTGTGGTATTCGTCTGTGATTGTGGTCTTCTGCCAGAGTCCAGCAAAAGTCTGCAGCTGACTGAAGATACACGGTCCTCGTTCTCTGGCCTTGAGACGAGGAGCGGGTCTGAGTTAACCACTGTCTCTACCCGGTCAAGGTCCTGACCTAAGAAGGCCTGGAGGGGAGCAGGCAAAAGGATCCCAGGGGGGATACGGACGGAGCGGAGTGGCCACCTGTACTCTTTATTCTGGCCTAGTCAGAGGGATTCCTGCTGCAAGAGGGGTGACTGGCCCCCGATATCTGACTTTGTTACTTCACGTCTCAGTCAGAAAAGCCCGGAGGCTTAGTGGATCCCAGGGGGGATACGGACGGAGTGGCTTACGCCACCTGTATCTCTTACACTGCGTTTATCCAGTGGGACCCGGCCTTACACCTCGTTCTAACCACACACAGTCAGGAGAAGACTTAGTGGGAGAACTTACCAAGGAGAGGAACACACACCAGAGGGGTCTCGACAGGTGCTCCTGATCTACCTGGAAAGTGCTGGACCCACCATCCCGGTGGTCGCAGTACGCCGTGAGTAGCAGAGGGAAGCTTTTGCGGCTGAAGTTCATCTGAAAGTGAGTAAAAGCCCTGGATGACTTCACACACCGCCTCAGCCTGTTATTTCCTGCGGGGCACTGCACCCACCATTCCTTCTCACACTGCCCTGAGGCCTGCTCCGCCTGTGGGGAGCTGTCCCATCTTAGCAGCCCGTAACACCAGCCTCAGTGGACTGTAGCAGCGCTGGTGTCCATCACCGGAAACCGCAGGTGGCGTAGTCGAAATATCACTCTTACTTGAAAGGCCAATATTTTTATGTGACGGCCCTGGGCACTGAACGGTCCAGGCCACGACTGCCTCCCCCGCTACCCCTACACTGACCCGGCTCCGAGTAAACCCATATCCCAGGGAGGGCTGGAGCGTCGCAGATGCTCGGCGCTCGCCGAGTATTTCCGGGGGTTGCTTGGCGGGAACTCGGGTCTCCTCCCTGCATGTTTGGTGCTCTTTAGAGCGCCAAGCAACATGCAGGGATGGTCTGCCACACACTGTAATGCCGCAGCCATGTTGGTTGTGGCATTACAGTGATTGGCTGGCCGCACAGCGTCATCAGGTCTATATCAGACCTGGCGCCGCCATGCTCGTCACAGTCACTCCGGAATCAGACAGTGTAGGGAGAGCTGCTGCTAAGCTAGGGAGAGATTTGCTTGTTTCTAGTTAGTGTAGGTATGCCAGACTATATTAGAGACACATATTCATCTCAACTAACAGTCCTTCTGAGGACTAATCCAGCTGCAGAGATATCAGTGCTAGGCAGGCAGGCAGAGTATATAGCAGACTGCAGTGCACATAGCAAGAGGGTCCATTCCAGTTCTGTCTGCTGCTTTTCCAGATATTTCCAGAAAATAGCCCTAGGTATCGGGTCAGGAATATATATATTTTTATTTTAATCCTGATTATATACTTAAAAAGCAATCCAGAGAACACCATTTTTCATCGTCATTTGCTTGTTGGCACTGCAGAGTACAGCCAGGTCCTTTTCATATTACAGCGCTAAAAATGCAGCTATTTAAAACTGGTTTGTCCATCACACGGATCACATATAATTGCGCTCCAATTTGAGCCATTTGTAGTGAGCGTGGAAGATATTGTCGTCCATTTTAAATGGACAAGGCACGTGGCAAGAGACGGGGAACTGGACGTGATGGTGATGGTGCATGCAGAGGCCGAGGCCGTGGGCAAGCTGAAATTGTGCCACAACAAACACCCACTGCTTCTCGCTCGACCTTCCTGTCCCAATTAATAGGGGACCATAGAACACCACTATTGAACACAGAGCAGTGTGAAAAGGTTAGTGGTTGGATAGCAGATAATGCTTCCAGTCACTGAGCCACCACCACCACCCTGTCTTCCACACAGGTCAAGTCTCAGTAGCCGTGAGTCTGGACTGCATATTCCTCACCCTGATCCTCCCCTTCCTCCCACCATGCCGAGTGCCCAGAGACAACTGATCCCACACTTGGACACTCCGAAGAGCTGTTCACTTTTCCATTTATAGATTCGGGCCTCTTGCCTGGTCCACTTGAAGCGGGGCAAGAGAAGATCGCATTTAGCAATGCCCAAATATTTGAGCAGCCACGGTCATACGAAGGCGATGGTGGGAAAGTGTCACGAGAGGTGGACTATGAGACACAATTGCCAGAAAGTCAGGAGGAGGACCATTGTGCGGAGGTGGAAGACGAGGTGGTGGATGATATAGTAACTAACCCAACCTGGCAGGAGGACATGCAGAATGAGGACAGCAGCACACAGGGGGAGGAAGGAAGAGCACCCCAACAGGCATGAAGATGCACTGTGGTGGTCGCAAACAGAAGGCGAGAAAGAGTTCCCAGTAACACCAACTCGACGGACGTTGCCAGTGCAACTGTTAGGTCTTCTCGAGTCTAATTGATTTTTAAAGACTCTGCCGATAACCCCAAAAAGGCCATTTACACCACCTGCCAGGCCAGCATTAGGCCAGAATGATTAGGCACATGGCAGCAAAGCACCCGACTTTGTGGGCCGAACCCCAGGGTCCAGGAACAGTGTCTGCAGGTGACACCACTGCTTCTTCCGCTGTTTTGTGTGCAAGCCAATCCCCTGTCCATAGTGCATGCGAAGATGCCTCCTGCCCTGCACCTGTCGTTGCACAATCTCAAATAGCATCATCAGCAAGCACGTCCTTGTCCCAGCGCAGCATTCAGTTGTCCATACCCCAGTCCTTGGAACGCAAGCGCAAATAAGCAGACAACGCCCCATAGGCCACACTACTAAATTTCCACATTTTGCGACTCGAAATGTTGCCTTCTAGGCTCGTGGAGACGGAAGCTTTCCGCGACCTGATGGCAGCGACCATCCCTCGGTACTCGGTCCCCAGCCGCCACTATTTCTCCTGATGTGCCGTCCCTGCATTACACAACCACGTGTCCCACAACATTAGCCATGCCCTCAACAATGCAGTTACAGGGAAAGTCCACCTAACCAGGGACACGTGTACAAGTGTTTGTGGTTAGGGACGGTACATCTCGCTGACGGCACACTGGGTTAACATAGTGGAAGCCCAGTCGGACCTTGGGACGGAACACATCCTCCCGATCCCGAGGATTGCAGGCCCTAGGTCAATCAGGGTTGCCCCCCACAGTCTACAGCTCCTGCACCTCATCCTTCTCCTCCTTTTCAGCCTCAATCTCCGAAATGACCACATCAGTCACAAGCTGGAAGCACTTCCTCAGCCAAGCGGGCTGTGCTGAAGCTAATATGCTTGGGTGGCAAACCGCACAATGCTGAAAAGTTGTGGACAGCTCTGAAAAAGCAAGCAGATCTGTGTCTGACACTACTGAACCTACAGTCAGGCATGGTCATGTGTGACAATGGCCGGAACCTGGTGGCGGCTCTGAGGTGAGGCGAGCTCACACATGTACCATGCCTGGCCCATGTGTTTAACCTCGTGGTTCATCGGTTTCTCAAAACCTACCCAGAGATGCCGGATCTGCTCATCAAAGTACGCCGCCTGTGTGCCCATTTTAGAAAGTAAGGTACAGCTTCCGCTGCCCTTGCCGTGCTTCAGCAGCGTTTGCAGCTTCCGGCTCATCGACTGGTGTGTGATGTCTCCACGCGTTGGAACTCTACACTGCAGATGTTGGAAAGAATTTGTTAGCAGAAGAGGGCAGTTGTTCACTACCAGCATCAACAAGGCTGTATTCAGTTCAGACTCCACACAAGACCTCAGGGGTGGACATGGATAGCAGACATCTGTGCCATCCTCCAAAATTTTGAGGATTCCACCAAGATGGTGAGCGGTGATGACGCCATAATTAGCGTCACCATCCCGCTTCTCTGTCTGCTGAAACGCTCTCTGCTCAGAAGCAAAGAGGATGCATTGCAGGCGGAGCACAATGAGATGGAGCAAGGAACCATACAGGATGATTACACACAGTCCAGCCTCATCTCATCCCAACGGGGATTGGGTGACAATGAGCAAGAGAAGGAGGAGGAAGAACAGGAGCTAGTTTCTTGCGCTATAGACGGTACTACCTGCACAACTGTCATACCGTCAGTTCAGCGTGGATGTCCTGAGGACAGGGAAGAGGAGGAGGAGAGCATGATCAGTCATCCTCTTGGTGAGGACACGGAAGTCTTGCCTGTTAGCAGTCTGGCACGCATGGCTGAGTTTGTGTTACGCTGCCTTTCCCGTGACTCTTGCGTTCTCCAAATTTTGGGTGACAGTCATTACTGGTTGATGACACTTCTAGACCCACGCTACAAGGAAAACATTATATCTCTTATTCCTGAGGCGGACAGGTCTACAAAAATGGGGCAGTACCAGAAGGCCCTTGTTGTGGAACTATTAAAAAAATTCCCTTTTGAAAACGCTGGCAGCAGAGGTCACAGTTCATTGGACAACCAAGGAGTACAGCCGAGAGAGACACAGCTCCAATCCAGCAGAGGCAGGGGAACACTGTCAAAGTTCTGGGAGAGTTTTCTCAGCCCCTCCCATTGCACAGGCCCTGAGGTGCGGGTTACTCTCACAAGGAGTGCAAAGTTTGGGAAGATGCTGAGGGAGTACCTTGCCGACTGTACCAATGTCCTCCATGATTCCTCTGTGCCTTATAATTATTGGATATCCAAGCTGGACACGTGGAATGAACTGACTCTCTACGCCTTGGAGGTCCTGGCCTGCCTGGCCGCTAGCATTTTATCAGAGAGGGTTTTTAGTGCCGCTGGTGAAATTACAACTGATAAGAGCATCCACCTGTCAACTGTAAAAGCTGACAGGCTGACTCTTATAAAAATGAACAAGGGCTGGATTGGGCCAGACTTCTTAACACCACCATGATAGCAGCGTAACATAAACTTAAATCCAGTGTCTTTTTTTGGGAGGTGTATTCCCATGCATCTTTTCACAGCCACACATGGGTATACGCTTCCTGATTTTGGATATTTGCTTCTGGTCTTCAATATGTTCATTTATACCCCCCAGGGGTAAATGTTTGTCAGCCCATACGCTTAGTGCATGGGCATTACAAGTATAGGAGACCCGCTCCTTTCTAATGGGAACATTTTTTTATGAGGCCCTCCTCCACATATTTTCCAAGGTGCATTGGAGTGCCTCCAAATTTTTGGCGCCCTTGCATTCACTGCATAGGCCAACACAATGGGAGACCCACTTCCTATTAATAGGAACATTGTTTTCAGGAGGCCCTCTAACCTCCACGTCTCTTCCAAGGGACATTGGAGTGCCTCCCAATGTTTGGCAGCCCTTGCATTCACTGCATAGGCAAACAGCATGGGAGACCCACTTTCTAATAATGGGAACATTGTTTTCAGGAGGTCCTCCTCTAAGTCTCTTCAAAGGGGTACTGGGGTGCGTCCAAATTTTCAAAGGGGTATTGGGGTGCGTCCAAATTTTGTGCAGCCCTGCCACTCACTGCATACGCAATAATAGTATAGGAGACCCACTCTTTAGTAATGGGAACAACAAAGCACAGCCGGCTGATGGCTCTCTAAGAATGGTGAGGGCCGACTGCTGGCCCTTTAAGAATAGAAAAGGCCGCCTGATAACCCTATAAAAATAGGCTTTGTGACTTTCAGAGTGCCTCCTTCATAAATGAAACAGGATGTGTCTGATGATGTGTCACACACCACATGGCCAGATAAGGTTGTAAAATATTAAAATTACATCTCCCGGTGAATGCATTTGTCACGGTTGAATGCAAAAAGGCATCAAAAACGCTGGTGTGGAGGAGTATTTTTGGTTTTGGTTATTTATTTTGCCTTATATACAAGTCATTACCCTGTAAAGGATGTTCCTTAACATATTTCCCAGGAAAATCCATTTTGGTTTCGTTTTTGTATGTTTTATTGTGAGTTCGTAAAAGTGGCGTAATACCTCTGACAACGTTGTTCACAGCAGTGACCTGGGAGTCAGAAATGCTTTCAGGGGTCTTCCCCATGCTGTTCCCATGTCATTTGAGCACTGTTCCCATCGATTTGGGCAATTTTTAGGCCTCTGCAGACCTCCGGGGGGAGCCGCCTGAAAAATGTTCGAATTTTTCATAGACTTACATTGGGCTCATTGCTCGGGTCGAGCATTCCAATTTGCTCGACTCGAGCATTTTAGTGCTCGCCCATCACTAGTACTGATGAAATGTGGAAATTATACCAAAAGCGAGGGCTTCATAAGAAATCAGGAAGTTCACAAAATAAAAAGGTGACAGTGGAAGATTCTGGATCCCCACAGCGTGGGCGTAGTTGGACACGGATAGAGCGGGAGGGCCCACTCCCACTTCGTCCCCAGTGAAACCCACAGCGCCGGGGTTTGAGGATCTTTACGCTGAAGTAAAATTGCTGTTGCAGGAGGTCAAAACACAGCGACAGGAGTTGACTTTTTCTCCCAGAGAGGTTTCCCAGTCAGAGGGAGACACAAGTGATTGACTTCTTGGCCGAGCCCTCCACATAGATAGACGCCCTCATGTAAATTTGGTCATTAATTGGCAAAATAAGAATAGGGGCTCACAACAATAAATGTTATTAATCTTAACCAATCACAGTATATAAACTAAAGGGAAGACATTTTAAAATTATATATTTATTAAGGTATAAAGTTAAAAACATACCAAACAATTGTGCAAAAAAACAAAACAACCCTGACTCACAGGCTAACAGACTAAACATTGTATACTAATTACTAATCAAACAGAAAAAAACCCCAACCAATAACCTAGGTTATAATCATGGTTCAGCTTCCCATCTACTGTTAGTAGTTATATTGTCCGAGGTCAGCCTATACTCTCCTAGGTATACCTAAACAAGTAGTATATTGGTTAGATGATTTCAGTATGACATATCTATAACCATCCACTCAAAGGAAGATGCCTAGTACCCAATTTCAACTATAACCATCCTTTCAGATGAAAAATGCTTAATGCCCGAAAAATGCTTAATGCCCGACGCGTTTCACCACCAACTGTCGTAGCGGCTCTTCAGGGGCAACACAAGTTAACAAGCCAATATATGGTTATGTATAACACATTACAGATAACAGTTTCTGTTTACTCCACTGAGAAATCAACAAATAAATCTTCTTCTAGTGTCTCTCATGCTGTAGCTTTTATTTAGAGATTCATCTAGTATTCCCCATGACCTATAGAGGTTGCTATTCCATCATCATTTATAAACACTCATCAGATCAGAGCCAAATACTCCTTTTGATGATATAGACCTAAGTCTGTCCCACTCCATATGCTGGAAAATATACAGCAAAGATGTGTGGGGGAAAGAACTGTGGCAAGATGTTTGGGCAATTGTGCAAAGAATTAAAGTGACTGTATTTCACGTTGACGTCCATTGTGCTTCAGATAACCTAGAAAGACTCTTCAATTCAATAGCGGATGAACATTCCAAAATATCAGTTGCTGATGCCAGTGAGGAGCCTGACTCAGCTGAAAAGCAACTTGGATTGGCTCAATGGGCACATCAGAAATGTGGGCATCTTGTAGAAAAAGCTACTTATGAATGGGCACAAACCAGAGGAGTGCCCCTCAGGTTACATGTAATTAAGGAAACAATTATGAAATGGCCAGTGTGTCAATATTCACAACAGAGACCTATTCCCCATGTGGTTAGGGGCCATATAGCCCCAGGCAAATTGCCTGGACAAATTTGGCAGGTGGATTATATTGGTCCCCTTCCACAAGATGGAGGATGTGTGTATGTATGCACGGCTGTGGATACATACTCAGGGTACATGATGGCTTGTCCGTGTAAAGCGGCCAATGCCAACAGTACGATCAAAACAATGGAAACCATAGTATTATACTACGGAATTCCGTAACAAATTCAGAGTGACAATGGTAGTCACTTCAGGAACAAGAAGGTTGCAGAATTTTGCTCAGAACATAACATTGAGTGAATCTTTCATATCCCATATTATCCCCAAGCCGCAGGATTGGTAGAGCAGATGAATGGGTTATTCAAAGAACAATTAAAGAAATTGGGAGATGGAACTTACAAAGGGTGGAGAAAACATTTAAATGAAGCCCTTAACATTCTTAACAGGCCAATTGGAGAACAGGAAACACCATCAATGAGGATGATTACCCCCAATTTACAGATAATGCCCTTAAAAGCTTCTACCACAGAACAGACGGTTCTCTATTGGGAATTGGAGACGGGAGCACTAGGACCCTATAGGGCTACTCCACAAGCTGCAGGATTAGATCTACAATCCCATGAGGAAATCAGATTGGAACAGGAGTTATAAAGGCAATCAGAACTGCTATAGGATTACAAATGCCTCCTGAACATTTTGGTCTTATAGCTCCAAGGTCAGATTTAGCCTTAAAGGGAATTCAGGTGATGGGAGGAGTGATAGATCAGGACTATCAAAGTGAAATTAAGGTACTCCTGCTGAATAGTGGGGATAGTGACTGGTTGATTCAAAAAGGAGACAGGGTAGCTCAATTGTTGATTTTATCCATCCAGAAAATGAAGGTGATCAAGGGAACAGCCCCCACAGTAATAACTGTCAGAGGAGATAAAGATTTTGGTTCCAGTCATTCTTTAAATGATGGTGCAAAAACATGGGTAAAACAAGCTGGGGATAAAGGTCCCCCAGAGCCTGCAGAGGTGATTGCTAGAGGGGCAGGTAATGTGTTAATAGTGATGAAGCCAGGACAGGAAAAATGGGAACATATTCCAGCAGACAGGTGTTATCTCAGAGAATAATAAATCTGCTCTTTCTTTTTAGTGTCCAATTCAAATATGGAGATGGTGGCTGATCGGTGTTACAGGCATGGTCCTTTCGGTCTCTGTCTCTACCCAACCATAGTATCAACAAAGAGAAGAAGTGCCAGTCAAAGAAAATGTGGCATTGTGTAAAATTAAACAGAACCTATGGAGTTACTTGGCACAATTGATGAACATGAGCCATTTTTGTATGACAAAAACTGCTACCGCTACCAATATACTAGAGAATTGTATGGTAGCTATACCAACCCCCTTACAACTGTGGACAAACTCAATAGGGGGGTTTGTCCAAGATGAGGAGATTGAAGGAGATGTGATCCAAAATGATACATATAACCTGTATTACGCTTGTATAAACTGTACTGGAGAGGACTTCCTTACTGAAGACATGATAACTATAAAGACTCAAAATAATGCATCTGCTGAGTTATGTTATCAAATGACTTGTAATCAAAATAAAATAGGTAAAAATAGAAGGTAACAAAAGGCACAATGAACATAATATCATGTGCGGTTCACATTCAGATAAAAATTTCAAGAGAATGAGGTAGCGAAAAACATGAAGTGCAACAAAACAGTAATCTCTCTCTCACATATACAACATGTAAAATTGCCCAAGGGGTGGATGTTTTCTTGTGGGAATACAACTTTTAATTATATTTCAGCTAACATAATAGGTGGGCCATGTGTTATTTCTAGATTAGCCCTAATGATGTATCCTTTGTTTCCATCCCATAAAGCTAAACGTCCAAAGAGGGGATTTTCCTGTTTAGCTGAAGATTGTAAGTATAATGTAAAAATATTTAGATTTGAGAGTCCTCAATGGTTGATACCTTTTAATGGCTAACTGAAAAGATGGTAACAAATTGCAAGCTTTCGAGACTACTCAGGCCTCTTCATCAGGCATAGTATACCACAAAATCTGAAGAGTCACATATTTATACACAATAAGACATACAAAAAATGCAATAGGTAAGACAGGTGATGAAAAGCAGAGTTATTATGGAAGAGATAAACAGATCTGGCTATAAATATTTTAGCAGTTAATAGATAAAGAGTGTGAAGGTTTTATTGTCCTGTGATTAGGTCCAGTGTTATGATGGCCTCACAAGTCTGAGGAGCAAATTCCTTAGTTGATGTAGAATGAGATAAATCCATTCGACACATTCATTCCTGTTCTGAAAGTGTTAAAGGTCACCATCAGTTTATATTCATGAAGGAAGCAAACAGACAACTGATGGACACGCGCTACTACAAAAAACTGGAGTCTGACCCTACACAGGACTATTACAAGGAACTAAACAAGTTGGTATCTTGTCTGCCTCACGAATCCATAAGAGCCGATGACCTGATACCAGAGAGTCCAAGAATAGGGACATTCTATATGCTCCCCAAAATCCACAAATCTGGAAATCCAGGAAGACCAGTTATTTCATGTGTGGGCACCCTTACTGAGCAAGTTTCTGGATGGGTAGAGTGTGTTCTTAAACCACTGGTAAAGAGTACACCCAGATACATTCAGGACATGACAGACCTACTGAATAAACTAGCAGCAATAGGTCCTCTACCAGAAGGAACCATCCTGACCACCATGGATGTGGAATCTTTGTATTCTAATATCCCACACAAGGATGGATTAAATGCCTGCAAAATCTTCATAGAAAATACAGGAATTGTTGCTGATTCTGTGGTCAAACTTACAGAATTCATCCTCACACACAATTACTTTGAATTTGATAACAACATATATCTACAGGAAATGAAAGGCTAAAGAACCAAATCAATAAACAGGGTTGAAGTACATAAAATCCATATGGACCCATGTTATTGCATGCTGGACTTTAAGTCAGAACGGACCATCATATAAATATACTAGGAGGTCTTTGCTGAGCAGAGAAAAAAAGATGGCCACTAGAGTTCGTACAAATTCATAAAAATATCTTTATTGAAAATATAAATACCACATCAAAACAATTCGTATCTATGCACAAACAGACCACATCATGTGGACACAATGCTGGAGACCAAAACTATTGGATTAAAAAGTTACACCATAAAAACCATGTGACACAGCGGCCACAATTGGTGAGCCTACGTATAGTAGATGATTAAGGGGAGGTAATGAAAAAAATATATACATTCTATCTCCAATATATAAATGTTGCATGTAAATTTGTCAATGAAATATAGAGTATTTCATCCTCCCAATTTGTTTAAATCTAATTATGACATCCAGAATACTTATAAATTATGGTTATTAAAGAACATACCCCATATTCAAATGAATGGCATTGCTCAAACATATACCTGGATAGTCACTTGGCCACCAAACGAACCGCTGTTGGCGTCACCCCGACGCACGTTTCGGTAAGAACCTTTTTCAAGGGGTATTCATGCATACTGATCACCCACCCTAATATACCCTGTGACAATTAGTGAAGTGTGCGCATGCTATACCGCCATACCGGAAGTATCCAGCGGCGCGCACAGGCCAATCACCTGACTTCCTACAGACGCATCCCAGTCACCATGGAGAGGCGTCACATGATCCACAGTCACGCGATCGGAAGTACCGCCCCCGTCGTCAGGGACGCCATCCCCGCTACATGCCTGGCCATGGAGTGACGCGGCCCCACCGCCGCAACCGTGGCGCACAGTAACCTTTCCTTGCAACCAGAAATTTTTTTAAACCTGTCCGTTTATAACGACCACAGACAAGATAAAGATTCCCAATTCACATCAGGACTATAAGATCCCAGGTACGTTCAGCTGCATCACATCTAATGTAGTGTACTTAATTATATGTACCAAATGTCCAGCTGGGGGTCTGAAGAATTTCAGAATATAAACTGATGGTGACCTTTAACACTTTCAGAGCAGGAATGAATGTGTCGCATGGATTTATGTCATTCTACATCAACTAAGGAATTTGCTCCTCAGACTTGTGAGGCCATCATAACACTGGACCTAATCGCAGGACAATAAAACCTTCACACTCTTTATCTATTAACTGCTAAAATATTTATAGCCAGATCTGTTTATCTCTTCCATAATAACTCTGCTTTTCATCACCTGTCTTACCTATTGCATTTTTTGTATGTCTTATTGTGTATAAATATGTGACTCTTCAGATTTTATGGTATACTATGCCTGATGAAGAGACCTGAGTAGTCTCGAAAGCTTGCAATTTGTTACCATCTTTTCAGTTAGCCATTAAAAGGTATCAACCACTGAAGACTCTCAAATCTAAATATTTTTTTATCTACTGGCTAACAGGGTACAAGAATATATATTTTCCCTATAAGTATAATGTAAACCTTTTAACTGAATCAGAAATTCTAGGGTTATCCCTTACGATTGTAGGATCTCCTGCCATAGTCCCATATGCTGCTATGACTGTAGGGAGATTTTCTTGTCTTGTAGCTAGATCAATAAATGCTACCAGTAGAACCTTAGAAGATATATTATTAGATTTACAAATTTACCGGAAAAGCTGTCTTACAGAATAGAGCGACTATAGATTATTTGTTATTAATTCACCACCTTGGATGTGAAGAGTTTGAAGGTATGTGTTGTTTTAACTTGTCAGATCATAGTCAGGATTTGCAATTTCAGATTGATCAGTTACATGATGACATTGATCACATCACACAGAGTAATGGTAAATGGTGGGATTGGTTGCCTGATTTTGGTTATTTACGCTATATTTTAGGAATAATTTTTGCTATAATCTGTGCTTGTATCGCCTTATGCTGTTGTATACAATGTATTCCTTCTTTTATAGCAACGTGTCGTTCATCTGCTGAAGATATTCTCTTGAGATATGGTATTGTATGTAAATGATATATGGCTTCCAGATGATCAAGGGTGGTTTATAGTGCTAAGGTTTTTAATGTCCATCAGGAATCCATATTGGTAGCCTGTCTTTAACCGCTTCCCGACCGCCCACTGTAGATAAACGTCCGCGCTGCCTGGGCTCTGTACAGCGCGGACGTTTAAAAACGGTGGGTGGTCTCGCAGTGCTCAGGACCCCCTGGGTCCTGCAAGCGCTGTGAGAGCGGTGCAGAGCGTTAGCTCTGACAGGGAACATCATCGGGACCTGATTAGATCAGGTCCCAGTGATGTTAACCCTTTGCTGTCTTCTATATGCTGCGATCTATGAAGTGAAGATCTCATATAATGTAATACATGTCTATTACATTACATGAGATCAGGGATCAGAAAAATAAAAATTAATGTCCCATACAGGGACTAAGTAAAAATGTAAAAAAAAGTTAAAAAAAATGTTTTGAAACTGTTAAAAAAAAATACAAAATAAATAAATAAAATATTAAACCGATAAATCCATATAGTTATGCAAAAATAAAAAAAGTACACATATTTGGTATTGCCGCGTCCGAAACAACCCGAGCTATAAAACTGTCACACTAATTAACTTCTTATGTGTACACCGTAATAAAAATAAATAAAAAACGGAGCAAAAAACTATGCTTTTTCCTCATATCGCCAAACAAAAAGTGGAAAAAAATGCGATGAAAAAGCAAAATGGAAATAGAAATGGTACCGCTGAAAACGTCATCTTGTTCCGCAAAAATCAAGCCGCTATACAGCTCCATCAGCCAAAAAATAAAAAAGTTATACCTCTCAGAATAAAGCAATTCAAAAAAAATATTTTTTCTCTAAAATTGTTTTATTGTGTAAAAGCGCCAAAACATAAAAAAATATACAGTAAGTGTAGTATCGCTGTAAACGTACTGACCCGAAGAATAACGCTGCCTGATCACTTTTACCACACGCAGAACGGCATAAAAAAAACCCTCAAAACAATTCCTGAATTGTTGTTTTTTGTTAATTTTACATCCCAAAAACACGGAATAGAAAGCGATCAAAAAATGTCACGTACCCACAAATGGTACCAATAAAAAATGTCAACTCGTCCCGCAAAAAACAAGCCATCACATGACTGTCGGCCGAAATATGGAAAAATTATAGCTCTCAAAATATGGCGATGCAAAAACTAGATTTTGCAAAAAAAAAAGCGTCTCTTAGTGTGTGACAGCTGTCAGTCATAAAAACCCGATATAAATCTGGTATCTCTGTAATCGCACCGACCCGAAGAATAAAGTAATCTAATCAGTTATATCACACTAGGAACGGCGTAAAAAATAAATTAAACCAATTCTTCACCTGCTGATTTGTTTATTATGTCTCCCAAAGATCGCAGTATGGCTCGGCACACATTTATCCTGCGCTCTGCGCTGAGCACTTACGCCAGAGTTTCCGTGTAAATCTCTGAAATATGTGATTCAGCCGGAACCCATGACGGAAGATTCCCTGTAATGAGGCAGATATAGGCCACTGTGGATGCCGTCTGGCCTGTGATCCCACGGTGTCATTTGTTTTAGGCGTGCATAAAAGTGCGGTTGGCCACAGTTTTGTGCACTTCTGAAAAAAAGGACACCGCTAAACAAAGGCCAGATGGAGTCCAGAGTAACTCTGCTGCCTCATTACAGTGAATGGATCCCGCAGGGGTTTCATCTGAATTACATCACTTGGAAATTTAGATGGAAACCCCGATGAAAGTGCTCAGCCTAGAGCGCCGGATAAATGTTACGTAAAATGTTCCCAATAAAAGCTTCAACTCAGTCCTCAAAAAAAGCTAGTCCCCACTCAGGTCCGTCATCTGTTAAAAATATAAGGGACTTCCAAGTTACTGGTAGCATAAAGGCCCTGGAAAAGCGAAATGGCCCTTGCCCCCCAAAAGAAATTCAAAAAATTTTGTGCTCCCAAATCCAAATGCCTATTCTACAATATTTTGTTCTCCAATTGTCAAATAGCACTCCGTCCCCCCCAGATCTCGCCATATGGCTGAGCGGTACGATACAGCCACATATGGGGTATTGCCACTTTTAGAAGAAATTGTGTGACACATTTCGGCACCATTTTTACCCATTGCCCTGTGTGAAAATGTAAAATCTGAGGGTAAAACATTTTTTTGTGGTAAAAATATAATTATGCTTTTTTCACTGCCCAATGGTATAAATTTAAAAATTAAAAAATACTCACTACTTCCCTAGATGAATTCCTTGAGAGGTGTAGTTTACAAAATGGGGTCACTTTGTGGGGGTTTCTGCTGTTTTGACATGTCAGCGACTCTTCAAATGTGACATGGTGTCTGCTGCCTATCCCAGCCAACATAGCGCTCCTTTCTCTTCCGAACCCTGCCGTACACCAAAGCAGTGGTTTTCCCCCACATATGGGGTATCGGCGTGTTCAGGAGAAATTGAACAACAAATTTCATGGTGCAATTTATCCTGTTACCCTTATGATAGTACAAAATTAGGGAAAGGAAAACATTTTTTGTGGGAAAAATGTGAAAATTTTATTTTTATGGCTCAATATTATAAACTTCTGTGAAGCAGCTGGGGGTGCAAGGTGCTCACCACACATCTAGATAAGTTCCCTAAGGGGTCTAGTTTCCAAAATGGTGTTACTTGTGGGGGGTTTCCACTGTTTAGGCACATCAGGGGCTCCCCAAATGCAACATGGCGTCCGCTAATTATTCAAACAAATTTTACATTCAAAAAGTCAAATGGCGCTCCTTCCCTTCCGAGCCCTGCCGTGCGCCCAAACAGTGGTTTTCCCTCACATATGGGGTATCAGCACGCTCAAGAGAAATTGCCCAAAAAAATTTTGGGTCCATTTTTTCCTGTTACCCCTGTGAAAATAAAAAAAAATGGGGTCTAAAGTAACATTTTTGTGAAAAAAGTTAAATGTTCATTTTTTTTCTTCCACATTCCAAAAATTCCTGTGAAGCACCTGAAGGGTTAATAAAGTTCTTCAATGTGGTTTTGAGCACCTTGAGGGGTGCAGTTTTTAGAACGGTGTCACTTTTGGGTATTTTCTGTCATAAAGACCCCTCAAAGTGACTTCAAATATGATGTGGTCCCTAAAAAAAAATGTTTTTGTAAATTTTGTTGGAAAAATGAGAAATCGCTGGTCAACTTTTAACCCTTATAGCTCCCTAACAAAAAAAATTTGGGTTCCAAAATTGTGCTGATGTAAAGTAGACATGTGGGAAATGTTATTTATTAAGTATTTTGTGTGACATATCTCTCTGATTTAAGGGCATGAAAATTCAAAGTTTGAAAATTGCAAAATTTTCAAAATTTTCACCAAATTTCCGATTCTTTTCACAAATAAACGCATGTGATATCAAAGAAATTTTACCACTATCATGAAGTACAATATGTCACGAAAAAACAATCTCAGAATCAGGGGGATCCGTTGAAGCGTTCCAGAGTAATTGCTTCATAAAGTGACAGTGGTCAGAATTGAAAAAATTGGCCCGGTCACGAAGGCAAAAACAGGCTCTGGTGCGAAGTGGTTAAAGAACCCTTTAACAGTTCAGCTTATGTTAGCCTTGTAATTTTCCAAACGCCTGGACCTCATAGCTCTATTATCAATGTTTAGTTTATAGTATCAAGCAGTACCACATAGCTCTTTTATTAATGTTTAGTGAGAACGATGCATGTTTATATTCGTTAACAATATTTGGTAAGAATATGCTGTGTTTATAGAATGGTAAAACATCTGGTACCAGGAGCCTTTGCCATGTTTCATCTCCGGTGATATACAGTTATATGAAAAAGTTTGGGCACCCCTATTAATCTTAAGCTTAATGTTTTATAAAAATTGGTGTTTTTGCAACAGCTATTTCAGTTTGATATATGTAATAACTGTTGGACACAATAATGTTTCTGCCTATAAATGAGGTTTATTGTACTAACAGAAAATGTACAATCTGCATTCAAACAAAATTTGACAGGTGCATAAGTATGGGCACCCTTATCATTTTCTTGTTTTAAATACTCCTACTTTTTACTGACTTACTAAAGCACTTTTTTTGGTTTTGCAACCTCATTGAGCTTTGAACTTCATAGCCAGGTGCATGCAATCATGAGAAAAGCTACTTAAACTGGCCACTTGCAAGTTGTTCTCCTGTTTGAATCTCCTCTGAAGAGTGGCATCATGGGCTCCTCAAAACAACTGTCAAATGATCTGAAAACAAAGATTATTCAACATAGTTGTTCAGGGGAAGGATACAAAAAGCTGTCTCAGAGATTTAACCTGTCAGTTTCCACTGTGAGGAACATAGTAAGGAAATGGAAGAACACAGGGACAGTTCTTGTTAAGGCCAGAAGTGGCAGGCCAAGAAAAACATCAGAAAGGCAGAGAAGAAGAATGGTGAGATCAGTCAAGGACAATCCTCAGACCACCTCCAGAGAGCTGCAGCATCAACTTGCTGCAGATGGTGTCACTGTGCATCGGTCAACTATACAACGCACTTTGCACAAGGAGAAGCTGTATGGGAGAGTGATGCGAAATAAGCCGTTTCTGCAAGCATGCCACAAACAGTCGGCTGAGGTATGCAAAAGCACATTTGGGGAAGCCAATTTCTTTTTGGAAGAAGGTCCTGTGGACTGATGAAACCAAGATTGAGTTGTTTGGTCATACAAAAAGGCGTTATGCATGGCGGCAAAAAAACACAGCATTCCAAGAAAAACACTTGCTACCCACAGTAAAATCTGGTGGAGGTTCCATCATGCTTTGGGGCTGTGTGGCCAATGTCGGCACCGGGAATCTTGTTAAAGTTGAGGGACGCATGGATTCCACTCAGTATCAGCAGATTCTTGACAATAATGTTCAAGAATCAGTGATAAAGTTGAAGTTACGCAGGGGATGGATCTTTCAGCAAGACAATGATCCAAAACACCGCTCCAAATCTACTCAGGCATTCATGCAGAGGAACAATTACAATGTTCTGGAATGGCCATCCCAGTCCCCAGACCTGAATATCATTGAACATCTGTGGGATCATTTGAAGAGGCTGTCCATGCTCGGCGACCATCAAACTTAACTGAACTGGAATTGTTTTGTAAAGAGGAATGGTCAAAAATACCTTCATCCAGGATCCAGGAACTCATTAAAAGCTACAGGAAGCGACTAGAGGCTGTTATTTTTGCAAAAGGAGGATCTACTAAATATTAATGTCACTTTTCTGGTGAGGTGCCCATACTTATGCACCTGTCAAATTTTGTTTGAATGCAGATTGTACATTTTCTGTTAGTACAATAAACCTCATTCAAGGCAGAAACATTACTGTGTCCAACAGTTATTACATATATCAAACTGAAATAGCTGTTGCAAAAACACCAATTTTTATAAAACATTAAGCTTAAGATTAATAGGGGTGCCCAAACTTATTCATATAACTATATTTGATCGGTGTTAAGTGACATCGGAAGAGCTGGTCACTCAGAAGAAAGATACTATATTGAACAAATAGACTCTGTCAGAACTTGTGTAACATTTGGTTACGCAAACATTTTGTTTTTAAACAAGATATAAGCTAGTGAAGTTTTCAGCTAAGACAGAAGCCTGTTGACCTGTGGACTAAAAGGGGATTCCACTGACGACGCAGTGTGGATTCATCCCAGGACTTTTCTTGGTCTTCGCTATTTTGCTCCTCACGGCTGATGTCTCCCAGACAGATGATGTATGTTGCTCCTGGTGAAGTTTTTCCTGTATAGTGTGCGCTGTAAGTACTTTACCTTTGTGATTTATATTATGCAAAGGTGTACGCAATATCACACTATTTCCTATTTTCTGTAATCATTTAATTATAATAAAAATTAATTGCCTTCTTTAAAGCCGCATCCGAGCCCTTTAAATACTTGGCAAAACATAACCCTAGCAAAAACCTAACCCTAGCACAACCTTAATCCCAGCACAATCTTAACCCTAGAGTTTATTTTTTACAGCTTTCCTCGTGCGGTATAAGTGATTAGATGACTTTATTCTCCAGGTCGGTGCGATTCCAGCGATACCAGATTCATATCGGGTTTTTATGATTGACAGCTGTCACACACTAAAAAATCCCTTTTTTTTTGCATCGCCATATTTAGAGAGCTATAATTTTTCCATTGGTACCATTTTCAGGCACGTGACATTTTTTGATCGCTTTCTATGCCGATTTTTAGGAGGCAGAATAAACAGAAACCAACAATTCAGGAAATTTTTTTTATGCCGTTCTGCGTGTGGTAAAATTGATAAGGTAGCTTTATTCTTCGGGTCAGTACGTTTACAGCGGTACCACATTGATATCTTCTTTTTATGTTTTGGTGCTTTTACACAATAGAAAAAATATTTTTTTTTGCATTGCTTTATTCTGAGAGATATAA
Organism: Phyllobates terribilis; assembly: GCF_046119375.1. Taxonomy (NCBI): domain Eukaryota; kingdom Metazoa; phylum Chordata; class Amphibia; order Anura; family Dendrobatidae; genus Phyllobates; species Phyllobates terribilis. Next base: position 20,192,494 of record NW_027362781.1, on the reverse strand, counting down.
CTTATTTAAATTTCAGCTGATGGAGCTGTATGGCGGCTTTTTTTTTGGGGGGGAGGCAAGATGACCTTTTCGGCGCCACCATATTTATTTACAGTTGTCTTTTTAATCGCATTTTATTCCATTTTTTATTTGGCAGTATGATGATAAAGCATCGTTTTTTGCTTTATTTTATTTTTTTTACCGTGTTAACTAAAGAGATTAACTAGTGGGACAGTTTTATAGGTCAGGTCGTTCCAGATGCGGCAATACCAAATATTGCTGCTGGAGACCCTTAGGATGTCGGCAATGGATCACCCCCCTGGCTGGCTGGATGAGCAAGTGGCTGGATCGCCGACTGTGGAGCCCGGACGGCACCAGGAGCATCTTCCCTGCAAGAACGGAGCCCAACAAATTTAGGTTAATTCATCATGTCTCTTATCCAAGGGGTAGGTCGGTGAATGATGGAATTGCAACAGAATTATGTTCCGTTGTTTTATACCTCTTTTGACGAGGCGGTGGGATGGGTCAAGAAATAAGGAAAAACGTTAGACTGCTGGATTGTTTCTGGGACGGAGCATATTTCATAGATCGTTGCCTGCCAATAAGCTGTTCCATTTCTTGCTCCTTGTTTGAGGCATTCAGTTGCTTCCTGGAATGGGTTGTCCGAGACGTGTCTGGGGGGGTACCAATCATTCATTATCTGGACGATTTTTTGTGTTTCAGCCCGAAGGATTCACCGCTGTGTGAATCCACATTGCATGCCATGGAATGGATTGCCGAGCTGTTTGGAGTCCCCCTGGCTTCTGAAAAAACCGAGGGCCTGGCGTCTTGTATTTGTTTTCTGGGGATCGTTATTGATTCAGAGAAGTGGAAACTCAGATTACAAGAGGAGAAAGTGGTGGTGGCAAGGGCTAGGTGGCTGAAAAAGATTACATTGAGGGAGACACAGTCGCTGCTAGGCAAGTAGAATTTTGCATGTAGGGTAATGCCCATGGGGAGGGTCTTCTCCAGAAGCTGGTAAATGCAACGCCGGGGGTAAAGGCTCTTCATCATTACATTAGATTTGTCGGTGTGGGACACTTTCCTCGAAGCGTATAATGGGCGTTTTGATAATGGAAGAGGTAACAGACAAAGTGGACACAAAAGCACAGGTTTTGGCGCTTATTTCAAGGGCCAGTGGTGTGCAGGGGAGTGGCCCCAGAGTTGGAGAGTGGAAGGGCTGTTAAAAAACGTAGCATTGCTGGAAGTTTTCCCAATAATGTTTGTGGTGACACTGTTGGGTCATCAATTTCAAAACAAACGGATTAGTTTCCGCTGTGATAACATGGGGGTAGTGTTGGCGATCAACAATATTACGGCATCTTCTCCACCAGTTATCAGGGTGTTACGGTAACTGGCATTGGAATGTTTAATAATGTATAACAGCTTCTCACATTCCAGCTGAAAGGAATTCAATTGCTGATGCCCTTTCTCGTTTCCAGTGGGATCGCTTTCGGTCGCTGGCCCCAGATGCAGAGGAGAGGGGGCTCGAGTGCCCACAACACTTATGGAACTTGGTATTTGTGCAGCCCAACCATTAATTAAATGATCCATATCCCTTAGCACATGGAAGGCCTATCAAGCTGCTTGGGGGCTGTGGGAGGGTCGGCTGAGGGGTATCAAAAATACCTTGCCTGAAGAAGATCAGGTAGGCTTGCTGCTCCTACGGTTAGGGGAGGGGGCTCAAGGTTAATCGGTTGATTGCAGCTTTGGCATTCGGCTTTAAGATCAGGGGTGGTAGGGATCTGACAAAGAATTTCCTAGTGAAGCAAGCAGTTAAGGGTATTCGTAGGGGGCGGGCACAGAGGGATGATCAGCACCCGGTTTCGTTTAAGCTCCTGAAATATTTGGGAAAGGAACTGGGAGGTATTTGTAGCTCGGAGTATGAGGTAAGGCTTTTCCTGTTAGTGCCCCAAAAAATGCCCAGGAAAAACCTAAGGGTTAGCGAGCTAGTAGCTCCATCTAAGAAGAAAGGTGGGGGGTACTAGCAGGAGATGTGTTTGCAACAAAACAAGGTGTTGAATTTTGGTTGAGGCTTTCAAAAACAGACCAGTTAGGAAGGGGAAAAAAAGGTATGGTTAGGAGAGGTGCAAGGGTCAGGGATGTGTCCTTTAAAAACTTTTGAGTCCTCCAGGGGACTGGGGCAGAATTCAGACGTACCATTGTTGTGTCACGAAGATTGAACATTATTGCAGTATCAATTCACCGTCTTTTTTAGGATGTGCTTGAACAAGTTGGGGTTGGATCCGTGTAATTGTGCCCCTCATTCTTTTCGGATAGGGGCTGCTATGGAGGCGGTGGCTTGCGTCCTGAATTTGAATATTGTAAAATGGATAGGGAGATGGGAATCGAGGCGGATTTTGTCTTGCGTGAGACCGGAGTCGACAGTTAACTTGTGAAAAAAATGTGTATTGTTGTGTTCTGATCACATGTTGTTTCTGGATAGGTTTCCCTCTATTGATTTGGATAATGGGCCACGCCTATGTCCACTGGGCGCGGTGTGGGCAGACATACGACGAGATGGAAGGCAACTCAGTGCTTCAAGGGAGAAAGCTGTTACTCGCTGGCTTGGGTTTAGGGGTATGGGGTGGAACAGGTTGTTGCGGCAGGTGAATAATTTTGTCCATTTAGATCGCCCCCCCAGACATACTGTTATTACACGTAGGGACGTAGGGGGTAATGATTTAAGGGTTCGGCCGTGTAGGGATCTAATCAGAGACGCGATTTATTACGGCTTTGGGCATCTTTTCCGGGGATGATAACGATCTGCTCCGAGATTGTTCCCCGAAAGAAATGGCAAAATGCCTGGTCCATAAAGAGTTTGAATAGAGCACAGAAGAAGGTGAACAGAGCGGTTTCCAATTTTGTTTCCAGAAATGGGGGGGCGTCAATTCGGCATTTTGATTTGGAGAATGGCTCGGAAGATTTTTGGTTGGCTGACGGAGTTCATTTGAACAACTTCGGAATTGATTTATGGTCATTAGCTTTACAAGGGGGCATCGAGCAGGCGATGTTTATGAAAGGAAAGGGGGTCTCGAGTACTTAAGGTTGTCAATTACTCTTGTGGTGGCGTGCTTTAGGGTCCTTGAAGTTGGTTATAAATTGGTATGGGAGTGTCAACAGGACATGGATCCCTCAGTTATAAGTGGTATTTGGGTCTGGTGATTTATGGGACTTATGACAAAGGAATATCGAGTCCCGGGTGTGGCGGTTTTAACCGTTTCTGAACCCCCTTTTGAGGGGGTTCTTGGAGCTCCTGAGCTTGAGGTTCGCAGCTGGGAGTAAGTGTGGTTTATCTCATTGGGGTCACCAGACTCTTCTTGGCTTCAAGGACCCTAAGACAATTTGTTTATATAACACGGTTTTAATTGCTACTGCTATAATAAAGGGCCACTGTGGCCAATTGTATCCAAGCCACAATGTCTGTCGTTCTTGGGGTTAGAAGATGGGGGTGAGGGTCAACTCACCAAGGATTGGCAATACCAACGTCGACTGTTCCTCAGGGACCTCCCACTGGGTGGAGGTGCCTTAAGTACCCAGTGCCTCACAGCAATAGGCTGGGGATGCATTAGGAATATTCCTTTAAGAATTAGGAAGTGATGCCGCCGCTCTAGGCATTCCACCAGGAAACATGCACACAGCAAGAAGAGGAACACAGTGCGCAGCCTGGATGGCAGCCTTGCATGGTGAGCGATAGGAAGCCATGGCGACACGCCGCCAGGGATGTTACAAAAAGTTTAATGTTTTTCATCATACTCACTTCAGAGTGACGGAATTTTCTTATTACTTTTTATGAATTCTCAATATATCAGAAAGTCCCAAAATCAAAGATAGACAAAGAAATTTATTTATCTATTAACATTTTTTATTATTTATAACAAATATTATATTAAATTTAAATAAATTCAATCAATAATAACAGAAAAACTGCACAGGAAATGTTATACATAACAGTAAACAAATAAGGGCTATGTAATGATTGTATTTGCCCTGTCTTTGGTATAAGCTGTAACGGGTCTGGGAGGCGGAACCTCTGGGCTACTATACAAGGGGGCGGTCCTTGTAAGGGAGCGGGTGGCGACCAGGCAGGCAGTCACAGCAGGTGACCGGGACAGTCTCTGGGTGTACGGGCAGGAGGTCACGGCAAGTGATCGGGGCAGTCTCTGGAAGAACGGGCTGGAGGTCACGGCAAGTGACCGGGGCAGTCTCTAGGTAAAGGGTAGGTACGACCTGTGATGGCTGAACCTCCAGGTAGGCTAGCAAGGCAGATGGAGGATGTGTGCTCCCAGGTGAGCAAGCGAGAGTCTCTGGAATAGCAGGTGGTCACAGCACGTGACGGCGGAGCCTCCGGGCAGGCAAGCAGGCAGGTAGCGGAGAAGCGCTCCCAGGTGAGCGGGCAAGAGTCTGGAATAGCTGGTGGTCACAGCACGTGACAGCGGAGCCTCCGGGCAGGCAGGTAACGGAGAAGCGCTCCCAGGTGAGCGGGCAAGAGTCTGGAATAGCTGGTGGTCACAGCACGTGACAGCGGAGCCTCCGGACAGGCAAGCAGGCAGGTAGCGGAGAAGCGCTCCCAGGTGAGCGGGCAAGCTGGTCCATAGACAGACTGACCGGAGTTGTAAGGCAGACCGTCGGACCTCAGGCAAGCAGGCAGGTAGCTGATGTGCGCTCCCAGGTGAGCGGGCAAGTTGGTCCTTAGACAGACTGACCGGAGTTGTAAGGCAGACCGTCGGACCTCAGGCAGGCAGGCAGGTAACAGGAAATCAGGCAGGATTAGGACAGCAAGCTGGCAGGAATCTGGCAGGTAACTGGCAACGGGACCTGAGGGCTGAAGCAGAGTAGAACGGTGCAACAACATTGCTCGGGCACCTCCATTTTGGAGGAGGTGCCTTATATATGGTAAAGTCCTCCGGCCATTGGCCGGGGACTCCTTAGGACGGCGCGCGCGGCCCCTTTATGAGGGAGGGAGAGCGCGCGTGCGCGCCCTAAGCACAGTGGCCGGGAAGGAGCGCGCGCTGCCAGCAGAGCGGGAGAGGGACGCCGGGCACGGAGCAGAGTGGTGAGGGGAACAGCGTCCCTGCCTAGCAGAGGGCAGGGACGCCGGCACTACAGTACCCCCCCCTTTAGGCCCCCCCTTTTTTAGGCCAGATAGAAATTTAGCTAGGATGAGAGGGGCATGGATGTTCTCCCGGGGCTCCCACGTTCTCTCCTCAGGACCAAACCCCTTCCAATCTACCAGAAAAAAGGTCTTTCCTCTTACCCTTTTGGTGGCAAGAATGTTCTCTACCTCAAACTCGTCCTCAGCAGAAACCGGAGCAGGAGGCGTACCTGTAGACTTGGAAAAAGAGTTAAGCACCACGGGTTTGAGGAGAGATACATGGAAGAAGTTAGGGATACGTAAGTTGGCCGGGAGTTTCAATTTATAGGCCACCGGGTTGATCTGACTGATGACCTCCAGAGGACCGATGAACCGAGGCCCTAACTTGTAAGAAGGTATCTTGAGTCGGACATATTTAGATGAGAGCCAGACTTTATCTCCTGGACGAAATTGTGGAGGATCCAGGCGTTTTTTGTCAGCGTGTCTTTTCATACGCTCGGATGACAGAAGGAGTGCGGACCGGGTACTCTCCCATATGGAGGAAAATTTGCTAACGAGAGATTCCGCAGCCGGGTTGTCCACAGAGGTGGAGACAGGAAAAGGAATCCAAGGATGCTGACCAAAGACTACAAAAAACGGGGATTTGGAGGAGGATTCGCTCTCGTGATTATTATAAGAGAACTCGGCCCATGGTAGGAGATCCACCCAGTCAGAATGGTGGGCATTAACGAAGTGCCGGAGGTAACTGGTCAGGTTCTGATTGATCCGCTCCACTTGACCATTGGACTGTGGGTGGTAAGCGGAAGAGAAGTCCAGGGTGACGTCTAGTAGTTTACAAGTGGCTCTCCAGAAACGTGAGGTGAACTGTACCCCACGATCCGACACGATGTGGAAGGGCAGGCCATGAAGACGGAAGATGTGGCGGATAAAGTCTTTAGCCAGCTCGGGTGCAGACGGAAGGCCTGGCAGGGGAATAAAGTGAGCCATCTTGGAAAAGCGGTCAGCGACCACCCAAATGACCGTACAACCGGCAGAGACGGGGAGATCAGTTATAAAGTCCATTGCTATATGCTGCCAGGGGGCAGCAGGTACAGGAAGCGGAAGGAGGCGTCCGGCTGGCAGATGTCTCGGGACTTTGTTGCGGGCGCAGGACACACAGGCAGAGACAAAGTCTATTATGTCCTTGTGCAGGGTAGGCCACCAATAGTGCCGGGCAATAAGCTGGAGGGTCTTTTTCTGACCGGCGTGGCCAGCTAGTTTAGACGAATGGCCCCAGTGTAGGATCTTCTCCCAATCAGGTACTGAAACAAACGTCTTACCGGGAGGGAGACGATTTAGACTCACGGGAGCCACCTGCATTACTCTGGCGGGATCGATGATATGTTTAGGTTCTTCCTCGAGATCGGACACCAGAAAGGATCAGGACAAGGCGTCTGCTTTGACGTTTTTATCAGCCGGGCGAAAATGAAGAACAAAATCAAAGCGAGCAAAAAACAAGGACCACCGGGCTTGGCGCGGGTTCAGTCTCTGGGCATGCTGGAGGTAAGCCAAGTTCTTGTGGTCAGTGTAAATTATTACCGGATGAAGAGCCCCCTCGAGTAGGTAACGCCACTCCTCCAACGCCAGCTTGATGGCCAATAACTCTCGGTCTCCTATGGAATAGTTGCGCTCAGAAGAGGAGAAGAGTTTGGAGAAGAAGTTACCATTCTCCCGGAAGATGATTTTTGAGCAAGTACCGCTCCGGCTCCAGAGGAGGAGGCGTCAACTTCCAGGAAGAACTGCTTGTTGCCGTCCGGGCGATGCAGCACCGGGGCGGAAGAGAAGGCCTGTTTTAGGGAAAGAAAGGCCTCCTCTGCTTCGGGCGGCCACTCTTTGGGATTAGTACCCTTACGGGTGAGCGCGGAAAATGGGGCAGTCCGGGAAGAGAAGTGCGGTATGAAGAGGCGGTAATAGTTGGCGAAGCCCAGGAACCGTTGAATAGCCTTCAACCCCTCTGGTCGGGGCCATTTCTCGATGGCAGACAGTTTCTCAGGATCCATTTGTAGGCCGGTCTGAGAGATAATGTAGCCCAGAAACGGAAGCGAGGTCTGCTCAAAGAGGCACTTCTCAAATTTAGCGTAGAGATGGTTCTGCCTGAGCCTGAGCAGGACCTGACGAACGTCCCTCCGGTGAGTCTGGAGATCCGGAGAGAAGACCAAGATGTCGTCCAGGTACACCACTACGCAGGAGTAGAGAAGGTCCCGGAAGATGTCATTGACCAACTCTTGAAAGACGGCAGGAGCGTTACAGAGGCCAAAGGGCATTACCAGATATTCATAGTGGCCGTCCCGGGTGTTGAATGCCGTCTTCCATTCATCCCCCTGACGGATACGAACCAGGTTGTACGCCCCACGGAGGTCCAGTTTGGTGAAGATTCTAGCCCCCCTCAGACGATCAAATAACTCCGGAATGAGCGGAAGGGGGTACTTATTCTTCACCGTGATCTGATTAAGGCCTCTATAGTCTATACAGGGACGGAGAGAGCCGTCCTTCTTTTTGACGAAAAAGAAGCCTGCTCCCGCCGGGGAGGTAGATTTCCGGATGAATCCCCTGGCCAGATTCTCCTCAATATATTCGGACATCGACCGGGTCTCAGCAGCGGATAATGGATAAATACGCCCACGGGGAGGAGAAGTACCAGGTAACAGGTCGATAGGGCAGTCGTATGGTCTATGAGGGGGTAGTGTCTCTGCCTCCTTTTTATTAAAGACATCAGCATAAGACCAATAAGGAATCGGAAGTCCAGGTAGATTAGCTGGGGTAGGAGAAGGACGGACGGGATGAACGGGAACCAGACAGGTCTTATGGCAGCCCTGTCCCCAGCGAAGGACTTCTCCGGTCTGCCAGTCAAGCACGGGTGCATGTCTCTGGAGCCAAGGTAGGCCTAGCAAGAGGGCGTGAGAGAGTCCAGGCAGAACATGGAAGGAGATACTTTCAGAATGCAGCATTCCCACCTGCAGAGTAATGGATTCGGTGATGAGTTGGATGGGGCGTGGTAAGAGCCCCCCATCCACGGCAGCAACAGACAAGGGTACAGCCAGAGGTTTGGTGGGGATGCGGTATTTCTCTACCAGGGACTGTGAAATAAGATTCCCGGCTGCTCCAGAGTCCAGTTGGGCTAGTTCGAAATAACGGTTCTCCCCGTAGACGATTGAAACTGACAACAGCAGGGATGGAGAGGATTTATTCTTGTCTAGGTGGACCTCTCTGAGCGAACCTAGACACAGGCGTTTCCCGACTTCTCCGGGCAGGCACGGATCCGGTGCTCCTTACTGCCACAGTAGAAGCAGGTCCCCTCGGCACGGCGCAAGTCCTGACGGGTCTTGACCATCTTGGTCTGGTCGACCTGCATAGGCTCAGGAGGGTGTACCTGGTTAGAGACAGAAGGAGTGACGGGTTTCTGAAAAGTAGGAGCTAGACGTGGTAACCTCCTCTCACGGGTGACCTCTCTGGCACGCTCCTGGAACCGTAGGTCAATCCGGGTGGCAAGAGTTATCAGGTCATCGAGAGTGGTAGGAATGTCCCGACCGGCAAGTTCATCTTTAATACGGCCGGACAGACCCTCCCAGAAGACGGAAACCAGAGCGTCGTTATCCCAGGCCAGCTCCGAGGCAAGGGTACGGAACCGTATGGCATATTGGCCCACGGTGAGACTTTCCTGACGGAGGCGTAGCAATGATGATGCGGATGAGGTCTTCCGTCCGGGTTCGTCGAAGACTTTCCGGAAAGCCGTGAGAAAAGCAGGCAAGTTGGACACCAGGGGGTCTCCTCTCTCCCATAGAGGATTTAGCCAGGCCAGGGCCTCCCCGGTGAGATGGGACATGATGAATGCAATTTTGGCTCGGTCGGAGTTAAACTGGTGGGACAATAGTTCAAAGTGCAGGGTGCACTGATTTATGAAGCCCCGAGCCTGGGCGGAGTCGCCTCCGAAGCGAGGAGGTGCAGAAAGCCGAGGTCCGGGGTAGGAAATCATGGTGTTAGTGGACAGCGGAGCTGCCGGATTGCGAGACATGGCACTGGCGGAGGTTGCTGGTGGAGCAGTCAGAGTGTCCAGGCGAGTATTGACATTCCGCAGGTGACCCAGGATGGACTCCTGTTGGGACCTTTGACGGGACAGTTCATGACACAGGTCCGAGAGCGAGGGAGCTTGGGTGCCACTGGGTTCCATGGCCCGAGCAAACTGTAACGGGTCTGGGAGGCGGAACCTCTGGGCTACTATACAAGGGGGCGGTCCTTGTAAGGGAGCGGGTGGCGACCAGGCAGGCAGTCACAGCAGGTGACCGGGACAGTCTCTGGGTGTATGGGCAGGAGGTCACGGCAAGTGATCGGGGCAGTCTCTGGAAGAACGGGCTGGAGGTCACGGCAAGTGACCGGGGCAGTCTCTAGGTAAAGGGTAGGTACGACCTGTGATGGCTGAACCTCCAGGTAGGCTAGCAAGGCAGATGGAGGATGTGTGCTCCCAGGTGAGCAAGCGAGAGTCTCTGGAATAGCAGGTGGTCACAGCACGTGACGGCGGAGCCTCCGGGCAGGCAAGCAGGCAGGTAGCGGAGAAGCGCTCCCAGGTGAGCGGGCAAGCTGGTCCATAGACAGACTGACCGGAGTTGTAAGGCAGACTGTCGGACCTCAGGCAAGCAGGCAGGTAGCTGATGTGCGCTCCCAGGTGAGCGGGCAAGTTGGTCCTTAGACAGACTGACCGGAGTTGTAAGGCAGACCGTCGGACCTCAGGCAGGCAGGCAGGTAACAGGAAATCAGGCAGGATTAGGACAGCAAGCTGGCAGGAATCTGGCAGGTAACTGGCAACGGGACCTGAGGGCTGAAGCAGAGTAGAACGGTGCAACAACATTGCTCGGGCACCTCCATTTTGGAGGAGGTGCCTTATATATGGTAAAGTCCTCCGGCCATTGGCCGGGGACTCCTTAGGACGGCGCGCGCGGCCCCTTTAAGAGGGAGGGAGAGCGCGCGTGCGCGCCCTAAGCTCAGTGGCCGGGAAGGAGCGCGCGCTGCCAGCAGAGCGGGAGAGGGACGCCGGGCACGGAGCAGAGCGGTGAGGGGAACAGCGTCCCTGCCTAGCAGAGGGCAGGGACGCCGGCACTACATAAGCAAAGTAAACACCACAAGATATAAATAAATAAACATAAATTAACTATTTGAGTTATTGAAAAGATAACAAGTGGGATTTTTCTTATTACTTTTTATTAATTCTGAATATATCAGAACGTCCCATGATCAAAAATAGACAAATATATTTATCTATTATATTTTGTATTATTTCTAACAAATATTATATTAAATTAAATAAATTCAATCAATAATAACAGAAAAACTGCACAGTAAACAAATAAGGGCTATGTAATGATTGTATTTGCCCTGTCTTTGGGAGAAATGTATTTCAGGCTGCCCTACTGTAAGTGGAAAATTACATATACAGTATATCTATACTTATGTAGTCTGAAAAACTGAATTTCCCCATGCATAATTCAATCGCTCATTCCTAAACGGATGTCCACTGATTCACTCATGAAGAAAACCTTGAATGGCTTTGGTTTGCACTGTACCTGCAACCGACACTTTAGTTATATTATATAAATAATTTTAAGTATTCCAAAAAGGAATGATGCTGTTCCTTCCTGAATGAAGAATTCCCATGCAGCCTACATACAGTCCTAGCTAGGTTCTTTCACTTTTATTTGATAAGATGTTTTTGAGTCCTTGTCATTGCAATAGCTTGTTTCCTCTGCAGTACATTTCCATTAGAGCAGGGGTGGGGAACCTCGGGCCTGCGATTAACTTTTCTGTGGGCCCCCAGGCAGATTACTGGGGACCACAGTACTCGGGTCGGCACTTATGAGGAAATGACGTCAGAGTATTTTGGTGGATGTCTGTTTGCTGAGGCGGCCGCCCCTCCAGCTGTAAGTTGCCTTAATTAATGAATTATGTGTATATGTACAGTCTATATATACTATATATATACATATACACGCTCTTTCTTTACTGTGTCTACCCCTGATGAAGCCGCACTGATAGCGGCGATTCGTGGTGGGGGACCACCCTTCCTGGTCTTATACTGTACTGAGTACCTCAGAGTAGTATCCTACTTAAACAGACACACTTTAAATTGGTGGTTCTGGTACTGGATTACTCCTTTGTACCTATAGTGAGCTCATGCTAATTTACCCTATACTAAACATTCTTCATAAGTGCTGAATACCAAAACTGCAGATTAATATTAGTAATACTGCGGATTGATATAGGTGTCATTCATTTATTTGCTGCTGTGTATACATAAAGCATATTAGCTTCACATTGAACTGTATATTAATGCTATGACTTTTCTATATTCTTGTGTATATTAAATTTATCACGTATATGAGCCCTAACTACTGTGTATGTAATCATATTTTTTGTATAATTATTAAGCCAATTATGTTATGCATTGTTTAAGGTCTAAGGGCACTCCAGGTTGGGTGGACCTAAGTCCTACAGAGACTAGGTCTGTTTTTGTCTCAGCCATTTTGTTTTTTTAAATGTTTTTAATTTGTTTTTGCCCTGTTTTTCATTGTCAATTGTAATAAACTATTTTTGAAGGTGATCACCATTGTATACATTCATCTTTTTTCTTGCTTTGTTGCATATACTCGATATGTAGACGTTGTTCCCTTCTTTATATATGGATGCCACGGACTCTATTTGGATGACAAAGCTACGTTTTATTTTACCACATCTTGCTATATCATATTCTCTATTTAGTGGTTCTACCTATTTGACCCATTGCTTACTTATCAGAGTAAAAGTACTGCAGTGCGCACGTGATGGGAAAGTTCAAAGAGCTCTGGTGCATGTGCACTGCAGTACTTTAGTCTGCCCTCAACAGGGCAGAGATGTACGCCTGTGCAATAGCGCGATGTAAGGGACCCTGTGTGGATGACGTAGGGATGTATCATCCACATGAAACACAGAAGGAGGACAGCATCGAAAGTAGGGAGGCGCCGGTCCAGGACCAGCAAAGCCCTCGGACCCGACCGCCCCGCAGATGAGTATAATAGGTGTTTTTCTTTTGTTGGAGTCCTGATCGGGGGCATATACACGGCATATTAGTATGCTGTATATGAGGGCTGAAAGGTTGTGGCCATATCTCATATGGGGCAAAGCTGGTGACAGGTTCCCTTTAATGCCTATATTTTTCTCCCTTCACTTCACCAACTCATACTACAGTGGTTACGGAAAGTATTCAGACCCCTTTAAATTTTTCACTCTTTGTTTCATTGCAGCCATTTGGTAAATTCTAAAAAGTTCATTTTTTTTCTCATTAAAGTACACTCTGCACCACATCTTGACTGAAAAAAAACAGAAATGTAGAAATATTTGCAAATTTATTAAAAAAGAAAAACTGAAATATCACATGGTCATAAGTATTCAGACCCTTTCCTCAGACACTCATATTTAAGTCACATGCTGTCCATTTCCTTGTGATCCTCCTTCAGATGGCTCTACTCCTTCATTGGAGCCCAGCTGTGTTTAATTAAACTCATAGGACTTGATTTGGAAAGACACACACCTTTCTATAGAAGACCTCACAGCTCACAGTGCATGTCAGACCAAATGAGAATCATGAGCTCAAAGGAACTGCCCAAGGAGACAGAATTGTGGCAAGGCATAGATCTGGCCAAGGTTACAAAATAATTTCTGCATTACTCAAGGTTCCTAAGAGTACAGTGGCCTCCATAATTCTTAAATTGAAGACGTTTGGGACCACCAGAAGACTTCCTAGACCTGGCTGTCCAGCCAAACTGAGCAATCGTGGGAGAAGAGCCTTGGTGAGAGAGGTAAAGAAGAACCCCAAGATCACTGTGGCTGAGCTCCAGAGATGCAGTAGGGAGATGGGAGAAAGATCCACAAAGTCAACTATCACTGTAGCCCTCCACCAGTTGGGCCTTTATGGCAGAGTGGCCCGACGGAAGCCTCTACTCAGTGCAAGACATATGAAAGCCCGCATACAGTTTGATCAAAAACACATGAAGGACTCCCAGACTATGAGAAATAAGATTCTCTGGTCTGATGAGAAGAAGATAGAACTTTTTGGTGATAATTCTATGCGGTATGTGTGGAGAAAACCAGGCACTGCTCATCACCTGCCCAATAAAATCCCAACAGTGAAACGTGGTGGTGGAAGCATCATGCTATGGGGGTGTTTTTCAGCTGCAGAGACAGGACGACTGCTTGCAGTTGAAGGAAACATGAATGCGGCCGCCAAGTACAGAGATATCCTGGATGAAAACCTCTTCCAGAGTGCTGTGGACCTCAGACTTGGCCAAAGGTGCACCTTCCAACAAGACAATGACCCTAAGCATACAGCCAACAAAGGAGTGGCTTCAGAACAACTCTGTGACCATTCTTGACTGGCAGAGCCAGAGCCCTGACCTAAACCCAATTGAGCATCTCTTTATGGACCTGAAAATGGCTGTCCACCAACGTTCACCATCCAACCTGACGAAACTTGAGAAGATCTTCAAGGAAAAATGGCAGAGGATCCCCAAATCCAGGTGTGAAAAACTTGTTGCACCATTCTCAAGAAGAATCATGGCTGTACTAGCTCAAAAGGGTGCTTCTACTCAATACTGAGCAAAGGGTCTGAATACTTATGACCATGTGATATTTCAGTTTTTCATTTTTAATAAATTTGCAAAAATTTCTACATTTCTGTTTTTTTTCGGTCCAGATGGGGTGCAGAGTGTACTTTAATGAGAAAAAAAATGAACTTTTTAGAATTTACCAAATGGCTGCAATGAAACAAAGAGTGGAAAATTTAAAGGGGTCTGACTACTTTCTGTACCCACTGTATTTAGTGCTGATGCATTACACACAAATAGAATTACAAAAATATTTAAACACAGGTTGTAATGTAACAAAATAGGAAAAATATTTTGCAAGAAACTGTATATGCCACCCAGCCCTTCACAGTTATATCTATGCCTCCCAGTCCTCTATATGCTTTCAGGTTCCCCAATGATATCTATGCCCCCAGTCCTCCCAAGTGATGTCTATGACCCTGAGACATCCCCAGTGATGTATAAGCGTCCAGCCTCCCCAATGATGTATATGCCTCCCAGCTCCCACCAGTGATATTTATGCCCTCAGTGATGTCTATGCTCTCCAGCCCTCCTAAGTGAAGTACATGCCTCGTCAGTGATGTATATGCCCCCAAGCCCTTTAACCAGTGATGTTTATGCCTCCAAGTCCTATCCAGTGATGTCATTGTCCCCTTGGTCACCTCAGTGATGTACAGTGGTTTGCAAAAGCATTCACCCATCTTGTATTTTTTGCCTATTTTTGTAATCTGATTTGTGTGTGATGCACCAGCATTAAATAGTCCAACTTGGTGAAGTGAAGTGAGAAAAATATAGGCATAAATTCAATTCATGGGATCAAATGACTAAAAATTGGCATGTGCAAATATGTTCACCCCTTTTGTGATGAAGCCCCTAAAAAATTTTAGTGCAAGCAATTACCTTCATAAGTCACATGCTAAGTGAAAGGAAGCCCCCTGTGTGCAATCTAAGTGTCACATTGTCTATCAGTATATACACACCTTTTCGGCAAAGCCACAGAGGCTGCAACACCATTAAGCAAGAGGCACCACTATTCAAACAACACCATGAGGACCAAGGAGATCTCCGAAAAAATACAGAGACAAAGTTGTTAAGACGTACAAGTCAGGATTGGGTTATAACAAAAATGGCATAATCTCTGATGTACTCTGGAGCACTATCAAATCTATTATCTTCAAAGAGCACGGTACAAACAGACACCTGCCAAGAGAGGGCTGCCCAGCAAAACTCTCAGCCTGGGCAAGAAGAACATTAATCAGAGAGGCAGCACAGAGACCAAAGGTAACTCTGAAGGAGCTAGAGGGTTACCAAGCAGAGTATCTGTCCATACAACCACAATAAGCTGAAAAGTCCATAAAAGTAGCCTTTATGGAAGAGTGGCCAGAAAAAAAGCCTTTACTTGCAAAAAAATTTGTAAGGCTTGTTTTGAGTTTGCCAAAAGACAAGTGGAAGAATCCTCAAATGTATGTTGCCACCACCATGTTTCACTGTGGGGCTTGTGTTTTTGGGGTGATGAGCTGTGTTGGTTTGGCACCAGACATAGCATTTACCTTGTTGGCCAAAATGTTCAACTTTGGTCTCATCTGACCATAACACCTTCTTCTATACATTTGGGGAGTCTACCTCATCTTTTGGAAAACTCAATTTTTTGTGTAATTAAAGGCTTTTTTCCGGCCATTCTTCAATAAAGTCCATCTCTATGGAATGTATGGCTTATTGTGGTCATATGGATAGATACTCCAGTCTCTCCTTGGGAACTCTGCATCTCCTTCAGGTTTACCAGGTTTACCTTTTGGCCTCTGTATTGCTTCTCTGATTAATTCCCTCCTTGCCCTTGCTGAGAGTTTTGGTTGGTGGGTGGACCACTCTTGGTAGGTTTGTTGTGATACCATGTTCTTTCCATTTGATGGTTATGAATTTGGGATATTTATTTTTTATAACCCAACCATGACTTGTACTTCTCAAGAACTTTGTCACTGACTTATTTGGAAATCTCCTTGGTTTTCACCTTGTTGTTAGTGGTATTTCGTTAGTGGTGCATCTTGCATAATGGTGTTGCAGTTTCTGTGGCCTTCCAGAAAAGGCGTGCATAGACCGACAGACCATATGACACTTAGATTGCACAAAGGTGGTCGCCCTTTCACTAAGCATGCGATTTTTTAAGGTAAGGTAATTGCTTGCGCCAGAAATTTTTAGGGGCTTCATAGCAAAAAGGGTGAACACATATGCACATGCCAATTTTTAATTATTTGGTCCCATAAATTTAATTAAAGGGAACCTGTCACCAGGTTTGCCCCATGTCACATCTTCAATGGAACAGGCTGAAGAGACATGTGTCTGAGATGGCAAAGTGAATCCTGCATGGAGCAGGAGGTTGGATCAGATGACCTTGGAGGTCCCCTCCAATTCTAACTTTCTATGTAACGAGATATGGTCGCCACCTTTCAGCCCTCATATACAGCATACTAATAAGCTGTGTATATGCCCCCGATCCGACCTCCAACAAAAGAAAAACACCCTTTATTATACCCACCTGCGGGGCGATCAGGTACGAGGGGCGTTGCTGGTAATGGTTCGACGCCTCCCCACTTCTTTCAATGCTGCCCTCCTCCTGTGCTTCGTGTGGTTAACGTATCTCTATGGCATCCTCCCAGAGTCTCCAGCATCGCGCTCCGTGCAGGCGTACATCTCTGCCCTGTTGAGGGCGGAGTAAAGTACTGCAGTGCGCATGTGATGGGAAATGTCAAAGAGCTCTGGTGCATGCACAGTGCAGTACTCAACAGGGCAGAGAAGTACACTTGCGCAATAGTACGATGCCGGGGACCCTGTGTGGATGACGTAGTGACACGTGATCTAAATGAAGCATAGGAGGATAGCATCGAAAGAAGGGAAGCGTCGGTCCAGGACCAGCGACGCCCTCGGACCAGACCGCCCCGCAGGTGAGTATAATAAAAGGTGTTTTTCTATTGTTACAGGTCGGATCGGGGGCATATACACAGCATATTAGTATGCTGTATATGAGGGCTGAAAGGTGGTGGCGGTATGTCATGGGGCAAACCTGGTGACAGGTTCCCTTTAATGCCTATATTTTTCTCCCTTCACTTCACAAACTTATACTATTTAGTGATGTTGCATCACACAAAAATTGGATTACAAAAATATTTAAACACAGGTTGTAATGTATCAAAATAGGTAAAAAGCTTTTGCAAGCCACTGTATATGTCTCCCAGACCTTCCCAGTGATATCTATGTCCCCCAGTCCTCTATTTGCTTCCAGGCTCCCCAGTGGTGTATATGACCCCCAGCCCTCTCCAGTGATAAATTTGCCCCCCAGTCCTCCCCAGCGATATATAAGGCCCCCAGCTCTCCTAAATCATGTACATGCCTTGCCAGTGATGTATATGACCCCCAGCTCTACCAGTGATGTCTATTCTTCTAAGTCCTACCCAGTTATATCGTTGTCCCCTTGGTCACCCCAGTGATGTACAGTGGTTTGCAAAAGCATTCACCCATCTTGCTTTTTTACCTATTATTGTAAGTCGATTTGTGTGTGAAGGATCAGCACTAAATAATCTAATTGGTGAAGGGAAGTGAGAAACATACAGGCATAAATTACATTTATGGGATCAAATGACTAAAAATGTAGACACCCCTTTTGCGATGAAGCCCCTAAAATTTTTTGTCAGTAAAAAGAAGTAATTCCAGCATCCTGAGCTTCTTAAAAACACTTTTAATGAAAATGCATTAAAAAAATTAAAGTATACAACTTTCTAGAGACAAAAGGTTTTAAGTCACTATGGAAGAGGGGTGTTTATCAGCAAACGCGTTTCGGAAAGAGTTCCTTAATCATTGCCTGAATTGAACACTACACGTGTTCAATGCAGGCAATGATTAAGGAACTTGTTTAGCGTATTAAGTCATATACTGGCTAAACACGTGATCAAGCATCACCAATCCTGAGCAGGAATTTTTTTTTAAAAGAAACACTTTTGTTAGCAATAAAAATAATGGTGAAACAAAGTACAATAAAAAAAATATTCGTAATAGTAGATCAAGTTCATACCCAGAGGAAACCTAGTATTTGGTTCATAGATCCACCAGGATTCTCAGGATAAAAAATATCCATGGTGATTCTGCCCTGGGTTTTTAACCCGTTTTATCCCTGTAACCACAGAACAGGAAATAATCCCATTATGTTCGGTGGAAAATGTTTAGTTTAGCAGGATCAGAGCCCAAACAAATTAGACACACACTTCAAATAGTTGAAAAATCTCCTTGTTAAAGAATTAAAGTTATGGTTGGACAGTACAACCTTAGGTTCATATCTTGAGAAACATATCATCCCAAAAGGACTCGTATAAAAAAAGTACCTACTACACAGTGTTCAGATGAATTCAACAAAAAATGGTGTAGTATCTTGAATCAGTGTTCTAATCAGCTGAAGCAGCTAATAGTTTCATATGAAGGACAATCATTGACTGCGGTGCAGGCAGATATCCAGCAAGTTCAAACAACAATTTTTCCTCATACTGATTCCAAGGAATTTAAAGAGTGGGACTCTGCTCTAAAAACTAAAATCTATTGTCTTGGAGAACATATAATGGCTACAAAAGAAATAATGGCAAGTGGAAAAACTTTAAACCTATACTCAGAAGGATTTTTTTTTTTAAAAAAGTTAGTTTTTCAGACACAGACTCATCTTTTGAAACCTCAGTTGGCATGACTTCAAAGGATGTTTCCAACACATTTTCGGTCAACCAATTTATTAGCACCACTAGGAGGAATACGGTCTATAACAAAGGTTTGATCAAAACTAGTTTTGAAAATATGGACCATTCAAAAAATATAAAAGGTGGAGCAGGAGTGGCAGGAAACACAAGAACCATGAATCAGTTCACACCACGTCAACGGAAATTTTATTGCAATCAGTGGATCAACCTATCATGTTATATCCTCAGTGAACCGCAGCTATCTTTATTATCTAAAGACTTATCATTTTCACCAATGAATTAATTTGATTTATATAGGACAATCCTAGATGTTCATAAATTCGCAAGAATGATAACATTACGGTGTCACTTTGAGGATAATGTTGAACAGCAATATGACCAGAATTTTATTCATCAACCCTCTACCTCGCACTTACTGGTACTCACAGATGTGGGAACCTTTCAGGAATCTTGTTCCCTCCTTGATTTAAAAACCTTGGAAAGTGAAGGATCACATGAAACTATAAATTTAAATTATTTGTTCGCCACAAAGAACCCCCTTTGTTACCCTATTCAATCTCGTCCATCTATCCTTGATACCTTCACACATGATGACGGGATTAGATACACCGGTTTAAGGAGTATCGCACATGATGGTATTAGATACACCGGTCTAAGGAGTATCGCATATGATGACGGGATTAGATACACTGGTCTAAGGCGTAATACACCAGTCTGGGGAGTATCACACATGACAACGGTATTAGATACACTGGTCTAAGGAGTATCGCACATGATGACTGGATTAGATACACCGGTTTAAGGCGTAATACACCAATCTGGGGAGTATCACACATGACGGTATTAGATACACCAGTCTAAGGAGTATCGCGAATGATGATGGGATTAGATACACCGTACTAAGGAGCAATAGGCCAGTCTTGCGAGTTTTGCACATGACGACGGGATACACACATGATAACGGTATTAGATACAATGGTCTAAGGCATAATACACCAGTCTGGCGAGTAATGCACATGATGACGGGATTAGATGCACTAGTCTAAGGAGTAATACACCAGTCTGGTGAGTATCGCACATGACGGGATTAGATACACCGATCTAAGGAGAATCGCACATGATAACGGGTTTAGATACACTGGTCTAAGGCATAATAGACCAATCTGTGGAGTATTGCACATGACAGGATTAGATACACCAGTCTGGGGAGTATTACACATGATGACGGGATTGGATACACCGGTTTGGGGAGTATCACACATGATGACGGAATTAGACATAGCAGTATGGGGAGTATTGCACATGACAGGATTAGATACACCGGTCTAAGAAGTATCGAACATGATGACGGGATTAGATACATCAGTGTAAGGCGTAATACACTAGTCTGGGGAGTATCGAACATGATGACGGGATTAGATACACCGGTCTAAGGAGTATCGCACATGATGATGTGATTAGATACACCAGTCTGGGAAGTATCGCACATGATGACGGGAATTAGATACACCGGTCTAAGGAGTATAGCACATGATGACAGGATAAGATACATCAGTCTGGGAAGTGTCGCACATGATGACGGGATTAGATATACTGGTCTAAGGCATAATACACCAACCTGGGGAGTATCATACGTGACTGGATTAGATACACTTGTCTAAGGAGTATCAGACATGATGACGGGTTTAGATACACCGATCTAAGACGTAATACACCAATCTGGGGCGTATCGCACATGACGAGAATAGATGCACCGGTCTTAGGAGTATCGCACATGATGACAGGTTTAGATACACTGGTCTAAGGCATAATACACCAATCTGGGGAGTATCGCACATGACGGTATTAGATACACTGGTCTAAGGCGTAATACACCAGTCTCGGGAGTATCACACATGACAATGGTATTAGATACACCGGTCTAAGGCGTATCGCACATGATGATGAGATTAGATACACCATACTAAGGAGCAATAGGCCAGTCTGGCGAGTATCGCACATAACGAAGGGATACACCGGTCTAAGGAGTATCGCATATGACGGGATTAGATACACACATGATGACAGTATTAGATACACTGGTCTAAAGCGTAATACATCAGTCTGGGGAGTATAGCACATGACGGTATTCAATACACCGGTCTAAGGAGTATCGCACATGATGACGGGATTAGCTACACCATTCTAAGGTGTAATATAACAGTCTTGGGAATATTGCACATGATGACGAGATTAGATACACCAGTCTAAGGTGTAATACACCTGTCTGGGGCGTATCGCAAATTATGGGATTAGATACACCAGTCTGGGGAGTATCGCACCGGATGATGGAATTAGGTACACCGATCTGGGGAGGAGCGCACATGACAGGAATAGATACACCAGTTTAAGGAGTATCGCACATGATGGGATTAGATACACCAGACTAAGGAATATCGGACATGATGGGATTAGATACACTGGTCTGGGGAGTATCATCACACATGATGATGGTATTAGATACAGTGGTCTGGGGAGTAGCGCACATGACAGGATTAGATACACCAGTCTAAGGAGTGTCACACATGATGGTATTAGATACACCGGTCTAAGGTGTATCATGCAAAATGATGGGATTAGATACATCTGTCTGGGGTGTATCGCAAATGATGATGGCATTAGATACACCAGTCTGTGGAGTATCATCGCACATGAAGATGAAATTAGATACAGCGGTCTGGGGAGTAGCGCACATGACAGGATTAGATACACCAGTCTAAGGAGTGTCACACATGATGAGATTAGATACACCAGTCTAAGGAGTATCGCACATGATGACCGGATTAGATACACCAGTGAAAGGCGTAATACACCAGTCTGGGGAGTATCGCATATGATGGGATTAGATACACCAGTATAAGGAGTATCGCACATGATGACGGGATTTGATACACCAGTCTAAAGTGTAATACACCATTCTGTGGAGAATTGCACATGGCGGGATTATATACATCAGTCTAAGAAGTATCGCACATGATGACGAGATTAGATACACCGGTCTAAGGAGTATCACACATAATGGGATTAAATACATCGGTCTGGGGAGCAGCGCACATGATGTGATTAGATAAAACAGTCTAAGGAGTACCGCACATGATTACGGGATTAGATACACCAGTCTTAGGAGTATCGCACATGATGACTTTATTAGATACACCAGTCTGGGGAGAATTGCACATGATGATGGGATTAGATACACCGGTCTAAGGCGTAATACATCAGTCTTGGGAGTATCACACTTAACGAGATTAGATACACTGGTCTAAGGAGTGTCACACAATATGGGATTAGATACACCAGTCTAAGGAGTATCGTACATGATGACCGGATCAGATACACCAGTGAAAGTTGTAATACAAAAGTCTGGGGAGTATCGCATATGACGGGATTAGATACACCAGTATAAGAAGTATCGCATATGATGACGGGATTAGATACACCAGTCTGAGGAGTATCGCACATGATGACTTTATTAGATACACCAGTCTGGGGAGAATTGCACATGATGACGGGATTAGATACACCGGTCTAAGGCGTAATACATCAGTCTTGGGAGTATCACACTTAACAAGATTAGATACACTGGTGTAAGGAGTGTCACACATGACGGGATTAGATACACCAGTATAAGGAGTATCACATATGATGACGGGATTAGATACACCGGTCTAAGGATTATCGCATATGATGACGGGATTAGATACATCGGTCTGTGGAGTATCGAACATGATGATGGAATAAGATACACCATTCTGGGGAGTATAGCATATGATATTATGACGGGATTAGATACATCGGTGAAAGGCGTAATACGCCAGTCTAGAGGTATCGCACAAGACGGGATTAGATACACCAGTATTAGGAGTATCGCACATGATGACGGAATTAGATAAACCGGTGTAAGGAGTATTGCATATAATGACGTGATTAGATTCATCGGTCTGGGGAGCATCGCACAAGATGGGATTAGATACACCAGTCTGGGGAGTATCGCACATAATGTGATTAGATACACCAGTCTAAGGAGTATCGCACATGATGGGATTAGATACACCAGCCTAAGGAGTATCGCACATGATGGGATCAGACACACTGGTCTGGGAGTATTGCACATGATAATGGGATTAGATACACCAGTCTTGGGAGTATCACACATAATTGAATTGATACAGCAGTCTGGGGAGTATTGCACATGATGACGGGATTAGATACATCGGTCTAGGGTGTATCGCAAATGATGATGGGATTACATACACCAGTCTTGGGACTATCGCACAGGATGACTGGATTAGATACACCAGTCTGGGGAGTATCGCACATGATGGGATTAGAAACATCAGACTAAGGTGTAATACACCAGTCTTGGGAGTATCACACTTGACGAGATTAGATACACCAGCCTAAGGAGTATCGCACATGATTACGGGATTAGATACATCAGTCTGGGGAGTATCGCACATGATAACTGAATTAGATACACCAGTCTGAGGAGTATTGCACATGATGACAGGATTAGATACATCAGTCTAGGGTGTATCGCAAATGATGATGTGATTAAATATACCAGTCTGGGGAGTATCGCACAGGATGAAGGGATTAGATACACCAGTTTGGGGAGTATCGCACATGATTGGATTAGATACATCAGTCTGGGGAGTATCACACATAATGGGATTAGATACACCGGTCTAAGGAGTATCGCACAGGATGACAGGATTAGATACACCGGTCTGGGGAGTATTCCACATGACTGGGTTAGGTACACCGGTCTAAGGAGTATAGCACATGATGATAGGATTGGATATACCAGTCTAAAGCATAATACACCATTTTGTGGAGTATCGCATATGACGGGATTAGATACACCGGTCTAAGGAGTATCGCACATGATGACGGGATTACATACACCAGTCTGGGGAGTATCGCACATGATGATGGGATTAGATACACCAGTCAGGGGAGTATCGCACATGATGATGGGATTAGATACACCAGTCTGGGGAGTATTGCACATAATGATGGGATTAGATACACCAGTCTAAGGAGTATCGCATATGATGACGGAATTAGATACACCAGTGAAAGGAGTAATACACCAGTCTGGGGGGTATCGCATTATGACGGGATTAGATACACTGGTATAAGGAGTATCGTACATGATGACGGGATTTGATACACCTGTCTGGGGAGTATCGCATATGATGATGGGAATAAATACACTGGTCTAAGGAGTAATACACCAGTCTGAGAAGTATAGCATGATTGGATTAGATACAACGGTCTAAGGAATATCGCACATGATGACGAGATTAGATACACTGGTCTGGGGTGTAATACACCAGTCTGGGGAGTATTGCATATAACGGAATTAGATACACCAGTATAAGGAGTATCGCACATGATGACTGGATTTGATACACCTGTCTGGGGAGTCTCGCATATGATGATGGGAATAAATACACTGGTCTAAGGAGTAATACACCAGTCTGGGAAGTATAGCAGGATTGGATTAGATACAACAGTGTAAGGAATATCGCACATGATAACGGGATTAGATACACCAGTCTGGGGAGTATTGCACATGATGACGGGATTAGATACATCGGTCTAGGGTGTATCGCAAATGATGATGGGATTACATACACCAGTCTGGGGACTATCGCACAGGATGACTGGAATAGATACACCTGTCTGGGGAGTATCGCACATGATGGGATTAGATACATCAGTCTAAGGTGTAATACACCAGTCTTGGGAGTATCACCCTTGACGAGATTAGATACACTGGCCTAAGGAGTATCGCACATGATTACAGGATTAGATACATCAGTCTGGGGAGTATCGCACATGATAACTGAATTAGATACACCAGTCTGGGGAGTATTGCACATGATGACGAGATTAGATACATCGGTCTAGGGTGTATCACAAATGATGGGATTAAATACACCAGTCTGGGGAGTATCGCACAGGATGACGGGATTAGATACACCAGTTTGGGGAGTATCGCACATGATGGGATTATATACATCAGTCTGGGGAGTATCACAAATGATGGGATTAGATACACCGGTCTAAGGAGTATCGCACAGGATGACAGGATTAGATACACCAGTCTGAGGAGTAACGCACATGACAGGATTAGATACACCAGTCTAAGGAGTATCGCACATGATGGGATTAGATACACCAGTCTAAGGAGCATCGGACATGATTATGGAATAAGATACACCAGTCTGGGGAGTATCGCACATGACTGGATTAGGTACACCGGTCTAAGGAGTATCGCACATGATGACAGGATTGGATATACCAGTCTAAAGCATAATAAACCATTCTGTGGAGTATCGCATATGACGGGATTAGATACACTGGCATAAGGAGTATCGCACATGATGACGGGATAGGATACACTCGTCTGGGGAGTATCGCACATGATGATGGAAATAAATACACCAGTCTGGGGAGTATCACACATGATGGGATTTGATACACCAGTCTAAGGAGTATCACACATGATGACGGGAATAGATACACCAGTCTGGGGAGTATCGCACATGATGACGGGATTAGATACATCGGTCTGGGGAGTATCGCACATGATGACGGGATTAGATACACCAGTCTGGGAAGTATAGCACATGATGACGGGATTAGATACACCAGTCTGGGGAGTATCGAACATGATAATGGGATTAGATACACCAGTCTGGGGAGTATCGCACATGATAACTGAATTAGATACACCAGTCTGGGGAGTATTGCACATGATGACGGGATTAGATACATTGGTCTAGTGTGTATCGCAAATGATGATGGGATTAAATACACCAGTCTGGGGAGTATCACACAGGATGACGGGATTAGATACACCAGTCTGGAGAGTATAGCACATGATGGGATTAGATACACCCGTCTGGGGAGTATCGCACAAGATGGGATTAGATACACCAGTCTAAGGAGTATCGCACATGATGACTGTATTAGATACACCAGTCTGGGGAGAATTGCACATGATGACGGGATTAGATAGACCGGTCTAAGGTGTAATACACCAGTCTTGGGAGTATGACACTTGATGAGATTAGATACACCAGTCTAAGGAGTATCGCACATGATGACCGGATTAGATACACCAGTGAAAGGCGTAACACACCAGTCCGGAGAGTATCTCATATGATGGAATTAGATACACCAGTATAAGGAGTATCGCATATGATGATGGGATTTGATACACCGGTCTGGGGAGTATCGCACATGATGACGGGATTACATACACAAGTCTGGTGAGTATCGCACATGATGATGGGATTAGATACACCAGTCTGGGGAGTATTGCACATAATTATGGGATTAGATACACCAGTCTGAGGAGTATCGCATATGATGACAGAATTAGATACACCAGTGAAAGGTGTAATACACCAGTCTGGGGGGTATCGCATATGACGGGATTAGATACACCGGTCTAAGGCGTAATACACCAGTCTTGGGAGTATCACACTTGACAAAATTAGATACACCAGTCTAAGGAGTGTCACATGATGGGATTAGATACACCAGTCTAAGGAGAATCGCACATGATGCCTTGATTAGATACACCAGTGAAAGGCGTAACACACAAGTCTGGGGAGTATCGCTTATGACGGAATTAGATACACCAGTATAAGGAGTATGGCACATGATGACGGGATTTGATACACCGGTGTGGGGAGTATCGCACATGATGACGGGGTTACATACACCATTATGGGGAGTATCGCACATGATGACGGGATTACATACACCAGTCTGGGGAGTATCGCACATGATGGGATTAGATACACCAGTCTAAGGAGTATCGCACATGATGACAGGATTAGATACATCGGTCTGGGGAGTATCGCACATAATGGGATTAGATACACCAGTCTGGGGAATATCGCACATGATAACTGAATTAGATACATCAGTCTGGGGAGTATTGCACATGCCGGGTTTAGATACATCAGTCTAGGGTGTAACGCAAATGATGATGGGATTAAATACACCAGTCTGGGGAGTATCACACAGGATGACGGGATTAGATACACCAGTCTGGGGAGTATCACACTTGACGAGATTAGATACACCGGCCTAAGGAGTATCGCACATGATTACATACATCAGTCTGGGGAGTATCGCACATGATAACTGAATTAGATACACCAGTCTGGGGAGTATTGCACATGATGACGGGATTAGATACATCAGTCTAGGGTGTATCGCAAATGATGGGATTAAATACACCAGTCTGGGGAGTATTGCACAGGATGACGGGATTAGATACACCAGTTTGGGGAGTATCGCACATGATGGGATTATATACATCAGTCTGGGGAGTATCACAAATGATGGGATTAGATACACCGGTCTAAGGAGTATCGCACAGGATGACAGGATTAGATACACCAGTCTGAGGAGTAGCGCACATGACCGGATTAGATACACCAGTCTAAGGAGTATCGCACATGATGGGATTAGATACACCAGTCTAAGGAGTATCGGACATGATGATGGAATAAGATACACCAGTCTGGGGAGTATCGCACATGACTGGATTAGGTACACCGGTCTAAGGAGTATCGGACATGATGACAGGATTGGATATACCAGTCTAAAGCATAATACACCATTCTGTGGAGTATCGCATATGACGGGATTAGATACACTGGTATAAGGAGTATCGCACATGATGACGGGATTTGATACACCCGTCTGGGGAGTATCGCACATGATGATGGGAATAAATACACCAGTCTGGGGAGCATCACACATGATGGGATTAGATACACCAGTCTAAGGAGTATCGCACATGACGGGATTAGATACACCAGTCTGGGGCGTATCGCACATGATGATGGGATTAGATACACCAGTCTGGGGAGTATAGCACATGATGGGATTAGATACACCAGTCTAAGGAGTATCGCACATGATGGGATTAGATACACCAGTCTAAGGAGTATCGGACATGATGATGGAATAAGATACACCAGTCTGGGGAGTATCGCACATGACTGGATTAGGTACACCGGTCTAAGGAGTATCGCACATGATGACAGGATTGGATATACCAGTCTAAAGCATAATACACCATTCTGTGGAGTATCGCATATGACGGGATTAGATACACTGGTATAAGGAGTATCGCACATGATGACGGGATAGGATACACTCGTCTGGGGAGTATCGCACATGATGATGGAAATAAATACACCAGTCTGGGGAGTATCACACATGATGGGATTAGATACACCAGTCTAAGGAGTATCGCACATGATGACGGGAATAGATACACCAGTCTGGGGAGTATCGCACATGATGACGGGATTAGATACATCGGTCTGGGGAGTATCGCACATGATGACGGGATTAGATACACCAGTCTGGGGAGTATTGCACATGATGACGGGATTAGATACACCAGTCTGGGGAGTATCGAACATGATAATGGGATTAGATACACCAGTCTGGGGAGTATCGCACATGATAACTGAATTAGATACACCAGTCTGGGGAGTATTGCACATGATGACGGGATTAGATACATTGGTCTAGTGTGTATCGCAAATGATGATGGGATTAAATACACCAGTCTGGGGAGTATCACACAGGATGACGGGATTAGATACACCAGTCTGGAGAGTATAGCACATGATGGGATTAGATACACCAGTCTGGGGAGTATCGCACATGATGGGATTAGATACACCAGTCTAAGGAGTATCGCACATGATGACTGTATTAGATACACCAGTCTGGGGAGAATTGCACATGATGACGGGATTAGATAGACCGGTCTAAGGTGTAATACACCAGTCTTGGGAGTATGACACTTGACGAGATTAGATACACCAGTCTAAGGAGTATCGCACATGATGACCGGATTAGATACACCAGTGAAAGGCGTAACACACCAGTCCGGAGAGTAACTCATATGATGGAATTAGATACACCAGTATAAGGAGTATCGCATATGATGATGGGATTTGATACACCGGTCTGGGGAGTATCGCACATGATGACGGGATTACATACACAAGTCTGGTGAGTATCGCACATGATGATGGGATTAGATACACCAGTCTGGGGAGTATTGCACATAATTATGGGATTAGATACACCAGTCTGAGGAGTATCGCATATGATGACAGAATTAGATACACCAGTGAAAGGTGTAATACACCAGTCTGGGGGGTATCGCATATGACGGGATTAGATACACCGGTCTAAGGCGTAATACACCAATCTTGGGACTATCACACTTGACAAAATTAGATACACCAGTCTAAGGAGTGTCACATGATGGGATTAGATACACCAGTCTAAGGAGAATCGCACATGATGCCTGGATTAGATACACCAGTGAAAGGCGTAACCCACAAGTCTGGGGAGTATCGCTTATGACGGAATTAGATACACCAGTCTGGTGAGTATCGCACATGATGGGATTAGA
Organism: Phyllobates terribilis; assembly: GCF_046119375.1. Taxonomy (NCBI): domain Eukaryota; kingdom Metazoa; phylum Chordata; class Amphibia; order Anura; family Dendrobatidae; genus Phyllobates; species Phyllobates terribilis. The sequence goes on along the minus strand of NW_027362781.1, from coordinate 20,163,490 downwards.
TACACCAGTCTGGGGAATATCGCACATGATAACTGAATTAGATACACCAGTCTGGGGAGTATTGCACATGCCGGGTTTAGATACATCAGTCTAGGGTGTATCGCAAATGATGATGGGATTAAATACACCAGTCTGGGGAGTATCACAAAGGATGACGGGATTAGATACACCAGTCTGGGGAGTATCGCACATGATGGGATTAGATACACCAGTCTGGGGAGTATCGCACATGATGGGATTAGATACACCAGTCTAAGGAGTATCGCACATGATGACTGTATTAGATACACCAGTCTGGGGAGAATTGCACATGATGACGGGATTAGATAGACCGGTCTAAGGTGTAATACACCAGTCTTGGGAGTATGACACTTGACGAGATTAGATACACCAGTCTAAGGAGTATCGCACATGATGACCGGATTAGATACACCAGTGAAAGGCGTAACACACCAGTCTGGGGAGTATCGCATATGATGGAATTAGATACACCAGTATAAGGAGTATCGCACATGATGACCGGATTTGATACACCGGTCTGGGAAGTATCGCACATGATGACGGGATTACATACACCAGTCTGGGGAGTATCGCACATGATGATGGGATTAGATACACCAGTCTGGGGAGTATTGCACATAATGATGGGATTAGATACACCAGTCTAAGGAGTATCGCATATGATGACGGAATTAGATACACCAGTGAAAGGCGTAATACACCAGTCTGGGGGGTATCGCATATGACGGGATTAGATACACCGGTGTAAGGAGTATCGCACATAATGACGGGATTTGATACACCCGTCTGGGGAGTATCGCACATGATGATGGAAATAAATACACTGGTCTAAGGAGTAATACACAAGTCTGGGAAGTATAGCACGATTAGATTAGATACAATGGTTTAAGGAATATAACACATGATGACGGAATTAGATACACCAGTCTGGGGAGTATCGCACATGATGACGGATTTAGATACATCAGTCTGGGGAGTATCACACAAGATGATGGTATTAGATACACCAGTCTAAGGAGTATCGCACATGATGACGGAATTAGATACATCGGTCTGGGGAGTATCGCACATGATAATGGGATTAGATACACCAGTCGGGGGAGTATCGCACATGATGGGATTAGATACACCAGTCTAAGGAGTATCGCACATGATGACGGTATTAGATACACCAGTCTGGGGAGAATTGCACATGATGAAGGGATTAGATACACCGGTCTAAGGAGTAATACACCAGTTTTGGGAGTATCACACTTGATGAGATTAGATACACTAGTCTAAGGAGTGTCACACATGATGGGATTAGATACACCAGTCTAAGGAGTATCGCACATGATGACCAGATTAGATACATCAGTGAAAGGCGTAACACACCAGTCTGGGGAGTATGGCATATAGCGGAATTAGATACACCAGTATAAGGAGTATCGCACATGATGACGGGATTTGATACACCGGTCTGGGGAATATCGCACATGATGATGGGAATAAATACACTGGTCTAAGGAGTAATACACCAGTCTGGGAAGTATAGCACGATTGGATTAGATACAACGGTCTAAGGAATTTCGCACATGATGACAAGATTAGATACACTGGTCTGGGGTGTAATACACCAGTCTGGGGAGTATTGCACGATGACGGAATTAGATACATCGGTCTGGGGAGTATTGCACAAGATGATAGGATTAGATACACCAGTATGGGGAGTATCACACATAATGGGAATAGATACACCAGTCTAAGGAGTATCACACATGATAATGGGATTAGATACACCAGTCTAAGACGTAATACACCAGTCTTGGGAGTGTCACATTTGACGAGATTAGATACACCGGCCTAAGGAGTATCGCACATGATTACGGGATTAGATACATCAGTCTGGGGAGCATTGCACATGATGACGGGATTAGATACACCGGTTTAAGGCATAATACACCACTGTGGGGAGTATCACACATGATGGGATTAGATACACCAGTCTAAGGAGTATCGCACAGGATGACAGGATTAGATACACCGGTCTAAGGAGTAGCGCACATGATGAAGGGATTACATACACCAGTCTGGGGAGTATTGAACATGATGATGGGATTTGATACACCTGTCTGGGGAGTATCGCACATGATGATGGGAATAAATACACTGGTCTAAGGAGTAATACACCAGTCTGGGAAGTACAGCACGATTGGATTAGATACAACTGTCTAAGGAATATCGCACATGATGACGGGATTAAATACACCAGTCTAAGGAGTATCGCACATGATGACTGGATTAGATACATCGGTCTGGGGAGTATCGCACATGATAATTGGATTAGATACACCAGTCTGGGGAGTATCGCACATGATAACTGAATTAGATACACCAGTCTGGGGAGTATTGCACATGATGATGGGATTAGATACATCGGTCTAGAGTGTATCGCAAATGATGATGGGATTAAATACACCAGTCTGGGGAGTATCACACAGGATGACGGGATTAGATACACCAGTCTGGGGAGTATCGCACATGATGATGGGATTAGATACACCAGTCTGGTGAGTATTGCACACAATGATGGGATTAGATACACCAGTCTAAGGAGTATCGCATATGATGACGGAATTAGATACACCAGTGAAAGGCGTAATACACCAGTCTGGGGGGTATCGCATATGATGGGATTAGATACACCGGTCTAAGGCGTAATACACCAGTCTGGGGAGTATCACACTTGACAAGATTAGAGACACCGGTCTAAGGAGTGTCACACAAGATGGGATTAGATACACCAGTCTAAGGAGTATCACATATGACCGGATTAGGTACACCAGTGAAAGGCGTAACACACCAGTCTGGGGAGTATCACACATGATGACGGGATTTGATACACCGGTCTGGGGAGTATCGCACATGATGACGGAATTAGATACATCGGTCTGGGGAGTATCGCACAATATGATGGGGTTAGATACACCAGTCTGGGGAGTATCGCACATGATGGGATTAGATACAACAGTCTAAGGCGTATCGCACATGATGACGGTGTTAGATACACCAGTCTGAGAATTGCACATGATGACGAGATTAGATACACCGGTCTAAGGCGTAATACACCAGTCTGGGGAGTATCGCATATAACATAATTAGATACACCAGTATAAGGAGTATTGCACATGATGACTGGATTTGATACACCGGTCTGGGGAGTATCGCACATGATAAGGGGAATAAATACACTGGTCTAAGGAGTAATACACGAGTCTGGGAAGTATAGCACGATTGGATTAGATACAACGGCTAAGGAATATCGCACATGATGAGATTAGATACACTGGTCTGGGGTGTAATACACCAGTCTGGGTAGTATTGTACATGATGACGGAATTAGATACATCGGTCTGGGGAGTATCGCACAAGATGATAGGATTAGATACACCAGTATGGGGAGTATCACACATGAAAGGAATAGATACACCAGTCTAAGGAGTATCGCACATGATGACGGGATTAGATACACCAGTCTGGGGAGTATGGCACATGATAATGGGATTAGATACACCAGTCTAAGGCGTAATACACCAGTCTTGGGAGTATCACATTTGATGAGATTAGATACACCGGCCTAAGGAGTATCGCACATGATGATAGGATTAGATACACCAGTCTGGGGAGTATCGCACATGATTAGGGGATTAGATACATCAGTCTGGGGAGCATTGCACATGATGACGGGATTAGATACACCGGTTTAAGGCATAATACACCACTCTGGGGAGTATCACACATGATGGGATTAGATACACCGGTCTAAGGAGTATCGCACAGGATGACAGGATTAGATACACCGGTCTAGGGAGTAGCGCACATGACAGGATTAGATACACCAGTCTAAGGAGTATCACATATGACGGGATTAGATACATCAGTCTGGGGAGAATCGGACATGATGATTAAATAAGATACACCAGTCTGGGGAGTATCGCACATGATGACAGGATTGGATATACAAGTCTAAAGCATAATACACCATTCTGTGGATTATCGCATATGACGGGATTAGATACACCGGTCTAAGGAGTATCGCACATGATGAAGGGATTATATACACCAGTCTGGGGAGTATTGCACATGATGATGGGATTACATACACCAGTCTGGGGAGTATTACACATAATGATGGGATTAGATACACTAGTCTGGGGGGTATCGCATATGATGAGATTAGATACACTGGTATAAGGAGTATCGCACATGATGATGGGATTTGATACACCCATCTGGGGAGTATCGCACATGATGATGGGAATAAATATGGTCTAAGGAGTAATACACCAGTCTGGGAAGTATAGCACGATTGGATTAGATACAACGGTCTAAGGAGTATCGCACATGATGACCGGATTAGATACATCAGTGAAAGGCGTAATACACCAGTTTGGGGAGTATCGCATAAGACGGAATTAGATACACCAGTATAAGGAGTATCGCACTTGATGATGGGATTTGATACACCGGTCTGGGGAGTATCGCACATGATGACGGGATTACATACACCGGTCTGGGGAGTATCACACATGATTATGGGATTAGATACATCAGTCTGGGGAGCATTGCACATGATGACAGGATTAGATACAGCGGTTTAAGGCATAATACACCACTCTGGGGAGTATCACACATGATGGGATTAGATACACCGGTCTAAGGTGTATCGCACAGGATGACAGGATTAGACACACAGGTCTGGGGAGTAGTGCACATGACAGGATTAGATACACCAGTCTAGGAGTATCGAACATGATGGGATTAGAGGAGTATCGCATAAGATGACAGGATTAGATACATCAGTCTGGGGAGAATCGGACATGATGATGGAATAAGATACACCAGTCTGGGGAGCATCGCACATGACTGGATTAGGTACACCGGTCTAAGGAGTATCGCACATGATGACAGGATTGGATATACCAGTCTAAAGCATAATACACCATTCTGTGGAGTATTGCATATGACGAGATTAGATACACCGGCCTAAGGAGTATCGCACATGATTACGGGATTAGATACACCGGCCTAAGGAGTATCGCACATGATTACGGGGTTAGATACACCAGTCTGGGGAGTATCACATATGATGACGGAATTAGATACATCGGTCTGGGGAGTATCGCACATGATAATGGGAATAAATACTAAGGAGAGATACACGAGTCTGGGAAGTATAGCACGATTGGATTAGATACAATACAAGGAATATAACTCATGATGACGAGATTAGATACACTGGTCTAGGGCAAAATACACCAGTCTGAGGAGTATCGCACATGATGATGGAATTAGATACACCAATCTAAGGAGTATTGCATATGATGACGTGATTAGATTCATTGGTCTGGGGAGCATCACACATGATGGGATTAGATACACCACTCTAAGGAGTATCGCACATGATGGGATCAGATACACTGGTCTGGGGAGTATCACACATGATAATGGGATTAAATACACCAGTCTTGGGAGTATCAAACATAACTGAATTGATACACCAGTCTGGGGAGTATTGCACATGATGACGGGATTAGATAAATCAGTCTGGGGAGCATTGCACATGATGGGATTAGATACATCAGTCAAAGGCGTAATACACCAGTCTTGGGAGTATCTCACTTGAGATTAGATACACCGGCCTAAGGAGTATCGCACATGTTTACAGGATTAGATACATCAGTCTGGGGAGTATCGCACATGATAACTGAATTAGATACACCAGTCTGGGGAGTATAGCACATGATGACGGGATTAGATACATCGGTCTAGGGTGTATCGCAAATGATGATGGGATTAAATACACCAGTCTGGGGAGTATCGCACAGGATGACGGGATTAGATACATCAGTCTGGGGAGTATCACACATGATGAAATTAGATACACCGGTCTAAGGAGTATCGCACATGATGACAGGATTAGATACACCCGTCTGGGGAGTAGTGCACATGACAGGATTAGATACACCAGTCTATGGAGTATCGCATAAGATGATGGGATTAGATACACCAGTCTGGGGAGTATCGCACATGATAATGGGATTAGATACACCAGTCTGGGGAGAATCGCACATGATAACTGAATTAGATACACCAGTCTGGGGAGTATTGCACATGATGACGGGATTAGATACATCGGTCTAGGGTGTATCACAAATTATGGGATTAAATACACCAGTCTGGGGAGTATCGCACAGGATGACGGGATTAGATACACCAGTCTGGGGAGTATCGAACATGATAGGATCAGATACACCAGTCTGGGAAGTATCGCACATGATTGGATTAGATACACCAGTCTAAGGAGTATCGCACATGACGGGATTAGATACACCAGTCTGGGGAGTATCGCATATGATGCGATTAGATACACCGATATGAGTATCACACATTATGACTGGATTAGATACACCGGTCTGGGGAGTATCGCACATGATGATGGGGTTAAATACACTGGTCAAAGGAGTAATGTACCAGTCTGGGGAGTATAGCACATTATTGGATTAGATACAACGGTCAAAGGAATATCGCACATGATGATGGGATTAGATACACCGGTCTAAGGAATATTGCAGATGATTACGGGATTGGATACACCAGTCTAAAGCGTAATACACCATTCTGGGGAGTATTGCACATGTTGGGATTTGATACACCGGTCTAAGGAGTATTGCACATGATGACAGGATTGGATATACCAGTCTAAAGCGTAATACACCATTCTGTGGAGTATCGCACATGACGGGATTATATACATCGGTCTGGGGAGTAGCGCACATGACAGGATTAAATACACCGGTCTGGGGAGTAGCGCACATGACAGGATTAGATACACCAGTCTGGGGAGTTTCGCTCATGTCGGGATTTGATACACCGGTGTAAGGAGTATCGCACATGATGACAGGATTGGATACACCAGTCTAAAGCGTAATACACCTTTCTGTGGAGTATCGCACATGACGGGATTAGATATATCGGTCTAAGGAGTATCGCACATGATGACGGGATTAGATACACCAGTCTGGGGAGTATGGCACATGATAATGGGATTAGATACACCAGTCTAAGGCGTAATACACCAGTCTTGGGAGTATCACATTTGATGAGATTAGATACACCGGCCTAAGGAGTATCGCACATGATGATAGGATTAGATACACCAGTCTGGGGAGTATCGCACATGATTAGGGGATTAGATACATCAGTCTGGGGAGCATTGCACATGATGACGGGATTAGATACACCGGTTTAAGGCATAATACACCACTCTGGGGAGTATCACACATGATGGGATTAGATACACCGGTCTAAGGAGTATCGCACAGGATGACAGGATTAGATACACCGGTCTAGGGAGTAGCGCACATGACAGGAGTAGATACACCAGTCTAAGGAGTATCGCATATGACGGGATTAGATACATCAGTCTGGGGAGAATCGGACATGATGATGAAATAAGATACACCAGTCTGGGGAGTATCGCACATGATGACAGGATTGTATATACAAGTCTAAAGCATAATACACCATTCTGTGGAGTATCGCATATGACGGGATTAGATACACCGGTCTAAGGAGTATCGCACATGATGAAGGGATTATATACACCAGTCTGGGGAGTATTGCACATGATGATGGGTTTAGATACACCAGTCTGGGGGGTATCGCACATGATGATGGGATTACATACACCAGTCTGGGGAGTATTACACATAATGATGGGATTAGATACACTAGTCTGGGGGGTATCGCATATGATGAGATTAGATACACTGGTATAAGGAGTATCGCACATGATGATGGGATTTGATACACCCATCTGGGGAGTATCGCACATGATGATGGGAATAAATATGGTCTAAGGAGTAATACACCAGTCTGGGAAGTATAGCACGATTGGATTAGATACAACGGTCTAAGGAGTATAGCACATGATGACCGGATTAGATACATCAGTGAAAGGCGTAATACACCAGTCTGGGGAGTATCGCATAAGACGGAATTAGATACACCAGTATAAGGAGTATCGCACTTGATGACGGGATTTGATACACCGGTCTGGGGAGTATCGCACATGATGACGGGATTACATACACCGGTCTGGGGAGTATCACACATGATTATGGGATTAGATACATCAGTCTGGGGAGCATTGCACATGATGACAGGATTAGATACAGCGGTTTAAGGCATAATACACCACTCTGGGGAGCATCGCACATGACTGGATTAGGTACACCGGTCTAAGGAGTATCGCACATGATGACAGGATTGGATATACCAGTCTAAAGCATAATACACCATTCTGTGGAGTATTGCATATGACGGGATTAGATACACCGGCCTAAGGAGTATCGCACATGATTACGGGATTAGATACACCGGCCTAAGGAGTATCGCACATGATTACGGTGTTAGATACACCAGTCTGGGGAGTATCACATATGATGACGGAATTAGATACATCGGTCTGGGGAGTATCGCACATGATAATGGGAATAAATACTAAGGAGAGATACACGAGTCTGGGAAGTATAGCACGATTGGATTAGATACAATACAAGGAATATAACTCATGATGACGAGATTAGATACACTGGTCTAGGGCAAAATACACCAGTCTGAGGAGTATCGCACATGATGACGGAATTAGATACACCAATCTAAGGAGTATTGCATATGATGACGTGATTAGATTCATTGGTCTGGGGAGCATCACACATGATGGGATTAGATACACCACTCTAAGGAGTATCGCACATGATGGGATCAGATACACTGGTCTGGGGAGTATCACACATGATAATGGGATTAAATACACCAGTCTTGGGAGTATCAAACATAACTGAATTGATACACCAGTCTGGGGAGTATTGCACATGATGACGGGATTAGATAAATCAGTCTGGGGAGCATTGCACATGATGGGATTAAATACATCAGTCAAAGGCGTAATACACCAGTCTTGGGAGTATCTCACTTGACGAGATTAGATACACCGGCCTAAGGAGTATCGCACATGTATCTAATCCTGTAAACATCAGTCTGGGGAGTATCGCACATGATAACTGAATTAGATACACCAGTCTGGGAAGTATAGCACATGATGACGGGATTAGATACATCGGTCTAGGGTGTATCGCAAATGATGATGGGATTAAATACACCAGTCTGGGGAGTATCGCACAGGATGACGGGATTAGATACATCAGTCTGGGGAGTATCACACATGATGAAATTAGATACACCGGTCTAAGGAGTATCGCACATGATGACAGGATTAGATACACCGGTCTGGGGAGTAGTGCACATGACAGGATTAGATACACCAGTCTATGGAGTATCGCATAAGATGACGGGATTAGATACACCAGTCTGGGGAGTATCGCACATGATAATGGGATTAGATACACCAGTCTGGGGAGAATCGCACATGATAACTGAATTAGATACACCAGTCTGGGGAGTATTGCACATGATGATGGGATTAGATACATCGGTCTAGGGTGTATCACAAATTATGGGATTAAATACACCAGTCTGGGGAGTATCGCACAGGATGACGGGATTAGATACACCAGTCTGGGGAGTATCGAACATGATAGGATCAGATACACCAGTCTGGGAAGTATCGCACATGATTGGATTAGATACACCAGTCTAAGGAGTATCGCACATGACGGGATTAGATACACCAGTCTGGGGAGTATCGCATATGATGCGATTAGATACACCGATATGAGTATCACACATTATGACTGGATTAGATACACCGGTCTGGGGAGTATCGCACATGATGATGGGGTTAAATACACTGGTCAAAGGAGTAATGCACCAGTCTGGGGAGTATAGCACATTATTGGATTAGATACAACGGTCAAAGGAATATCGCACATGATGATGGGATTAGATACACCGGTCTAAGGAATATTGCAGATGATTACGGGATTGGATACACCAGTCTAAAGCGTAATACACCATTCTGGGGAGTATTGCACATGTTGGGATTTGATACACCGGTCTAAGGAGTATTGCACATGATGACAGGATTGGATATACCAGTCTAAAGCGTAATACACCATTCTGTGGAGTATCGCACATGACGGGATTATATACATCGGTCTGGGGAGTAGCGCACATGACAGGATTAAATACACCGGTCTGGGGAGTAGCGCACATGACAGGATTAGATACACCAGTCTGGGGAGTTTCGCTCATGTCGGGATTTGATACACCGGTGTAAGGAGTATCGCACATGATGACAGGATTGGATACACCAGTCTAAAGCGTAATACACCTTTCTGTGGAGTATCGCACATGACGGGATTAGATATATCGGTCTAAGGAGTATCGCACATGATGACGGGATTAGATACACCAGTCTGGGGAGTATGGCACATGATAATGGGATTAGATACACCAGTCTAAGGCGTAATACACCAGTCTTGGGAGTATCACATTTGATGAGATTAGATACACCGGCCTAAGGAGTATCGCACATGATGATAGGATTAGATACACCAGTCTGGGGAGTATCGCACATGATTAGGGGATTAGATACATCAGTCTGGGGAGCATTGCACATGATGACGGGATTAGATACACCGGTTTAAGGCATAATACACCACTCTGGGGAGTATCACACATGATGGGATTAGATACACCGGTCTAAGGAGTATCGCACAGGATGACAGGATTAGATACACCGGTCTAGGGAGTAGCGCACATGACAGGAGTAGATACACCAGTCTAAGGAGTATCGCATATGACGGGATTAGATACATCAGTCTGGGGAGAATCGGACATGATGATGAAATAAGATACACCAGTCTGGGGAGTATCGCACATGATGACAGGATTGGATATACAAGTCTAAAGCATAATACACCATTCTGTGGAGTATCGCATATGACGGGATTAGATACACCGGTCTAAGGAGTATCGCACATGATGAAGGGATTATATACACCAGTCTGGGGAGTATTGCACATGATGATGGGTTTAGATACACCAGTCTGGGGGGTATCGCACATGATGATGGGATTACATACACCAGTCTGGGGAGTATTACACATAATGATGGGATTAGATACACTAGTCTGGGGGGTATCGCATATGATGAGATTAGATACACTGGTATAAGGAGTATCGCACATGATGATGGGATTTGATACACCCATCTGGGGAGTATCGCACATGATGATGGGAATAAATATGGTCTAAGGAGTAATACACCAGTCTGGGAAGTATAGCACGATTGGATTAGATACAACGGTCTAAGGAGTATAGCACATGATGACCGGATTAGATACATCAGTGAAAGGCGTAATACACCAGTCTGGGGAGTATCGCATAAGACGGAATTAGATACACCAGTATAAGGAGTATCGCACTTGATGACGGGATTTGATACACCATTCTGTGGAGTATCGCACATGACGGGATTATATACATCGGTCTCGGGAGTAGCGCACATGACAGGATTAGATACACCAGTCTGGGGAGTTTCGCTCATGTCGGGATTTGATACACCGGTGTAAGGAGTATCGCACATGATGACAGGATTGGATACACCAGTCTAAAGCGTAATACACCTTTCTGTGGAGTATCGCACATGACGGGATTAGATATATCGGTCTAAGGAGTATCGCACATGATGACGGGATTAGGTACATCAGTCTGGGGAGTATTGCACATGATGGGATTTGATACACCGGTTTAAGGCGTAATACACCAGTCTGGGGAGTATCACACATGATGGGATTAGATAAACCGGTCTAAGGAGTATAGCAAAGGATGACAAGATTAGATACACTTGTCTGGGGGGTAGCGCACGTGACAGGATTAGATACACCAGTCTAAGGAGTATCTCACATGATGGGATTAGATACACCATTCTAAGGAGTATCGCATATGATGATGGAATTAGATACATCAGTCTGGGGAGTATCGGACATGATGATGGAATAAGATACACCAGCCTGGGGAGTATCGCACATGACGGGATTAAGCACACCGGTCTAAGGAGTATTGCACATGATGACGGGATTAAATACACCAGTGAAAGGCGTAATACACCAGTCTGGGGGGTATCGCATATGACGGGATTAGATACACCGGTATGAGGAGTATTGCACATGATGACAGGATTTGATACACCTGTCTGGGGAGTATCGCACATGATGACGGAATTAGATACACCGTTTTAAGGAGTATCGCACATGATGACAGGATTGGATACACCAGTCTAAAGCGTAATACACCATTCTGTGGAGTATGACACATGACGGGATTATTTACACTGCTATAAGAAGTTTCGCACATGATGACAGGATTAGATATACCAGTCTAAGGAGCATTGCACATGATGATGGGATTAGACACAGCGGTCTGGAGAGTATCGCACATCATGACGGAATATTTGATCATGTGTAAGACATGTGATTGCCAATATGTGGGTTGTACCTCCAACTCCTTGAAAGTTAGAATTAGATGCTAAATGTTCTGTGGCGATTAATCATTTTTCCACCGAACATAATGGGATTATTTCCTCTTGTGTGGTTACAGGGATAGTATTTCTTAAAAAGCCTCTTAGGGGCCAGAATCACCATAGGAAATTATTACACAGAGAATCCTGGTGGATCTATGAACTAAATACTAGGTTTCCTCTGGGTATGAACTTGAGACATGATCTTATCTAGCCTTACGAATAATTTTTTTTTCTTTTATTGTATTTTGTTTCACCATTGTTTTTATTGCTAACATAAGTGCTTCTTTTAAAAAAAAATTTCTGTTCAGGATTGGTGATGCTTGATCAAGTATTTAGTCAGTATATGACTTAATACGCCGAACAACACGTGTTCAATGCATTTTCATTAAAAGTGTTTTTAAGAAGCAGGAATTACTTCTTTCTACTGGTATTTCTCCCTGTGACACTGCTTTTTTTGGGGCGTGGAACTTCTGAGATGGGTGAGCTGACTTTTTTCTATATATTTTTCCTAAAAATTTGGGGTGCAGGCAATTATCTTCTTAAGTCACATGCTAAGTGAAAGGAAGTCCACCTGTGTGCAATCTAAGTGTCATATTGTCTGTCAGTATATACACACCTTTTCTGAAAGGCCACAGAGGCTGCAACAACATCAAGCAAGAAGCATCACTAACTAAACAACACTATGAAGACTATGGAGCTCACACAGAGGCAAAGCTGTTGAGAAGTACAAGTCAGGGTTGAGTTATAAAAGAAATATCCCAATCTCTGATGACCTCTGGAGCACTATCAAATAAAGTATCTTCAAAGAGCATGATACAAGATCCTGCCAAGAGGGGGCCGCCAAGCAAAACTCTCAATCCGGTAAAGGAGGGCATTAATCAGAGAGGCAGCACAGAGACCAAAAGTAACTCTGAAGGAGCTGCTGAGTTCCCAAGCAGAGTATCTGCCCATAAGACCACTATAAGCTGTATGTGAGGAGCTAGCCTTGTTCTAAAGACTATTAAACCAATGCACATGGAGCAACGTCCACGGCTCTGAGACGCAGACTTTTTCCAGCACGGAACACCGGTTATTTCGATCTTATTATTGTCTTTTATTAGAGATTTGCTGGCTGTGTTTTATTAATGTTCTGCTTGCTCGTTAGTTTATGTGCACTAATTTCAGTTATAAAGTGTCCAACATTTCTTTAATCTCGTTAGTATCTCAGGGGACCTTAAAGGGGTTGTCCACTACTTTATATCGCTCCCACCATGTATCACCCCGGCGCCCCTAAGACTTATTGTAAATACCTTCTGTTGCTGATAATGCCTGTGAGCGGCACTATCACTGGCCGCTCACAGGCTTCACGTGACCCCCGGCTGCAGCCGGCGCTGACATCTGCTGATGTCACGACAAGTGCTGGCAGCAGCCGGGGGTCTTGAGGCTGAGTTTTGCCTCACTTGTTGTGACGTCAGAGCGGGGTCAAGTGATGCCTGTGAGCGGCCACCGATAGCGCCGCTCACAGGCATTATCAGCAACAGAAGGTGCTTGCAACAAGTCTTAGGTGGCCTGGGGGGATACATTGGGGGGGGGGGGGATAAAGTACTGGACATCTTCTTTAAGCCATTGTTCTCTCAGCCACTAGGCCCATTGTGCGCATGGGGATAGTAGTCTCAGAGGAGCAGTCATCGCAGGGGGTCTCACATGTAGTCACCAGTGATGGGCTTCTGAAAGATTTTTCATTCTTGCAGCTAAAAAGCAAATGTCTAAAGGGAAGGGGTGGAACACTTCTGCCCATTCAGGGGGCTGATCCCAGGGAGGTAAAAAAGAGAAGCCACATGTTTTAGTCAGAGAGTTGGTAGAATGACATCGAAGGGAGCGGATCTAGGCTAACATCCTGTATTGAAGGCCTATGGAGTTTTGGAGATCAGTTACCTACTGGACTGCATAAACATGTTACAGTTGTGGGATCTTTAATTTGGATTAAACTCTTTTAAAGGACTGTTGCCACTGGATACCTGTGCTTCCATCGTTTTATCGGTCTTCTAGAGGATCGTGGAATGTGAATACAGACCATACTGGCTGGGGATACGAAATCTCTGGGACAACCAAAAGTTGGGAGAAAGTGAGTATAGCCTGGAACAAAGGCAATAGAATTACCGTCCCAGTGAGGGGATCTTGTTGACAGAGACATTTGTATTTTGGCCATTTACCTGGAGTTGTAAAACCTTGATGTAAGGAATAAAATAATGTTGCATTGCTAACCTGCCTAGGTGATTATTTACAATCCACAACTTCAGATCTTCACACTGTACGCTCCATAGACGTGGCGATTATGGAAAAGTGGCCAGAAAAAAAAAGCATTTACTTGCAAACAAAAACTGTAAGGCTCATTTTGAGTTTGCCAAAAGACATGTGGAAGAATCCTCAAATGTATGGAGGAAGGTGCTGGTTTAGATGAGACCAAAACTGAACTTTTTGGCCCACAAGGTAAATGCTATGTCTAGGGCCAAACCAACACAGCTCATCACCCCTAGAACACCATCCCCGCAGTGAAGCATGGTGGTGGCAGCATTATGCTGTGGGGATGTTTTTATGCAGCAGAGAAAGGGCAAATGGTCCGAGTTGAGAAGATGGATGGTGTGAAATATTCTTGAGCAAAAACTGTTTAATTCTGTCAGTGATTTGAGACTGGGATGGAGGTTCACAGACAATGACAAGGCAATGGTCCAAAGCATACTGCTCAAGTAACACTTGAGTGGATTAAGGGAAAATGTGTATGTGTTTTGGGGTGGCCTATTCAAAGCCCACACCTTAATTCAACTGAGAATCTGTTGTCGGACTTGAAGATTCCTGTTCACCAGAGGAAACTATCTATCTAACTTGAAGGAGCTAAAGCAGTTTTTCCTTGAGGAATGTGCAAAAATCCAAGTGGCCAGCTGTGGAAAGCTCATATAGTCTTATCCAAAACGATTTGCAGCTGTGATTGCCGCAAAAGGAGGCCCTACAAAGTACTTTCTTTAGGGAAGTGAATAGTTATGCATATTAAAATTTTTAGTTACTTTGTCCTATTTGTTGTTTGCTTGACAAAACAAAAATCAAATGTTCAGTTGTAGACATATTCCTTAAATGAACTGATGCAAGCCCTCAATAAAGATAAACTGTGAAATTCAAGTTTGTGAGGTAGCAAAACACGGAAAATGCCAAGAGGGTACTTTTGCAAGCCACTGTATATGCCTCCCAACCTACCCCAGTGATGTCTATGCCCCTAAGCTTTACTTAGTGATGTGTATGTCCCCCAACCCTCCCAGTGATGGTCTATGACCCCTAGCCCTCCCAAGTGATATATATGCCTCCCATCTTTACCCAGTGATGTCTATGCCCACCAGCTCATTCCAGTGATGTATATGCCACCAGCCCTCCTCAGTGATGTACAGTGGATTGCAAATGTATTCAACCCCCTTGGCATTTTTCGTGTTTTGCTACCTCACAGCATGGAATTTCTCTGTTTTTTGAGGGTTTGCATCAGTTCATGTAAAGAACATGCTTACAACTGTGAACATTTATTTTTCTTTTTATTGTGAAGCAAACAACAAATAGGACAAACTTTTTGAAAAACTTCAGTATGCATAACTATTCACCCCCCTATACTCTAAGGAGTATTGCATATGATGACGTGATTAGATTCATTGGTCTGGGGAGCATCACACATGATGGGATTAGATACACCACTCTAAGGAGTATCGCACATGATGGGATCAGATACACTGGTCTGGGGAGTATCACACATGATAATGGGATTAAATACACCAGTCTTGGAAGTATCAAACATAACTGAATTGATACACCTGTCTGGGGAGTATTGCACATGATGACGGGATTAGATAAATCAGTCTGGGGAGCATTGCACATGATGGGATTAGATACATCAGTCAAAGGCGTAATACACCAGTCTCGGGAGTATCTCACTTGACGAGATTAGATACACCGGCCTAAGGAGTATCGCACATGTTTACAGGATTAGATACATCAGTCTGGGGAGTATCGCACATGATAACTGAATTAGATACACCAGTCTGGGGAGTATAGCACATGATGACGGGATTAGATACATCGGTCTAGGGTGTATCGCAAATGATGATGGGATTAAATACACCAGTCTGGGGAGTATCGCACAGGATGACGGGATTAGATACATCAGTCTGGGGAGTATCACACATGATGAAATTAGATACACCGGTCTAAGGAGTATCGCACATGATGACAGGATTAGATACACCGGTCTGGGGAGTAGTGCACATGACAGGATTAGATACACCAGTCTATGGAGTATCGCATAAAATGACGGGATTAGATACACCAGTCTGGGGAGTATCGCACATGATAATGGGATTAGATACACCAGTCTGGGGAGAATCGCACATGATAACTGAATTAGATACACCAGTCTGGGGAGTATTGCACATGATGATGGGATTAGATACATCGGTCTAGGGTGTATCACAAATTATGGGATTAAATACACCAGTCTGGGGAGTATCGCACAGGATGACGGGATTAGATACACCAGTCTGGGGAGTATCGAACATGATAGGATCAGATACACCAGTCTGGGAAGTATCGCACATGATTGGATTAGATACACCAGTCTAAGGAGTATCGCACATGACGGGATTAGATACACCAGTCTGGGGAGTATCGCATGTGATGCGATTAGATACACCGATATGAGTATCACACATTATGACTGGATTAGATACACCGGTCTGGGGAGTATCGCACATGATGATGGGGTTAAATACACTGGTCAAAGGAGTAATGCACCAGTCTGGGGAGTATAGCACATTATTGGATTAGATACAACGGTCAAAGGAATATCGCACATGATGATGGGATTAGATACACCGGTCTAAGGAATATTGCAGATGATTACGGGATTGGATACACCAGTCTAAAGCGTAATACACCATTCTGGGGAGTATTGCACATGTTGGGATTTGATACACCGGTCTAAGGAGTATTGCACATGATGACAGGATTGGATATACCAGTCTAAAGCGTAATACACCATTCTGTGGAGTATCGCACATGACGGGATTATATACATCGGTCTGGGGAGTAGCGCACATGACAGGATTAAATACACCGGTCTGGGGAGTAGCGCACATGACAGGATTAGATACACCAGTCTGGGGAGTTTCGCTCATGTCGGGATTTGATACACCGGTGTAAGGAGTATCGCACATGATGACAGGATTGGATACACCAGTCTAAAGCGTAATACACCTTTCTGTGGAGTATCGCACATGACGGGATTAGATATATCGGTCTAAGGAGTATCGCACATGATGACGGGATTAGATACACCAGTCTGGGGAGTATGGCACATGATAATGGGATTAGATACACCAGTCTAAGGCGTAATACACCAGTCTTGGGAGTATCACATTTGATGAGATTAGATACACCGGCCTAAGGAGTATCGCACATGATGATAGGATTAGATACACCAGTCTGGGGAGTATCGCACATGATTAGGGGATTAGATACATCAGTCTGGGGAGCATTGCACATGATGACGGGATTAGATACACCGGTTTAAGGCATAATACACCACTCTGGGGAGTATCACACATGATGGGATTAGATACACCGGTCTAAGGAGTATCGCACAGGATGACAGGATTAGATACACCGGTCTAGGGAGTAGCGCACATGACAGGAGTAGATACACCAGTCTAAGGAGTATCGCATATGACGGGATTAGATACATCAGTCTGGGGAGAATCGGACATGATGATGAAATAAGATACACCAGTCTGGGGAGTATCGCACATGATGACAGGATTGTATATACAAGTCTAAAGCATAATACACCATTCTGTGGAGTATCGCATATGACGGGATTAGATACACCGGTCTAAGGAGTATCGCACATGATGAAGGGATTATATACACCAGTCTGGGGAGTATTGCACATGATGATGGGTTTAGATACACCAGTCTGGGGGGTATCGCACATGATGATGGGATTACATACACCAGTCTGGGGAGTATTACACATAATGATGGGATTAGATACACTAGTCTGGGGGGTATCGCATATGATGAAATTAGATACACTGGTATAAGGAGTATCGCACATGATGATGGGATTTGATACACCCATCTGGGGAGTATCGCACATGATGATGGGAATAAATATGGTCTAAGGAGTAATACACCAGTCTGGGAAGTATAGCACGATTGGATTAGATACAACGGTCTAAGGAGTATAGCACATGATGACCGGATTAGATACATCAGTGAAAGGCGTAATACACCAGTCTGGGGAGTATCGCATAAGACGGAATTAGATACACCAGTATAAGGAGTATCGCACTTGATGACGGGATTTGATACACCATTCTGTGGAGTATCGCACATGACGGGATTATATACATCGGTCTGGGGAGTAGCGCACATGACAGGATTAGATACACCAGTCTGGGGAGTTTCGCTCATGTCGGGATTTGATACACCGGTGTAAGGAGTATCGCACATGATGACAGGATTGGATACACCAGTCTAAAGCGTAATACACCTTTCTGTGGAGTATCGCACATGACGGGATTAGATATATCGGTCTAAGGAGTATCGCACATGATGACGGGATTAGGTACATCAGTCTGGGGAGTATTGCACATGATGGGATTTGATACACCGGTTTAAGGCGTAATACACCAGTCTGGGGAGTATCACACATGATGGGATTAGATAAACCGGTCTAAGGAGTATAGCAAAGGATGACAAGATTAGATACACTTGTCTGGGGGGTAGCGCACGTGACAGGATTAGATACACCAGTCTAAGGAGTATCTCACATGATGGGATTAGATACACCATTCTAAGGAGTATCGCATATGATGATGGAATTAGATACATCAGTCTGGGGAGTATCGGACATGATGATGGAATAAGATACACCAGCCTGGGGAGTATCGCACATGACGGGATTAAGCACACCGGTCTAAGGAGTATTGCACATGATGACGGGATTAAATACACCAGTGAAAGGCGTAATACACCAGTCTGGGGGGTATCGCATATGACGGGATTAGATACACCGGTATGAGGAGTATTGCACATGATGACAGGATTTGATACACCTGTCTGGGGAGTATCGCACATGATGACGGAATTAGATACACCGTTTTAAGGAGTATCGCACATGATGACAGGATTGGATACACCAGTCTAAAGCGTAATACACCATTCTGTGGAGTATGACACATGACGGGATTATTTACACTGCTATAAGAAGTTTCGCACATGATGACAGGATTAGATATACCAGTCTAAGGAGCATTGCACATGATGATGGGATTAGACACAGCGGTCTGGAGAGTATCGCACATCATGACGGAATATTTGATCATGTGTAAGACATGTGATTGCCAATATGTGGGTTGTACCTCCAACTCCTTGAAAGTTAGAATTAGATGCTAAATGTTCTGTGGCGATTAATCATTTTTCCACCGAACATAATGGGATTATTTCCTCTTGTGTGGTTACAGGGATAGTATTTCTTAAAAAGCCTCTTAGGGGCCAGAATCACCATAGGAAATTATTACACAGAGAATCCTGGTGGATCTATGAACTAAATACTAGGTTTCCTCTGGGTATGAACTTGAGACATGATCTTATCTAGCCTTACGAATAATTTTTTTTTTCTTTTATTGTATTTTGTTTCACCATTGTTTTTATTGCTAACATAAGTGCTTCTTTTAAAAAAAAATTTCTGTTCAGGATTGGTGATGCTTGATCAAGTATTTAGTCAGTATATGACTTAATACGCCGAACAACACGTGTTCAATGCATTTTCATTAAAAGTGTTTTTAAGAAGCAGGAATTACTTCTTTCTACTGGTATTTCTCCCTGTGACACTGCTTTTTTTGGGGCGTGGAACTTCTGAGATGGGTGAGCTGACTTTTTTCTATATATTTTTCCTAAAAATTTGGGGTGCAGGCAATTATCTTCTTAAGTCACATGCTAAGTGAAAGGAAGTCCACCTGTGTGCAATCTAAGTGTCATATTGTCTGTCAGTATATACACACCTTTTCTGAAAGGCCACAGAGGCTGCAACAACATCAAGCAAGAAGCATCACTAACTAAACAACACTATGAAGACTATGGAGCTCACACAGAGGCAAAGCTGTTGAGAAGTACAAGTCAGGGTTGAGTTATAAAAGAAATATCCCAATCTCTGATGACCTCTGGAGCACTATCAAATAAAGTATCTTCAAAGAGCATGATACAAGATCCTGCCAAGAGGGGGCCGCCAAGCAAAACTCTCAATCCGGTAAAGGAGGGCATTAATCAGAGAGGCAGCACAGAGACCAAAAGTAACTCTGAAGGAGCTGCTGAGTTCCCAAGCAGAGTATCTGCCCATAAGACCACTATAAGCTGTATGTGAGGAGCTAGCCTTGTTCTAAAGACTATTAAACCAATGCACATGGAGCAACGTCCACGGCTCTGAGACGCAGACTTTTTCCAGCACGGAACACCGGTTATTTCGATCTTATTATTGTCTTTTATTAGAGATTTGCTGGCTGTGTTTTATTAATGTTCTGCTTGCTCGTTAGTTTATGTGCACTAATTTCAGTTATAAAGTGTCCAACATTTCTTTAATCTCGTTAGTATCTCAGGGGACCTTAAAGGGGTTGTCCACTACTTTATATCGCTCCCACCATGTATCACCCCGGCGCCCCTAAGACTTATTGTAAATACCTTCTGTTGCTGATAATGCCTGTGAGCGGCACTATCACTGGCCGCTCACAGGCTTCACGTGACCCCCGGCTGCAGCCGGCGCTGACATCTGCTGATGTCACGACAAGTGCTGGCAGCAGCCGGGGGTCTTGAGGCTGAGTTTTGCCTCACTTGTTGTGACGTCAGAGCGGGGTCAAGTGATGCCTGTGAGCGGCCACCGATAGCGCCGCTCACAGGCATTATCAGCAACAGAAGGTGCTTGCAACAAGTCTTAGGTGGCCTGGGGGGATACATTGGGGGGGGGGGGGATAAAGTACTGGACATCTTCTTTAAGCCATTGTTCTCTCAGCCACTAGGCCCATTGTGCGCATGGGGATAGTAGTCTCAGAGGAGCAGTCATCGCAGGGGGTCTCACATGTAGTCACCAGTGATGGGCTTCTGAAAGATTTTTCATTCTTGCAGCTAAAAAGCAAATGTCTAAAGGGAAGGGGTGGAACACTTCTGCCCATTCAGGGGGCTGATCCCAGGGAGGTAAAAAAGAGAAGCCACATGTTTTAGTCAGAGAGTTGGTAGAATGACATCGGAGGGAGCGGATCTAGGCTAACATCCTGTATTGAAGGCCTATGGAGTTTTGGAGATCAGTTACCTACTGGACTGCATAAACATGTTACAGTTGTGGGATCTTTAATTTGGATTAAACTCTTTTAAAGGACTGTTGCCACTGGATACCTGTGCTTCCATCGTTTTATCGGTCTTCTAGAGGATCGTGGAATGTGAATACAGACCATACTGGCTGGGGATACGAAATCTCTGGGACAACCAAAAGTTGGGAGAAAGTGAGTATAGCCTGGAACAAAGGCAATAGAATTACCGTCCCAGTGAGGGGATCTTGTTGACAGAGACATTTGTATTTTGGCCATTTACCTGGAGTTGTAAAACCTTGATGTAAGGAATAAAATAATGTTGCATTGCTAACCTGCCTAGGTGATTATTTACAATCCACAACTTCAGATCTTCACACTGTACGCTCCATAGACGTGGCGATTATGGAAAAGTGGCCAGAAAAAAAAAGCATTTACTTGCAAACAAAAACTGTAAGGCTCATTTTGAGTTTGCCAAAAGACATGTGGAAGAATCCTCAAATGTATGGAGGAAGGTGCTGGTTTAGATGAGACCAAAACTGAACTTTTTGGCCCACAAGGTAAATGCTATGTCTAGGGCCAAACCAACACAGCTCATCACCCCTAGAACACCATCCCCGCAGTGAAGCATGGTGGTGGCAGCATTATGCTGTGGGGATGTTTTTATGCAGCAGAGAAAGGGCAAATGGTCCGAGTTGAGAAGATGGATGGTGTGAAATATTCTTGAGCAAAAACTGTTTAATTCTGTCAGTGATTTGAGACTGGGATGGAGGTTCACAGACAATGACAAGGCAATGGTCCAAAGCATACTGCTCAAGTAACACTTGAGTGGATTAAGGGAAAATGTGTATGTGTTTTGGGGTGGCCTATTCAAAGCCCACACCTTAATTCAACTGAGAATCTGTTGTCGGACTTGAAGATTCCTGTTCACCAGAGGAAACTATCTATCTAACTTGAAGGAGCTAAAGCAGTTTTTCCTTGAGGAATGTGCAAAAATCCAAGTGGCCAGCTGTGGAAAGCTCATATAGTCTTATCCAAAACGATTTGCAGCTGTGATTGCCACAAAAGGAGGCCCTACAAAGTACTTTCTTTAGGGAAGTGAATAGTTATGCATATTAAAATTTTTAGTTACTTTGTCCTATTTGTTGTTTGCTTGACAAAACAAAAATCAAATGTTCAGTTGTAGACATATTCCTTAAATGAACTGATGCAAGCCCTCAATAAAGATAAACTGTGAAATTCAAGTTTGTGAGGTAGCAAAACACGGAAAATGCCAAGAGGGTACTTTTGCAAGCCACTGTATATGCCTCCCAACCTACCCCAGTGATGTCTATGCCCCTAAGCTTTACTTAGTGATGTGTATGTCCCCCAACCCTCCCAGTGATGGTCTATGACCCCTAGCCCTCCCAAGTGATATATATGCCTCCCATCTTTACCCAGTGATGTCTATGCCCACCAGCTCATTCCAGTGATGTATATGCCACCAGCCCTCCTCAGTGATGTACAGTGGATTGCAAATGTATTCAACCCCCTTGGCATTTTTCGTGTTTTGCTACCTCACAGCATGGAATTTCTCTGTTTTTTGAGGGTTTGCATCAGTTCATGTAAAGAACATGCTTACAACTGTGAACATTTATTTTTCTTTTTATTGTGAAGCAAACAACAAATAGGACAAACTTTTTGAAAAACTTCAGTATGCATAACTATTCACCCCCCTAAAGTCAGTACTTTGTAAAGCTACATTTTGCAGCAATTACAGCTGCATGCCACTTTGGATAAGTGCCTATGAGCTTTCCACATCTTTCCACTAGAATTTTTGCCCATTCCTCAAGCAAAACTATTTCAGATCCTTCAAGTTAGATAGATTTTCCTTGTGAACAGCAATCTTCAAGGTAGACTACAGATTCTCAATTGGATTAAGGTCAAAAACATTTACACATTTTCCCTTAAACCACTCAAATGTTACTTTAGAAGTATGCTTTGGGTCATTGCCTTGTTCGAAGGGGAACCTCCGTCCCAGTCTCAAATCAGTGACATACAAACAGGTTTTGCTTAAGAATATCTATGTATTTCGCACCATCCATCTTCCCCTCGACTCGGACTATTTTCCCTCTCCCTGCTGCTGAAAAACATCCCCACATGATGCTGCTGCCACCAGCATGTTTCACTGTGGGCGTGATGTTCTTGGGGTGATGAGCTGTGTTAGTTTGGCACCAGACCTAGCGTTTACCTTGTTGGCCACAAAGTTCAATTTTGGCCTCCTCTGACCAAAACACCCTCCTTTTATACATTTGGGGAATCTACCACGTCTTTCGGAAAGCTTAAAATGAGTCTGCCCATTCTTCCATAAATGCAACAAGTGCAAGGCTCATTGTGGTCATATGGCCAGATAGGAAAGGGATATTCAGCAAAACGATCTCCAATAAAAAAACATATTTATTGCAATGACTAAGGAGTAATATCCGAAACGCGTCTGCTACTGAACTGTTCTCCCATGCTTGAGATGGCTGCGATCTAAAACTGCATCTTGGCGATATGGAATATTTTAAATGAATTAATAAATATGGTTTTTATTGGAGATCGTTTTGCTGGATATCCCTTTCCTGCTGATCATTCCTCTACGTGATTCAGTGGATCTGTGCATATGGTCTAATACAGGATGAGCTGACTTCTTTTTTCTACCTCCTTTAATATGGACAGATACTCCATTCTCTGTTTGGGAACTCTGCAGCTCCTTCAGGATTGCCTTTGCTCTCTGTGCTGCCTCTCTGATTAATGCCCTCTCCGTCCAGGCTGAGAGTTTTGTCAGGCAGACCTCTCTTGGCAGGTTTGTTCTGATACAAATTTCTTTCCACTTGATGGTAATGGATTTGATGGTGCTCCGGGGTCATCAGAGATTGTGATATATATATTTCTTTTATAACCCAACCATGACATGTACTTCTCAACAACTTTGTCCCTGACTTACTTGGATATCTATTTGGAGTTTTTCATGGTGTTGTTTGGTTAGTGGTGCCTTTTGCTTAATGGTGTTGCAGCTTCTGTGGCCTTTCAGAAAAGGTGTGCATATATACTGACAGATCATGTGACCCTTAGGCTATGTGCCCACGATGCAGAAATGCACAGGATTTTTTCCTGAGCATTTCTGCATTTCCCTGGCAGAAAAAACGCATGCAGATTATACATGCGTTTTTCCTGCCAGGGACATGCGGATGTGAAGCGTTTTCACATGCATTTCTGCATGCGGGTTGACAAGCGCTTTCCAAGCGTTTTTAGCATCACTTGGAAAGTGCTTGATAACTTGGTCACACTATATAAATCCATGCAACTGGCATGGATTTATATAGTGTGACCGTAAGAATGTTAAAAAATAAATCTATACTTACCTTCTGATGGCCCCCGCAGTCTTGCTTCGCTCCGTCCAGGCTGCGGGCAGATCGCGGTACACTGCACTAGGACCTGCCGTCACATGACTATGACGTCAGCGCAGGTCCTTCAGTCCATCGCGAGCTGCCGGCAAAGGAGGACAAGCACTGCAGGGGCAGTCAGAAGGTAAATAGAATATGTATTTTTTATTTTATTCTTTTTTTACAGGTACAATGGTACCCAGGTCTGGATGAGAATCTCCTCTCCTCCAGACCTTGGTACCATCCGCACATTGAACCGCGTGATATCCGCTTGTACAGATGCAGTGATGCGGATATCACGCGGTCCAATGCAAGTCAATGTCGGTGATTACGCTGCGTGTCCGCAAAATTAATGGACATGCTGCGGACTTTTGAGCGCAGCACAAACGCAGCGTAAAAATCCACAGCATGGGCATTGACATTGCGGCTTGTCATTGGGGACCATGGGGGACGGATTACCAAGCGTTTACGCTACGTAAATTCCGCAGCATAAACGCTTGAAAAACGCATAGTGGGCACGCAGCCTTAGACTGCTCACTTCCTTTCACTAAGCATGTGACTTATGAAGTTAAAGGGAACCTGTCACTAGTTTTGTCCTATATGAATCTTAAACTATCCCTTTATGCAGCACCTGCTTATACAAGCCGCTGACTCCCCCTGTAGACCCGCCAAAACCCTTTTTAAATTCTACTGCGCTGCATGGTAATCCTTTTGGTCGGGTCCGATGGGCGATTTTTTGGGCCTCTCCATCCCTCCTCCCGGCTGCTGCTCGCCATCCTCCTTCTTTAATCGATGTGGACGACGCCTCACGTCATCCATACTGCTGGAAGAAATCTTGCGCCTGCAAATAGAAATCGCGGTTCGCGCATGTGCAGTATGCTTTGCCCTACTGCGGTCGCATGCGCACTTATGCGCTCAGCTGTGACCACAGTAGGATAAAGCATAGAGCACAGGCGCGAACAGCGATTTCTTGAGTGCAGGCATATACATGAATGTGGAGGTATAGACATCACTGAGGGGCATAGCCATCACTGGTGGGTGCTGGGGGCCTAGACCTCATTGGGGGGCAGAGATGTAGCACCCTGAGGACTCGGCTGCTACAGGGGTATTACACCTCAAGCCAGAGGTGTGGTATTCCACTCCCGGGTAAGGATGGAGTGTGGAACTGAGCTCAGTAAGCTGCATACACTACATACATCCCATTTCCGGGGGACAGATCGACGGTACTCCCACCAGTTTATGTGCAGGTACGATAGCGTCTGTCCCTGGCTGGAGTGGGAGGGGGGTGGAACATCCCAGTAGTGTAGGGGCAGATAGGGGGAGCAGTCTGGGTAAGGCTAGGAGCTCATTGGGTGCTGGTCACCTGAGCTCACACATAGAGGGAGTATATAAGGTGGGCACCATCTTAGGACAGGGTCAGTCAGTCAGCCAGTCTTTGTAGAGAAGAGGAGCAGAGCGGCAGAGCTCAGCCAGAAGGGCTGACAGGGAGTTGTGGTTCCGGCTGGGCCCAGCTCCAAGGCCAAGTCTGAGAGAGAGAGAGGAGTCAGAAGGACCCAGAGAGGAAAAAGAAGGAACCCCAAGACCCCAGAATACAAACAGCAGGGTGAAGGGTTGGCACACAAGGGTACCGGATCCCAAGCTGCCAGAGGCAAAAGCACACCTTAGCCAGGAACCGGAGGTCGTGGACAGGACCTGCCACGACCCTCACCAAATCCACTAGAAAGGCACACCAAGCATAGGGTCAGGGAACCCAGAAGAGGTGCAACCACCAAGAGGCCCGAGGGAGCCGGACATAAGTGGATCCCTGGTGAGAACGGCCAGTAGAAAGGGAAAGTCAGAAAGGAGCTCAGGACCACGCTCCAGAATTGCTTGGGGGTTGGCCGAGTCCAGGACCTGGTGGACGCAGCACGGCTCGGGTGGTCACTCAAGGCCAGAGTGACCACAAGAAGATCAGTAAGTAAAAACCCCTGAACTGCACAGCCCGACTCTGAGTCTTCTTGCTTAACTCTCCTGCACCTTCACAACCACCATCCTCTACATCTGACCCCCTGAGGCTATACCCCTCCCGTTGGGGGTTATACTACCACAGCTGCACACATACCACCAGCCTCAGCGGACCCTTCTGCAGCGGCGGCCTTTTGACCGCAAATCAACGGGTGGCGTAGTCGACACTAAGAACATCTAACAACATCTGCAAAGACTGCCGCACACTGAGTTTGACACCCTGGGCACGGACCGGGTCGCCGCCACTCGGAGACTACAACCCCCATCTGATCCGGCTCCGGGTATCCCCAAACAGCACTGGCCCAGGGGGCGCGTCAGCTTTGGCGTAGTCGGCAGGATAACGTGCCCGCAACCACCGGGTACTGCGTGCCTGAAGAAAAGTTCACATTTACCTCAAAAAGAAGTCTCCCGCCGATTCCAGAGGGTCCCCGCCATCGGACGCCATCACGGATCGTTTCCCGCCGGTTGCCCGCCATCTGCAGCTTTTTCCCGCCATCTACGGAGTTTCCCGCCACTGGGAGACGATTCCCGCCACTTCCAGAAGATTTCCCGCCTTGGAAGAGCGGACGCCATTATGGGCGTGCCAGAGGGTGGCAAGAGGCCACCTCCCATCGTGGGCCAGGTCAAGGAATGGCGCCAAAAGCGGAAACCGCCCCCACCAACAGAGACTGTGATGATAGAAGTGTCCATCAGCGTGAGGGAACTGCCCCTGGAACTGACAATCACTAAGTTGCCCCGGGACCACCCTCAAGGTGGGCGGAGACAGAACAAAAGAGAGAAGATGGGTGCAGCCTGGAGGAGTCTGGAGAGAGCGCACCCGGAGATGAGAAGTCTGGAGAGGAGTCCAGAGAAATCGTACCCGGAGATGGAAGGAGAGTCAGGCAGCACCGACCCTGTGGTCAGGAGCCTGCTGCAAGCAACCACCCCACTAGGCCTGGTGGAGATCCTGGCACAGCTCCCCCAAGACCGGGAGCGTGCGCAGACCGCACTGGAGCGCCTCGCACGGAGGATGGCCCAGGTGCAGCGAGAAACGCTGACGGAGTGGAGCCGAGAGATGGCCCTGCAGGCAGGAACCCGCCAGCGAAGCACGCCACCCGAGACGAGGAGACAGACCGCCTCTGAGGATGGTGCAGGAGGAGTGAAGGCCGGAGACGGCGCCGAGGAGGGAGCTGAACAGACGGAGGCAGGTAAAGGGGACGTCACTACCCCGAGCCGAGGAACCGTGAGCCTGCCCCAGCTCCCCGTCGCAGAGCCCAAAATTCCCCCTGCCATGCCCGTCGCTGCACCGTCACCGCTCCAGACTAGGCCTCAAGCAGAAGCCGCGACCGCGACCCCTGTGACGTCACGCGCCTCAACTCTGAGCGCGGCCAAGCAGGAGACGCCACCGGCCTGGTCGCAAGGCCGAGTGCCCCCGGGCGCCGCAGTGCTAACAGCGCCCTCTACCTCCACTGAGCCACCGGCCTGGTCGCAGGGCCGAGTAACCCCGGCCGCCGCCGTCTTCACGGTGCCCTTTACCTTCAGGGTACCCCAGGCCTGGTCGCAAGGCCTGGTGAACCCGGGCGCCGCTAGCACAACCGCGCCCTCAACTTCCACAGCGCCACACCTGGGTGAAGACCTATTTGCCCAGCACACTTGCCCGGATGGGCAGCCCTTTGTGTGGCCACCGGAGTACCACCATCCCCGACTCCGGAAAGAGAGACCCCTGGATGAGCCCCTGATTCCGGCCCCGGCGCCTGTCAAGATGACCCCGCTCTCGCTGGAGGAGGCGCAGTTCGAGTGGGACCCCACCGGAGGAGACCTCATGGGGTTCACCCAAGAAACTCGGGCGGCCGCAGCCGAGCGCGCGGAGTGCTGCCGACAGCAGTTAGAGGTCTTCGACCGGGAGCGGAGAGAGAGGCGGGTCCGTGAGCAGCGGCTGCAGGTACAGAGCGCAGAGCAGAAGAGCCGGACCCGGAGGAACCCCCGTGCAGCTCATGGTCCCCGTGCCACCGGGACTGTGATTAAATTCCAACTGCAGCACGGTTGGGGTTTCATCAGGGATCACCACACCCCCGGCGACGTCTTCGTGACCAGGAGAGACGTCGAGTCCCACCTGCCGGAGGGACACAGAGGTCGTGACCTATATGTAGGGGATGAGGTCACATTCACCCGGCACAAGTGTGCCAAAGGACCCTACGCCCTCCATGTACACCGGCTGACGGAGGAGGAGCTGCGGTGTGAAGAGGAGCAAGAGGACCCGGACGGGTCTGAAGCCTACCCTCAGGAAGGAGCAGGAGGGCATCGTCACCATTAAGAGGTGAACTGAAACTGTACATAGTTACCCGTAAGGGTATATGCCATGCTGCTAATGTAAAATAAAGTCCCCGTTGGGACAAGTGTGAACTGTTTCCTGTGTGTCCCATTTCCCCACAGGCTGAGGACTGTGAGCAGCCATCCCTTTTCCCCACTGGCCGAGGACTGAGAGCGGCCATATCCCCTTGTATATAGTTGCGCTTTCTAAGGCGCCCCCTACTGGTTTTATAGGAAAGCTGTGTTTTTCTTGAAGAGACTGTTGCACTTTACCCGGTCACAAGTTGCACCGTGGCCGGAGGAACAAGAATATTTAAAAGTTTTATACTGCTGATAATGTTTATATGTTTTATATGTTTATGTTGTTATGAAAAAAAAAATTGTATGTTTTATGTTTTTATTCTTTACAGCCCGAGGACGTGCTGTGATTTACCAGGGGGGAATGTAGCACCCTGAGGACTCGGCTGCTACAGGGGTATTACACCTCAAGCCAGAGGTGTAGTATTCCACTCCCGGGTAAGGATGGAGTGTGGAACTGAGCTCAGTAAGCTGCATACACTACATACATCCCATTTCCGGGGGACAGATCGACGGTACTCCCACCAGTTTATGTGCAGGTACGACAGCGTCTGTCCCTGGCTGGAGTGGGAGGGGGGTGGAACATCCCAGTAGTGTAGGGGCAGATAGGGGGAGCAGTCTGGGTAAGGCTAGGAGCTCATTGGGTGCTGGTCACCTGAGCTCACACATAGAGGGAGTATATAAGGTGGGCACCATCTTAGGACAGGGTCAGTCAGTCAGCCAGTCTTTGTAGAGAAGAGGAGCAGAGCGGCAGAGCTCAGCCAGAAGGGCTGACAGGGAGTTGTGGTTCCGGCTGGGCCCAGCTCCAAGGCCAAGTCCGAGAGAGAGAGAGAGGAGTCAGAAGGACCCAGAGAGGAAAAAGAAGGAACCCCAAGACCCCAGAATACAAACAGCAGGGTGAAGGGTTGGCACACAAGGGTACCGGATCCCAAGCTGGCAGAGGCAAAAGCACACCTTAGCCAGGAACCGGAGGTCGTGGACAGGACCTGCCACGACCCTCACCAAATCCACTAGAAAGGCACACCAAGCACAGGGTCAGGGAACCCAGAAGAGGTGCAACCACCAAGAGGCCCGAGGGAGCCGGACATAAGTGGATCCCTGGTGAGAACGGCCAGTAGAAAGGGAAAGTCAGAAAGGAGCTCAGGACCACGCTCCAGAATTGCTTGGGGGTTGGCCGAGTCCAGGACCTGGTGGACGCAGCACGGCTCGGGTGGTCACTCAAGGCCAGAGTGACCACAAGAAGATCAGTAAGTAAAAACCCCTGAACTGCACAGCCCGACTCTGAGTCTTCTTGCTTAACTCTCCTGCACCTTCACAACCACCATCCTCTACATCTGACCCCCTGAGGCTATACCCCTCCCGTTGGGGGTTATACTACCACAGCTGCACACATACCACCAGCCTCAGCGGACCCTTCTGCAGCGGCGGCCTTTTGACCGCAAATCAACGGGTGGCGTAGTCGACACTAAGAACATCTAACAACATCTGCAAAGACTGCCGCACACTGAGTTTGACACCCTGGGCACGGACCGGGTCGCCGCCACTCGGAGACTACAACCCCCATCTGATCCGGCTCCGGGTATCCCCAAACAGCACTGGCCCAGGGGGCGCGTCAGAGACATCGATGGGGGGGGGGGGCTGGGAGTCATATGAATCACTGGAGTATATGTATATGCACACCAGCCCTCCCTAATGATGTCTATGCTCTCCAGGCCCCCTCCCCCCAGTGATGCATTTGCCCCCAGTGATGTATATGCTTCCCAGCCCTCCCCAGTGATTTATATGCCTCCCAGCCCTTAACAGTGATGCCAATGGAGAGGAGATTCTACTGTAATGCAGCACTTTGTTTTGCAACTTTCAAAGTCTCTCTCTACTCCCTCGTGGCTTTTTATTTTTGTAAAACATTTTCTCAACTAGTCTCTTACTTTATTTTCTATAAACCATGCAGGGCCCTGTGTGAGTGAAGGAAATGTGATACACTTTATTAAGAATCAGATTCTTAATTTTTCACAGTCAAGTTGTAACAGTTGTTCAAACTGCACCCAGTTCCCACGGTCAAATGGTGTACAGGCAATTTAATTTAGTTGCCACAATCAGGAGGTATATAACTAATCGGCAAATAAAAATTTCGGCAGTGGATTTCTTGACACAAGCAGATGTAAGAACTGACAACACCTCATTAAATAACAGTGGATGAACATACTAGTTGCTGTATAAAGTATGTAGACTGCATAGGAATCATTAAAGGGAACCTGTTAACTAATTTGTGCTGAGTAAATCATGGGCAGCATGAATCAGAGCCTGGCAGCACGATAAAAACCACGTGTGTTTTTCTATGGAACTTTGGTGACTCTCCCCGCCAACTTATCACAATGATGCTCCAGGGAATTGAGAGGACTCTCCCTATGTACACACAGGAGAGACCTGCCAATCATGTAGGTTGCAGGGAACAGTGAAAATAAGAGTCAATCGATATTTTCTTTATGAGTGAATCAGTGAAAATATATATATACACACACACACACAAACACACACGACTGCTACAGACATTATATAAGACATATTATATATATTACATACACTCACACACATATATATATAAAAGAGAATATACACGTATTCTATTTTCCCACTTACAGTAGGGCAGTAGGGCAGCCTGATGACCAGTCTTGAATTAAAAATTTTGCACACTCTTGAAAAAAAAAAAGTTTTTTACAGGACCTGTTGACGGAAAAAGAAAGATGGTTCAATCAATAAATACTCTTGGCTCTTGCAATCAAGTCACGTCTGGTAATTTACACAGATAAAAAAATATAATATTAAGAGAATTAAGTCAGTCTAAAAAGCTTTTCTCACCAATTGCTAATGACGCTAAGAGGTTAAATAGACAGCTTGGTGAACATCAACGACAGGTAAACTCAATGGAACATGGTAAAAAAGGATCCAGCACTTTACACAAGCCCACTCCTTCTGAAATGATGCTCTCTCTACCTTTCTATAATCAGCAATGACATTCCAAACTCAGGCGTGTGCCTGATGTACGCCAACACAGTGGGGTGGGGGTGGTAGGGGATCGGTGAGGTATTGCTTTATATTTTTTATGTATCATCCTAACAACCCTTTGAACATGTCTAATAAAGGAGAGGACTGGAAATAACATTTTCATAAAAGAGAAGGAATTTGAAATTTCCAATTAATCAAGAGATTTCAACCAGGACTTAAATTGTAAAAGTCAACTTCTAGATCATTATTACGATAAGAATATATATATATATATATATATATATATATATATATATATATATGCATATATATATACAGTACAGACCAAAAGTTTGGACACACCTTCTCATTTAAAGATTTTTCTGTATTTTCATGACTATGAAAATTGTACATTCACACTGAAGACATCAAAACTATGAATTAACACATGTGGAATTATATAATTAACAAAAAAGTGTGAAACAACTGAAAATATGTCTTATATTCTAGGTTCTTCAAAGTAGCCACCTTTTGCTTTGATGACTGCTTTGTACACTCTTGGCATTCTCTTGATGAGCTTCAAGAGGTAGTCACCGGAAATGGTCTTCCAACAATCTTGAAGGAGTTCCCAGAGATGCTTAGCACTTGTTGGCCCTTTTGCCTTCACTCTGCGGTCCAGCGCACCCCAAACCATCTCGATTGGGTTCAGGTCTGGTGACTGTGGAGGCCAGGTCATCTGGCGTAGCACCCCATCACTCTCCTTCTTGGTCAAATAGCCCTTACACAGCCTGGAGGTGTGTTTGGGGTCATTGTCCTGTTGAAAAATAAATGGTGGTCCAACTAAACACAAACTGGATGGAATAGCATGCCGCTGCAAGATCCTGTGGTAGCCATGCTGATTCAGTATGCCTTCAATTTTGAATAAATCCCCAACAGTGTCACCAGCAAAGCACCCCCACACCATCACACCTCCTCCTCCATGCTTCACGGTGGGAACCAGGCATGTAGAGTCCATCCGTTCACCTTTTCTGCATCGCACAAAGACACGGTTGTTGGAACCAAAGATCTCAAATTTGGACTCATCAGACCAAAGCACAGATTTCCACTGGTCTAATGTCCATTCATTGTGTTCTTTAGCCCAAACAAGTCTCTTCTGCTTGTTGCCTGTCCTTAGCAGTGGTTTCCTAGCAGCTATTTTACCATGAAGGCCTGCTGCACAAAGTCTCCTCTTAACAGTTGTTGTAGAGATGTGTCTGCTGCTAGAACTCTTTGTGGCATTGACCTGGTCTCTAATCTAAGCTGCTGTTAACCTGAGATTTTTGAGGCTGGTGACTCGGATAAACTTATCCTCAGAAGCAGAGGTGACTCTTGGTCTTCCTTTCCTGGGGCGGTCCTCATGTGAGCAAGTTTCTTTGTAGCGTTTGATGGTTTTTGCAACTGCACTTGGGGACACTTTCAAAGTTTGCCCAATTTGTCGGACTGACTGACCTTCATTTCTTAAAGCAATGATGGCCACTCATTTTTCTTTACTTAGCTGCTTTTTTCTTGCCATAATACAAATTCTAATAGTCTATTCAGTAGGACTATCAGCTGTGTATCCACTTAACTTCAGCACAACAATCCCATTTATAAGGCAAGAAATCACACTTATTAAACCTGACAGGGCACACCTGTGAAGTGAAAACCATTTCCGGTGACTACCTCTTGAAGCTCATCAAGAGAATGCCAAGAGTGTGCAAAGCAGTCATCAAAGCAAAAGGTGGCTACTTTGAAGAACTTAGAATATAAGACATATTTTCAGTTGTTTCACACTTTTTTGTTATGTATATAATACCACATTTGTTAATTCATAGTTTTTATGTCTTCAGTGTGAATGTACAATTTTCAAAGTCATGAAAATACAGAAAAATCTTTAAATGAGAAGGTGTGTCCAAACTTTTGGTCTGTACTATATATATATATATATATATATTCTTATCATAATAATGATCTATATATACATACACAGTGGCTACGGAAAGTATTCAGACCCCTTTAAATTTTCCACTCTTTGTTTCATTGCAGCCATTTGGTAAATTCTAAAAAGTTCATTTTTTTTCTCATTAAAGTACACTCAGCACCCCATCTTGACTGAAAATAAACCAGAAATGTAGAATTTTTTGAAATATCTGAAATATCACATGGTCATAATTATTCAGACCCTTTGCTCGGTATTGAGTAGAAGCACCCTTTTGAGCTAGTAAAGCCATGTGTCTTCTTGGCAATGATGCAACAAGTTTTTCACACCTGTATTTGGGGATCTTCTGCCATTCTTCCTTGCAGATCATCTTCAGTTCCGTCAGGCTGGATGGTGAACTTTGGTGGACAGCCATTTTCGGGTCTCTCCAGAGATGCTGAACTGGGTTTAGGTCAGGGCTCTGGCTGGGCCAGTCAAGAATGGTCACAGAGTTATTCTGAAGCCACTCCTTTGTTATTTTAGCTGTGTGCTTAGAGTCATTTTCTTGTTGGAATGTGAACCTTCAGCAAAGTCTGAGGTCCAGAGCACTCTGGAAGAGGTTTTCATCCAGGATATATCTGGACTTGGCCGCATTCATGTTTCCTTCAATTGCAAGCAGTCGTCCTGTCTCTGCAGCTGAAAAACACCCCCATAGCATGATGCTTCCACCACCATGTTTCACTATTGGGATTGTATTGGGCAGGTGATGAGCAGTGCCTGGTTTTCTCCACACGTACCGCTAAGAATTATCACCAAAAAGTTCTATCTTCGTCTCATCAGACCAGAGAATCTTACTTCTCATAGTCTGGGAGTCCTTCATGTGTTTTTGAGCAAACTGTATGCGGGCTTTCATATGTCTTGCACTGAGGAGAGGCTCTGCCATAAAGGCCCGACTAGTGGAGGGCTGCAGTGATAGTTGACTTTGTGGATCTTTCTCCCATCTCCCTACAGCATCTCTGAAGCTCAGCCACAGAGATCTTGGGGTTCTTCTTTACCTCTTTCACCAAGGCTCTTCTCCCATGATTGCTCAGTTTGGCTGGACGGCCAGGTCTAGGAAGACTTCTGGTGGTCCCAAACTTCTTCCATTTAAGGATTATGGAAGCCACTGTGCTCTTGGGAACCTTGAGTAATGCAGAAATTCTTTTGTAACCATGGCCAGATCTGTGCCTTGCCACAATTCTGTCTTTGAGCTCCTTGGGCAGTTCCTTTGAGCTCATGATTCTCATTTGGTCTGACATGCACTGTGAGCTGTGAGGTCTTATATAGACAGGTGTGTGCCTTTCCAAATCAAGTCCTATCAGTTTAATTAAACACAGCTGGACTCCAGTGAAGGAGTAGAACCATCTCAAGGAGGATCACAAGGAAATGGACAGCATGTGACTTAAATATGAGTGTCTGAGCAAAGGGTCTGAATACTTATGACCATGTGATATTTCAGTTTTTCTTTTTTAATAAATTTGCAAACATTTCTACATTTCTGTTTTTTTCAGTCAAGATGGAATGCAGAGTGTACTTTAATGAGAAGAAAATGAACTTTTTAGAATTTACCAAATGGCTGCAATGAAGCATAGTGTGAAAAATGGAATGGGGTCTGAATACTTTCCGTACCAACTGTACATACAAACGTGGTCAGAATTGTTGGTACCCCTCGTTTAATGAAAGAAACACCCACAATGGTCACAGAAATAACTTGAATTATTGGAGGACACCCTATCAAAGCTAGAAGAAAGTGAGAGACAGACTTGGGAGAGATAAACGACGATAAGTGGGAGTCTATTCTAGATTATATACCCAAGTTATCCATGAGTGAGCCTGGGAGAATGTCACAGCTGTATGTGATCCACAGGGTGTATAGAACCCCTGGTATGTTATTTAAAGCAGGGTTGAAGTCTAACTCCGACTGCCCAAGGTGCTCGCAAACTCAGGCAGACATACTGCATATGCTTTGGCATTGTCCTAGATTGTCCTCCTTTCGGATCGTAGTGTTGAACCATATTGGAATAGTGTATAGGTGTATCGTCCCTAGGGACCCACTGACATGTATATTAGGGTACGTTGAGGAAATAAAAACAGACAACTTGACCAAAATAGCAATTGCGAGATTATTGTTTATTGCCAGAAAATTGATTGCAAAATATTAGATTAGAGAGGAGCCCCCGTCCAGACGCAAATTCATTGCCCAAACGAACTATATAATTCAACTTGAAAAAAGTATTTACACCAAGAGGAATAAGCAGGAATACTTCCATAAATTATGGCAGCCATGGTTGGATAGGATTAATTAGAGTACACCTATATATACTACTGTAGAGTAAAACTCTTGGTAAACTGTATGGCGGAGTGGAAAGAGAAGAAGGAAAGAAGAAAAGGGGAAGAGAAGGAAAGGGAGTAGGGGGAGGAAAGAGAAGGAGTAAAGTAGAGAAGAAAAGGAAAGGAAAGAAGGGGGGGATAAAAAAAAAGAGGTTGAAAGGTCTCCATGGGGGCGGGGTAAGGGAAGGGGGGGACTTACTGTAATATTGTAAAACGAGTATTGTCATGTAATATCTGTTTCAAGTTTTGTTATGTTTAATAAAAATGTATCTGATTAAAAAGAAAAAAGATATGTGGGACTGCCAACCTCCCTGGACGCGGCCGCAGGAGGAAAATTGATGACAAATCAAAGAGACGGATAATACGAATGGTAACAAAAGAGCGCAGGAAAACTTCTAAAGCGATTAAAGGTGAACTTCAAGCTCAAGGAACATCAGATCGCACCATCCGTCGTTGTTTGATCCAAAGTGGATTTCATGGGAGTCGACCAAGCAGAACATCATAGTTGAAACAAAAATCATAAAAAAGCCAGACTGGAATTTGCCAAACTACATGTTGATGTGGCACCCCAGGGGTCTGGTTACCACAGTAATAGAGATATTATGTCTGAGAGCAAGTGGGAGGTTTCTCTGGTCAGGAACCCTAAGCATGCAACACGGCCCACCCAGACCTGGGAGGGGAGGAATCTGCCCTTATAAACTGGGTCTGGGGCGGGATTAAGTTAGTCAGAGCCGGGACAGGGAAAGATACATCAGGAGCTCTGTAGGAGCAGCAGCAGAAGACCAGGGGCTGTGAGCAGAGATATAGCTTGCCCTGGCTGAAGTTACTAAAACCGGACACAGGAGTCCGAGGCTGTGGGGACTGATATACACCCAGCAGCAGAAACCAGCCGGCAGGGGATTCCAGGTCCTCTGGCCATAGAAGCCCAGAGGCTCAGTCACAAAGAAGGGACCAGCGCCGCCATCCAGGAGCGGAGGCTAACAGAAGGCCCCAAGTCACCAGCCATACGGGTGAGCACCACACGGTATACTCAGGGACGTGGGCTACTTGTAACCGCTGACAGCAAGGTAGCCAGGAAGAGTGCAGATAAACGGGGAGGCCTACAACTCCACCTGGCCAGGGGAACTCCTGCTTGCTCGCAGACTGACCAGGCCCCTTATACTAGCCAGTACTCCCGGGAGGGTCTGCCTTGTACCATCAGTAAAGACCCTGAACTGCACCTCACGTCTCTGTGATTCCTTGCCGCACCAGCACCATTAGCACTGGGACCCTCACACCATCACTCCCATCATCTCTCACATTAGCTGCCCTGAGGCAATACTTCTCCCGTGGGGAGTTATCCCATACTCGGCTGCGCAAACAACATCAGCCTCAGCAGTCTGCAGCGCAGCGGCGGTCCCCACTGACCGCAATCCACGGGTGGCGTAGTCGGACAATTACAATACAAATAGACTGCCACTGGTTTGACCACCCTGGGCACGGACCGGGTCACCGCCACACGGAGACTACAACCCCCAGCATCCTACAACAGGCCCGGTTCCGGGTTCCCCTGCACAGCACAGGCCCAGGGGGCGAGTCAACTTTGGCGTAGTTGGCAGGATTTCGTGCCCGCAACCACCGGGTACTGCGTGCCTAAAAAAGACTTTTGAACTTACCTGTGGTGAAGTTTCCCGCCGTCCGGAGTCGTTTCCCGCCATCTGGAGCCGATTCCCGCCATCAGACGCCATCTTGGACCGCTTTCCGCCATCTTCTACCTTCTTCCCGCCATCCGCAGCTGCTTCCCGCCTTCGGACGCCATCTTCGGGACGCCGCACAGGAAGAAGAGGGGCGTGGACGCCGAAAGCGCGCGAGATCCGAAGCTCCGCCCCACGCTCCGCCCCACACAGTGATGCTGCGCAAGGTCCTGGAAGGGAGGAAGAGCGACGCTGACGTCATCGGAGCACGACGCCAGGTCCTCGACCCCGACGATCGACTGCAGAGCCGCGGCCTACGGAAGAAGAGCATCGCAAGGTAGGCCACGGTCCACTAGGGGGGAGGAGGATGCCGGATACCGAGGGGAGCTCCACTGCCACAGCCACCGCCAGCGCAACCGCTGCAACAGTCATGCCATTCACCATGCCCTATATCCCGGGGGCAACCTAGCTACCCCAGTACTCAGGGGAGTCACATACTCTAAATGACTTTAGAGAGAGACTGGATAGCCTCTTCCAGGTGTACCCCCTCATAGAAGAGCAAAAAGTGAGCATCCTGGAGGCCCAATTAATTGGGGCAGCCCAAAGGGAGGTAAAGTCCTGGCCACCTGGGAGGAAGAGGACTGTCAGAGAAATACTAGCTCGGCTGAAAGACACATTTGACACCCGCACCTCAGCCGAAATAAAGCTCAGATTTTACGGGTGTAAACAACGGGCACATGAAAGTATAAGAGACTATGCTCTAAACCTACAAGAGGCCCTGAGAGCCATTAAGCAGGCAGACCCTGACAGCGTGGGAAATGAAGATAAGCTGTTGACTGAACAATTTATTGAGGGTCTACTGTGCAATGCCCACCGAACCCAGTTGCGGGCAATGGCCTTACAGGACCCTGACCTGGACTTTGCACAGTTCAAGGACAGAGCCATCCGGCACCAGGTGGCGCTGTGACCCACAGGTGCCCTGCTATCACTTACCACCAGGAGACGGCGCCCTTGTCTGCAGGGCCTGTGGGAGCTGATGCGCAGGCTTTAAACAGTGACCCGGCTACAGACCTGCACCATCAGGTCCAAGAGCTGACTAAGAGCGTTGCCGCGCTAACCAGAACTGTGCAGTCTTTACAGGTCTCTTCTCCAGGAAAGATCCAGCTGGCATCCGGACCGGAGGACGTCCCGTGGCGCCGACTGAGGAGGACCCCACCGGCCAGAGGAAGACCCAGCGACAGATACGAGGACGGACGACCCATCTGCCACCGCTGCAATCAACCCGGACATGTGGCAAGGTACTGTCATTTAAACGGGCACAACCTGGGGTAGAGGGCCAACCCCCAGGCACAAGACCATCAGGCCCATCAAACTGGCGTGATAAATACGTAGGGGGACGTCCAATCTTGCCTGTGGTACTGGATGGCATTCCTATGAGTGCCCTACTAGACACTGGGTCACAGGTGACCACCATCCCGTACGTGCTCTTTAAGCAGTACTGGAATAACTCGGACATAACCCGCTACCCAGATGACGACCTGAGTATCATCGCCAGCAATGGTCAGCCCGTGCCGCAGGTGGGATTCAAAGAGGTGACCATTAACATCGGTAAAGTCGAACTGGCGGCACAAGGACTGATTATAGTGGACATAGACCGTCATGAGAGTCACCCTAGAATAACCCTAGGTACTAATGTGATTGAAAATTGTCTTGCAGAGGTGATTCTCATTTTACAGCAGGTTGCCAAGAACGCCAGTTTCGGCCAGCAGCGTGTGCTCCAAAAAGAGATCCGGGCACTGATGAAGCGGCAACAGGTGGAACTATCTGGTGGTGAGATAGGTAGCGTGAGAATGTGTGACCCGTTCCCTATTGCCATGCCCCCAAAAAGTGAGATGATGATTTGGTGCCAGGCAGCTATTGGTCTAAGAGGTAGAGACTACCAAGCAATGGTAGAACCTGTCTACTCAGACAGTAGGCCCACCATTTTGACAGCACGGAGGGTGGTCGACGTACGCCATGGGAGGGTGCCCGTTCGCATCATAAATATCGGGGAGAGAGAAGTACACCTGCCCCGGTATGCCACGCTAGCCAAATTGTTCACCATACACCAGAACTCTGTACAGGCCGTGGAACCCTTGCCTCCATCTCAACCAGAGGAAGGTAACGGCTATAAGAAACCAATGGAGGACTGGTGTCAGCAACTACATTTGGGTACTGACTCCACTCCCTCACACCAAAAACAGGGAGTCTATCGGGTGGTTCAAGAGTACAAGAGAGTGTTTAGTAAACACCCGCTAGACTTCAGGCGAGTAAAGGGGGTAGAACACCACATCCCCACGGGAGACCACCCTCCCATAAAGGAGAGATACCGACCCGTACCCTTGACACACTACCAACACGCCAAGGGGATGCTTAGAGAAATGAAGGAGGCTGGGGTGATCAGGGACAGCTGTAGCCCCTGGGCAGCTCCACTAGTCTTAGTGAATAAGAAAGGCAACACCATGAGGATGTGTGTAGACTACAGGAAGGTCAACCGTATCACACACAAAAATGCGTACCCGTTACCAAGGATAGAAGAGTCCTTAGCTGCATTAAAGTCTGCTAACTTCTTCTCTACTTTGGATCTCACTAGCGGGTACTGGTAGGTTCCTGTAGCAGAGGCGGACTGGGAGAAGACCGCATTCACCACCCCGATGGGTCTCAGCGAATTTAACTGTATGCCGTTCGGGCTCTGCAACGCACCAGAAACCTTCCAACGGTTGATGGAATGCTGTCTGGGACACCGGAACTTCGAGACGGTCCTGTTGTACCTGGACGATGTCATCGTCTATTCCAAGACCTACGAGGACCACCTGAAACACCTGGCAGAAGTGTTTGAAGCTCTGGCAAACTACGGCCTAAAAGTGAAACCCTCCAAGTGTCACCTCCTGAAACCAAAGGTGCAGTACCTGGGAAACGTGGTGAGTGCTGACGGAGTGGCTCCCGACCCTGATAAGATCACCGTGATTAAGGACTGGCCAAGACCCTCCAGCATAAAGGAAGTGCGGCAGTTCCTCGGGTTGGTAGGCTACTACCGAAGATTCATTCCCGGTTTCACCAAAATGGCAGCCCCTATGCAGGACCTCCTGATAGGTCAATCTCGGAAAGCCAAAAACCAGAAGCCGCCCTTCAGGTGGGAAAAGCTGGAAGAGGAGTCCTTTTGCCAGCTGAAGATGGCCCTCACGCGGGATGAAATCCTGGCATATCCAGACTACAGCCAGCCCTTTATCCTCCACACGGACGCAAGCAACATCAGGCTAGGAGCCGTACTGTCCCAGATCCAGCAAGGGAAAGAACGGGTAATCGCTTACGCCAGCCGAAAGCTACGGCCCACGGAGAGGAACCCTGAGAATTATAGCTCATTCAAGCTGGAGTTCCTGGCAGTAGTGTGGGCAGTGACCGAACGTTTCAAGCATTACCTTGCCTCTTCCAAGTTCACCGTGTACATGGATAACAACCCGTTGACACACCTGGACACTGCAAGGCTCGGTGCCCTGGAACAGAGATGGATGGCCCGCCTGTCCAACTTTGAATTCACCATCAAATACCGGGCAGGACGCTCAAATGCCAACGCGGATGCCCTGTCTAGAATTCCGAACTTACCGGACGTAGGGGAAGATCCAGAAGATCTGGAAGAAGTTGAGCTCCCTGCGTTCC
Organism: Phyllobates terribilis; assembly: GCF_046119375.1. Taxonomy (NCBI): domain Eukaryota; kingdom Metazoa; phylum Chordata; class Amphibia; order Anura; family Dendrobatidae; genus Phyllobates; species Phyllobates terribilis. Next base: position 20,121,137 of record NW_027362781.1, on the reverse strand, counting down.
ACCGTCATGGGATTACCCTGTATTCCCACTGTGTGAAGGACAGGCGCTCCGTGACGTTCAATCCCTTGCCCCACTACAACTGGGCGGAGACGCAAAACAGTGATCCCGCAGTCCGTTTGGTGAAGGAAATGCTGACCCAGGCCGATGCCAGTCTTGACCCAGACGCTCCGGAGGAGACCAAGCAACTGTGGAAGGAGAAAAGTAAACTGTTCCTCTACAGGGAGAAGCTGTGCCGGAGAATGGTTAACTCTCGAACACATGAGTTGACCTGGCAGGTAGTGGTCCCAAGACGAGACGCGGCTATGGTTCTGGAGGCATACCACAACGGAGCAGGGCATTTCGGATGGAAGAAGCTGGAGTTCTTGTTGCGTGAGCGGTTCTACTGGGTAGGCATGAGAGGAGCCATCGAGAGGTGGTGCAGAGACTGTGGCCCGTGCAACCTAAGAAGAAAGGACCGTGCCAGCCAGAAGACTCCCCTGCAGCCCATCATCACCAGACAGCCACTGGAACTGGTAGCCCTGGACCATGTGAAACTTGTTAGAACCTTGCTCTTAGGTTTTTTTTCCTTTGCTGGTCACATGACCTTGTTGGCCTATTTAATCCTGCTCCGCCCTTCTGGCTTTGCTGGACTTCATTGTTTAACTACTTTCTAGCTAGCCTGTACTCTGTATCTAACTCTGTTAGTTTGCTTGGTCTACGGACCTCTGTGTTCTATGTGTTTTGTTTGTTCGTCTGTCTGCTACTATTTCTGTTAGGAGGTGTCCCATTTTTCCTCCCAGTCCTTAGTACTTGTAGGGAATCCTTCCCCACATCTATAGGTCTCCGTACAGACTAGCTTAGGACTTTAGCAGGTCTGATCGCAGGATCAGGTCCCCTGTTACATCGTAGGGATAAAGCTGAGTTCTATCATAGGGACAGATCTCCTCTCTTTCCTTAGCTCTGGTAGCAGAACATAACAGTAAGTCCAGCCCGCAAATTCTCTAAGGAAAGATTTTTTTTGTTTCATCATGGTGTCGGTTCAGGATTTGCCTAAACACCTGCAGGGACTCTCTCTGGAAGTGGCCGAGCTCCGTCAGCACGTGAGTAACTGTCCTGGAGCACATTTCTTGGAGCCTAAGGTATGTTTGCCGTATTTATTTTTTGGTGAACACCGAGAATTTTTTTCATTTAAAAATGCTTGCTTATTGTATTTTCGTTTGAGACCCAAGTCCTCTGGGGATGAATCCCAGCGCATAGGGTTCATAATGTCACTTTTGCGCAAAGAGCCTCAGGAGTGGGCCTTTTCTTTGCAACCTAGTGATACATGCTTCAGATCAGTGGATAGTTTTTTTTCTGCTTTGGGACTATTATATGATGATCCTGACCGTGTCGCATCAGCTGAGACTGAGTTGAGACATTTGAAACAGGGATCCGTCGTTGGTCTACTCAAACAGGGTGGAACGATTCTGCTCTGAAAAGTCTATTTCTTGCTGGGCTCAATGAAAGGGTTAAAGACCTGCTAATTGCTTATCCTACACCTGAAGATTTGCAACAGGCTATGCAATTAGCTATACGGGTGGATAGGAGACTGCGTGAGAGGGTTAATGAGAGCAAATCCTCTGCTATGTCAGTTTCTGGTTATAAGAATGTGTGTACTAACAGTGGTGAACCGATGGAGATTGGATCGGTGGCACCTCGCTCTCAAGAAAAAGATCGTAGGTTTTTTGAAGGCTTGTGTTTCTATTGCGGAAAATCTGGTCATTTGATTAAAGGCTGTGAGCTTCGTATGAAGAAAGAAAAAAAAATGGTCAGTCATGCCCGTATTGCCTGTTTAAATTCCAAGGGTGTATTTTTAGCTGCTTCCACGATTGCTCAGGAAAAATTAATGGAATTTCGGGTGTTTGTCGATTGTGGGTCTACTCTGAATGTTATTTATGGGGGATTCTTGGAAAGACTCAATTTAAAACCCGAACCTTTATCATCCCCCATTGCTGTGGTTTCTGTGGATGGTTCCCCTTTGAAGAATATTACTCTCAAGGTCTGTGAATTTCCTCTCACTATTAATGGTGTTCACCACGAGAAATTGGATTTGGTAGTTTTGAATAACTTGCCTTCTCCAGTAATATTGGGATTGCCCTGGTTAAAATGTCACAATCCTGTACTGGATTGGTGTACCAATGAAATTAAATCCTGGAGCCATAAATGTTATGACAAGTGTTGTAACGGGCGTATTGCAGCTTTGGATAGGGGAGAATTGCCTGTTCCTATTCAGGATTTTTGGAGAGTTTTTTCTGAGAAGGAATCGCAGGTTTTGCCTCCCCATAGAGACTATGATTGTTCTATTGAATTTGTCCCTGGAGCGACTCTTCCTAAAAGTCGTTTATTTAACCTTACTATTCCTGAGAGGAAGGCTTTGGAGGAATACATACAGACAAGTTTGGCCGCCGGTCACATTAGGCCCTCTAAGTCTCCTGTGGCGGTTGGATATTTTTTTGTAAAAAAAAAAGGATGGCGGTTTACGTCCTTGTCTGGATTTTCGTGAGATTAACAAAATTACTGTACGCAATCCTTACCCACTGCCATTGATTCCTGATCTGTTTAACCAGTTAATGGGGGCCAAGTGGTTCTCTAAAATTGACCTTAAGGGGGCATACAATCTGTTGCGCATGAAGGAGGGTGACGAATGGAAGACTGCTTTTAACACTCCTGTGGGTCATTTTGAGAATCTCGTTATGCCTTTTGGTCTTACTAATGCTCCTGCATTTTTTCAGAATCTTATTAATGACATCCTTAGACCTTTGATCGGCAAAAATGTGGTTGTGTATTTGGATGACATTTTGATTTATTCGCCGGATCTGGAGTCTCATTGGCGGAGCGTACGTGAGGTATTACAGTTATTAATGGACAATTCGCTTTTTGCTAAACTGGAGAAATGTGAGTTCGCTGTACAGAGAATTAGTTTTTTGGGTTACATTATCTCCAGCGAAGGTTTTGAGATGGACCCGGTTAAAGTTCAAGCTGTACAGGAATGGCCTAGGCCTATTGGTTTGAAATCGATACAGAGGTTTTTAGGTTTCGCCAATTATTATAGAAAATTCATTAAAAATTTTTCTAGTATTGTCAAACCTCTGACCGATCTCACCAGGAAAGGTGCTGATGCGGTTCAGTGGTCTTCTGAGGCCATTGAAGCTTTTGTGTATCTCAAGGAGAGGTTCACCTCTGCTCCCATCCTTATGCAGCCTGATGTGACTAAGCCGTTTTTGGTTGAGGTTGATGCTTCCTCTGTGGGGGTTGGCGCAGTATTGTCTCAGGATAACGGGGATGGATTACATCCCTGTGCCTTTTTTTCAAAAAATTTTTCGGAAACTGAACTGAATTACGATATTGGTAATCGGGAATTATTGGCTATTAAACTCGCATTTGAACACTGGCGCCACTTCTTGGAAGGTGCGGAATTTCCCGTTCAGGTTCTTACGGATCATAAAAATCTGATATATCTTGATGCTGCCAAGCGCCTGAATGCCCGTCAGGCTAGGTGGGCACGGTTTAATTTCTCCGTTACTTACATCCCTGGTACTAAGAATGTTAAGGCGGATGCCTTGTCTCGCAGTTTTTCTCCCATAGTCGGTGTTGAGAATGAGGAGAACATTTTACAAGAAGGTGTTGTGATAGCTGCTTTGGACTCCGTTTTGGAAGATGAGATTCTTAAAGCACAGGAGAATGCCCCATCTAACACTCCTCATGGGAGGTTGTTTGTGCCTGGGACCTTTAGGAGAGATTTGTTTGTTGAGTGTCACGAATCTCGGTTGGCAGGTCATCCTGGAATCTCTGAGACCAAGAGACTGGTGGGTCGCAGTTTTTGGTGGCCTGGATGGCAGAAGGAAGTCATTAAGTGGGTGCGTCAGTGTACTATATGTGCTAGATCTAAGTCCTCACATACTCCTGCTGCGGGGTTGCTTTGTCCTTTGGAGGTTCCCAGTGCTCCTTGGACACATTTGAATATGGACTTTATAAATGACCTTCCCCCCTCTGAGGGTTTTACTGTCATCTGGGTGGTCGTGGACCGTTTCAGCAAGATGTGTCACTTGGTTCCCTTCATCAAACTGCCCTGCGCTAAAACTCTCGCTAAGGCCTTTGTCAAGGAAATTGTCAGACTTCATGGCGTTCCTACTGACATTGTTTCTGATAGGGGTCCTCAGTTCGTGGCTCGTTTTTGGCGTGCCTTTTGTGACAGGTTGGGAGTTCATTTGTCGTTCTCGTCCGGATATCATCCTGAATCTAATGGCCAGACAGAAAGGAAAAACCAGGATGTTGAGCAGTTCTTGCGTTGTTTTGTGGCAGACAATCAAGAGGGGTGGTCTGAGTTTCTGCCACTTGCTGAATTTGCTCTGAACAATCATACATCTTCTTCTGCTGGTTGTTCGCCTTTTTTTTGTTGTTCTGGGAGACATCCGTCGTTTGGGTCGTTCTCCAAGTTGGGATCTGCCGTGCCTGAGGAGGAGAATTTTTCCGGTGATTTGGAGAGAGTTTGGACGGATGTGCGTGGTAATCTTCAGGAGGCCAACAGAAAATCTAAAGACTACTTTGATAGGAAACGACAGGAGGTTTTGTTCGCTGTTGGTGACATGGTTTGGTTGTCCTCTAGGAATCTGCGGTTGAGGATTCCTTCTAAGAAATTGGGTCCCAAATTTGTAGGGCCCTTTAAGGTGCTTCAGGTTGTCAACCAATCTGCTGTTAGGTTGAAGGTTCCTACCTCCTGGAGAATTAATCCGGTATTTCATGTCTCTCTGTTAAAAAAAGCTGTTGTGTCGGATGGTGACGCCTCTGCCTCTGTTCCTCCGGTGGTTGAGGACGGGGAATATGAAATTTCTCGCATCGTTAACTCTAGACGGTATAGAGGTAGTTTGCAGTATCTTGTGGCCTGGAAAGGTTTTGGACCCGAGGATGACTCTTGGGTGAGGTCGGATGATTTTTCCGCGTCCAGACTTATCAGAGCGTTTCACAGGAGATTTCCTGATAAGCCTGGTCCTAGGGGATCCGGAGGATCCTCTTAGAAGGGGGGGTACTATTAGAACCTTGCTCTTAGGTTTTTTTTCCTTTGCTGGTCACATGACCTTGTTGGCCTATTTAATCCTGCTCCGCCCTTCTGGCTTTGCTGGACTTCATTGTTTAACTACTTTCTAGCTAGCCTGTACTCTGTATCTAACTCTGTTAGTTTGCTTGGTCTACGGACCTCTGTGTTCTATGTGTTTTGTTTGTTCGTCTGTCTGCTACTATTTCTGTTAGGAGGTGTCCCATTTTTCCTCCCAGTCCTTAGTACTTGTAGGGAATCCTTCCCCACATCTATAGGTCTCCGTACAGACTAGCTTAGGACTTTAGCAGGTCTGATCGCAGGATCAGGTCCCCTGTTACATCGTAGGGATAAAGCTGAGTTCTATCGTAGGGACAGATCTCCTCTCTTTCCTTAGCTCTGGTAGCAGAACATAACAAAACTGGCTCCAAGCAGATCTGGGTATGTCTACGCCCTAACAATCGTAGATCATTACTCCCGGTTCCTGGTGGTGGTCCCGGTCAAGGACTTAATGGCTCAAACAGCAGCTAGAGCCTTCCAGCAGCACTTCTGCCGTCCACACGGGTACCCGGACCAAGTGCTGACAGACCAAGGACCAGCCTTTGAAGCGGAGGTCTTCCAGGAGTTCTGCAACCTGTATGGCTGCAAGAAGATAAGAACAACGCCCTATCACCCTCAAACCAATGGACTCTGCGAGAAGATGAACCAGGTGGTGATAGATCTGCTAAAAACATTGCCCCTGGAAGAACGCAGTCTGTGGCCTGAGAAACTGCCCGATCTGGTGGACCTGTATAACCACATCCCTGTAGGTTCCACCAACTGTACCCCGGCTTACCTAATGAGAGCAAGACCTGGTAAGCTGCCTATTGACCTGGATATGGGAGTCCTGACGCCTGAGGACACCTCGCCAGAGGCAGACTGGGATACAGAACGGCAGCAGCAGTATCGGAAAGTACAGGAGAGTGTCGAGCGAAGTCTGTCTCAAGCTAGAGAGAGGCAAGAGAAGGCTTATAACCAGTATGCTCCCGCTGTTCCCCTGGTACCTGGAGAGCAGGTCTTGAAGAGGAAGAGGCGGCTCCACAAGTTGGACGACCAGTGGGAGAAGGACCCGTACACCGTACTGCCCTCAAGCCATGAGAACCCAAAAATCTGCGTAATCAGTAAGGATGGAGGAGAAACCACAGCCATTGTCTCCAGAGACCACCTGAAGAAGTGTCCCGAGCAGCTGCAAAGCCCTGAAGAAGATCAAGAAAACCCTCAACCCGCAGAGGAAAGGGAAGAAATGATCAGTACCGTACTCGGAGACTTCCCCCGGTCTTGGACACAAGTAAACGGCGCTGTCGTGATACCCGTCCTCACCTTTCTCCAGCCAGCCCCGCAAGTGCCTACAGAGGAACCGGTAGAGCTGGAAGAGCAGCCGGCCCAAGAGGCAGAAGAGTCCCCACCAGCAGTCCAGGAGGATCAACCCTCTGCTAGTAGTGAGCCTGCCGTGCCCCTAGTGAGCCAAAGAGTGCGCAGACAGCTGCCCAGCTTGCCCATAACACCTCCTACACCCTGTAGTGCAGAACCAGTTAGTGAGCTCCGTAGGTCCACTAGAGCAGGGTTCCCCAACTCCAGTCCTCAAGGCCCACCAACAGGTCATGTTTTCAGGATTTCCTTGGTATTGCACAGGTGATGTAATTATCACCTGTGCAATACTAAGGAAATCCTGAAAACATGACCTGTTGGTGGGCCTTGAGGACTGGAGTTGGGGAACCCTGCACTAGAGTCACTAGAGGTCAGATGCCCGCTCGCTGGAAAATCTAAACTAATGCACTGTGAATTTATCTGTTAACGGTTTATGGTTTATGTTTGTTGCCTGTTACTAATTATGTTTCTCAGTTACCCTGCAGATTTATGTGGACTAACAGGTTATGGACACTGGATAACCGGAACAATGCTTGTAGATAGTTGCACCTTGGTGCCTCTTGCGAAGACGGCCGCGGAAGAGAAAACCTGTCTGGCGTGGCCTCCTTGCGGCCCAAAGTAGTTAGTCTACCCTTGCAGCCACGCCCAAGGCCAACGCAAGGGGTTTGCTTTGGACAGGTCCCCTACTTCGCTTAAAGTTTCACCTTGGGTGACATGGACACCCTCTTGTTTCAAAAACTTCACCTTGGGTGATATGGACACCCGGTTGCGGACACGCCGTGACCTTTAAAGAACTAAAGCTTCTTGTAAATATGTTATCGTATTATTGTTTATACCCTGTTATTATGTTTTAAAAATGTGTTTAGTCCCGGAGTACTAAAATTTACTAGAGGGGAATGTGGCACCCCAGGGGTCTGGTTACCACAGTAATAGAGATATTATGTCTGAGAGCAAGTGGGAGGTTTCTCTGGTCAGGAACCCTAAGCATGCAACACGGCCCACCCAGACCTGGGAGGAGAGGAATCTGCCCTTATAAACTGGGTCTGGGGCGGGATTAAGTTAGTCAGAGCCGGGACAGGGAAAGATACATCAGGAGCTCTGTAGAAGCAGCAGCAGAAGACCAGGGGCTGTGAGCAGAGATATAGCTCGCCCTGGCTGAAGTTACTAAAACCGGACACAGGAGTCCGAGGCTGTGGGGACTGATATATACCCAGCAGCAGAAACCAGCCGGCAGGGGATTCCAGGTCCTCTGGCCATAGAAGCCCGGAGGCTCAGTCACAAAGAAGGGACCAGCGCCGCCATCCAGGAGCGGAGGCTAACAGAAGGCCCCAAGTCACCAGCCATACGGGTGAGCACCACACGGTATACTCAGGGACGTGGGCTACTTGTAACCGCTGACAGCAAGGTAGCCAGGAAGAGTGCAGATAAACGGGGAGGCCTACAACTCCACCTGGCCAGGGGAACTCCTGCTTGCTCGCAGACTGACCAGGCCCCTTATACTAGCCAGTACTCCCGGGAGGGTCTGCCTTGTACCATCAGTAAAGACCCTGAACTGCACCTCACGTCTCTGTGATTCCTTGCCGCACCAGCACCATTAGCACTGGGACCCTCACACCATCACTCCCATCATCTCTCACATTAGCTGCTCTGAGGCAATACTTCTCCCGTGGGGAGTTATCCCATACTCGGCTGCGCAAACAACATCAGCCTCAGCGGTCTGCAGCGCAGCGGCGGTCCCCACTGACCGCAATCCACGGGTGGCGTAGTCGGACAATTACAATACAAATAGACTGCCACTGGTTTGACCACCCTGGGCACGGACCGGGTCACCGCCACACGGAGACTACAACCCCCAGCATCCTACAACAGGCCCGGTTCCGGGTTCCCCTGCACAGCACAGGCCCAGGGGGTGCATCATTGACAAGCCACAAAGCTTCTGGAAGAATGTCCCATGGACAGATGAGACAAAAATGGAAGATTTTGGTAACGCACATCAGCTCTATGTTCACAGAGGGAAAAATGAAGCATATCAAGAAAAGACCACTGTACCTACTGTGAAACATGGTGGAGGCTCTGTTATGTTCTGGGGCTGCTTTGCAGCATCAGGCACAAGGTGACTTGAATCTGTGCAGGGTACAATGAAATCTCAAGACTATCAAGGGATTCTAGAGAGATATGTGCCGCCCAGTGTCAGAAAGCTTGGTCTCAGTCGCAGGTCATGGGTCTTGCAACAGGATAATGATCCAGAACACTCAGCTAAAAACACCCAAGAATGTCTAAGAGGAAAACATTGGACTATTCTGAAGTGGCCTTCTATGACTCCTGACCTAAATCCTATCGAGCATATTTGGAAAGAGCTGAAACATGCCATCTGGAAAAGGCAACCTTCAAATAGACAACTGGAGCAGTTTGCTCATGAGGAATGGGCCAAAATACCTGTCGAGAGGTGCAGAAGTCTCATTGACAGTTACCGGAATCGTTTGATTGCAGTGATTGCCTCAAAAGGTTGTTCAACAAAATAGTAAGTTAAGAGTATCATCATTTCTGTCCAGGCCTATTTCATGAGTTTAAGTGTGTTTATATATATATATATATATATATATATATATATATATATATATATATATATATATATATAAATTTTTATATGTACAGTATATTCCGTGCTTACCATAAATGAGTAAACACCATTTGAAAAGTAAGAATTTCATCAATGTCATATTGAATACAAGAACAATTTCCAAAATGTTGACAAGACTGTGTTTCACAGAACATTTTTTTAACCCAAAACAAGAAACTAAGGTTAGTAATATGTTTCATTACAAAATCTTTAGTTGTACTCAAATTAGTTCATGCAAAAATGAATGCACTCCACATTAAAACTACTACATATATTATTTTATATGACTTTTGTGATTTCTACAGAAAGCACCAAATTTTCTAGGAGTGGAATGAACAAGTGGTCGACATATTGCAAAGGGACTGTCAGAAAAGTTAAAACTAATCACTACAAGACAGTGTTAAGAATCATGGCATGTTAAAGTGCAGTACTTACCTAACCTAAAGTATCAGGTGCATCGCCCTCAGATTCGTCATGTACAGTGGCTTCAAAAGTATTTACCCCCCCTTGACTTTTTATCTATTTTGTTACATTACAATCTGTGTTTAAATATTTATGTAATTCAATTTGTGAGCGATGCATCAGCACTAAATAGTCTAAATTGGTGAAGTAAAGTGAGAAAAATAAAAAATAAATACATTTATGGGATTAAATAACTAAAATTAGCATGTACATATGTATTCACCCTTTTTGCTATAAAGCCCCTAAAAATTTTGGTGCAAGCAATTACCTTCATAAATCACATTCTTAGTGAAAGGAAGTCCACCTGTATGCAATCTTAAGTGTTACATGATCTGTCAGTATATACACATCTTTTCTGAAAGGCCACAGAGGCTGAAACACCATTAACCGAACAACACCATGAAGACCAAGGAGATCTCTGTTAAAGAAGTCGAAACCGGTTGTATTTTAGTTTGAAATAAAAATGATCTTCGAATCCGAATATTGAGTTCCATCATCATCCTTCAGGAAGGCATATTGATGGGAAAAATATTTACAAAGTGGTATCGCCCATGAAAGCACAGTCCAGTGCTCTCATTAGCTCCCAGATTTCTGCAGCAAACTGAATGGAAAGAGGAATGTAGTAATCCACTGATTGGATTTACATGCAGTACCTCAAGACATCAAATAGGTGAGTGGATTTATACTGAGTATACACCCTTGGAATCCAACTTCTGCACTGAGAAGCCTGCACTTCCTATTTTCTCTCCCTATAAACCCCTCTTGTTTACTAAAACTTTTGGTGCAAGCAATTAACTTCATAAATCACATTCTTAGTGAAAGGAAGTCCACCTGTATGCAATCTAAGTGTTACATGATCTGTCAGTATATACACATCTTTTCTGAAAGGCCACATAGGCTGAAACACCATTAACCGAACAACACCATGAAGACCAAGGAGATCTCCAAACAAGTCAGGGACAAAGTTGATAAGAAGTTCAAGCCAGAGTTGGATTATAAAAAAAATATCCTAACCACTGATGATCCCCCGGAGCATCATGAAATCCATTACCATCAAATGGAAAGAACATGGTACCACAACAAACTTGCCAAGAGAGGGCCTCCTACCAAAACTCTCAGCCATGGCAAGGAGGGCATTAATCAGAAAGGCAGAACAGAGACTAAAGGTAACCCTGAAGGAGCTGCAGAGTTTCCAAGCAGAGACTGGAGTATCCGTCCATATGACCACAATAAGTCGAAAACTGAACAGAGGTGGCCTTTATGGAGGAGTGGCCAGGAAAAAAGTCTGTACTTGTATAATGGTATTATTAAATGGTTAAACATCTATTTTTGATTACCATTTGCAATCTTTTTTGACTTCATGGTACATTTTACATAGAAAGTCTGTGGCTATGCACTATGTCACTTTATATGTCTCTTATCTTTTGCACAATATTGGATGTATTGAGTATTTTTTAATAATTGTTAAAATAAAAATAATTTTTTATTTTTTATCTATAAAACTCCCATCTTCTCTTGTTTTTCATAGCAATAAATGGAGTAAGATTATGGGTTCTCTGGGGGTGAATCTTTGACTGCCCTATTATGTGTGTTTTGCCAGATCTGGGATTACATTCGTTAATGTATAATTTTCCGTAGCTGTATGCCCCTCCAATGAGTGGTAATGCAAAAGTACCAGATAACAGACTGCAGTTATGTCATACGTGGTCTCTAAAGAAAGGTAAATTCATAATGGAAAATATGGTATCAATTTCAGGCTTCTGCGATCAACCAGTGATAAGTTATTCCAGAAGTTAGAGATTCTAATAAAAATATGAAGGCTGGAGCCCAGCACACATAATGTCAGCACAAGGGGCATGTGGGCAGGTCCCCCCCTTCGGCATAAAAGACACAGCTGAAGGTGGGTCAGTATTCATTGCCGGGGGGTATAGACTCTATAACCAAAGGATCCCATTCGATAACGGTCAAATCAAATTAGAGCGCCTCCCCTCCAGCTATACTGAATCGTCCCTGCGATCTTAATAGTAAGTCTTCTTTAATCCCTGTTTATTAGTGTTGAGCGAGCACTAAAATGCTCGGGTGCTCGAAGCTCGGGCCGAGCTCACCGTGATACTTGGGTGCCCAATGTTAGTCTATGGGAGACCCGAGCATTTTTGCGGCGGCACCCCCGGCAGTTTGTAGAAAGCCTAAAAAGTGCCCAAAACAATAGTGACAGTGCTCAAATGACATGGGGACAGCATGGGGATAGCCCCAGGAAGCATTTCTGACCCCCAGGTCACTGCTGTCAACAACGTGGTCAGAGGTATTAAGGCACTTTTACGGGCTCACAATAAAAAGTTCAAAAACGAAACTGAAACGGTTTTCCTGTGAAATATGTTAAGGAACTTCTTTTCCAGGGTAAAGACTTGTGTATAAGGTAAAATAAATAACCAAAAACAAAAATACTCCTCCACACCTTGGGCTATGTTCACAAGTAGCATTTTTTATGCGTTTTTGCACTTTTTTATTGCTTTCAACCGTGACAATTGCATTCACCGCGAAATGTCATTTTAACATTTTACAATCTTATCTGGCCATGTGCTGTGTGACATATGCATACAGTGCTGAAAAGACATGGGAACAGCATGGGGGAGACCCCTGGAAGCATCTCTGACACCCAGGTCACTGCCTAAAGGTGTGCCCATCAGAAGTGATCCTTGCCGTATCAGAAGATGCTGACTTGCAACTATCCCCATGCAAGTCCTTGTCCCAGGGCAGTGTTCAATTGTACCTCCCCCATTCCTTGCAATGCAAGCGCAAGTATGCAGCCTGCCACCCACCCACCCCCAGGCTGCAATACCATACTGCAACACGTCCTCCAGACATAGAGGATTGCGGGTCCTGGGTCAATCAGGCTTCAACACAAAGTTCAGAAGGTAGACAGCAGCAGTGGTCGGCCTCCTACACAACGAGTAAATTATTTATGATCATGATGAGGCCATCCATCTCCTTAGCTTTCTGTTCCTTGGAATGCAAGCGCATGTATGTAGTAGCGGCTAGGCCTGAGGCGGTCAGCGTTTTGGCGCATATCCTACCTCCTCCGAGGATTGCTGGATGTTTTCCTGCTACTATCCCAGTTCTATGACTCCGGTTAAAACAAAGCTTCAGGTGATGAATGGTGGATGAGGTGGTGGCAAAGGAGAAAGAGCAGGAGGAACAGGGACCATTCACATTAATATCAGGTCAGTCAACCACACATGTCTTGTAGAATATGTTTCTGTACCAAAAGGAGCGGTTCGGCTACACGGTTATAGGGCATACAGTAAGTGCAATGCCTACCGAAAATTTCGAGGCACTCCAATGCCCCTTGGAAGTGACATTGAGGTCAGAGGGCCTTAACTAAATCGTTTTTTCCATTTATAGCAACTGGGTCTCCTGTACACTGTTGGCATAAGCAGTGAATGGAAGGCTTTCCAAAAATTATGAGGAACTGCAATGCCCCTTGAAACAGACGTGGATTACAGCGTACTAAAAACATTCTACCTATTATTGGGGAGTGGGTCTCCTTGAGTTTTCGCCTATGCATTGAAAAGCAAAAGCTGACTAAAATTAGGAGGAAATGCAATGCTCGTTGGAAGAGTCGTGGAGGTTAGAGGTAATTAAAAATAACATTTCAATGCCCCTTGGAAGAGCTGTGGAGTTCAGAGTGGTTTAACGAGACCGTTTTAATGCCCCTTGGTAGAGTGGTGGAGGTCGCAGCTGATTAAAAAGACAATTATCAGTGCACCTTGGAAGAACTGTGGAGTTCAGAGTGGTTTAACAAGGCGGTTTTAATGCCCCTTGGAAGAGCTGTGGAGTTCTGAGTGGTTTAACCAGATGGTTTTAATGCCCCTTGGAAGAGTGGTGGAGGTCGCAGCTGATTAAAAAGACAATATCAATGCCCCTTGGAAGAGCTGTGGAGTTCAGAGTGGTTTAACAAGACGGTTTTAATGCCCCTTGGAAGAGCTGTGGAGTTCCGAGTGGTTTAACCAGACGGTTTTAATGCCACTTGGAAGAGTGGTGGAGGTCGCAGCTGATTGAAAAGACAATATCAATGTCCCCTTGGAAGAGCTGTGGAGTTCAGAGTGGTTTAATAAGACGGTTTTAATGCCCATTGGAAGAGCTGTGGAGTTCCGAGTGGTTTAACCAGACGGTTTTAATGCTCCTTGGAAGAGTGGTGGAGGTCGCAGCTGCTAAAAAGACAATATCAATGCCCCTTATAAGAGCTGTGGAGTTCAGAGTGGTTTATCAAGATGGTTTTAATACCCCTTGGAAGAGCTGTGGAGTTCCGAGTGGTTTAACCAGATGGTTTTAATGCCCCTTGGAAGAGTGGTGGAAGTCACAGCTCATTAAAAAGACAACATCAATGCCCCTTGGAAGAGCTGTGGAGTTCTGAGTGGTTTAACAAGACGGTTTTAATGCCCCTTGGAAGAGTGGTGGATGTCGCAGCTGATTAAAAAAGACAATATCAATGCCCCTTGGAAGAGCTGTGGAGTTCAGAGTGGTTTAACAAGATGGTTTTAATGCCCCTTGGAAGAGCTGTGGAGTTCCGAGTGGTTTAACCAGATGGTTTTAATGCCCCTTGGAAGAGTGGTGGATGTCGCAGCTGATTAAAAAGACAATATGAATGCCCCTTGGAAGAGCTGTGGAGTTCAGAGTGGTTTAACAAGACGGTTTTAATGTCCCTTGGAAGAGCTGTGGAGTTTCGAGTGGTTTAACCAGATGGTTTTAATGCCCCTTGGAAGAGTGGTGGACGTCGCAGCTGATTAAAAATACAATATCAATGCCCCTTGGAAGAGCTGTGGAGTTCAGAGTGGTTTAACAAGACGGTTTTAAAGCCCATTTGAAGAGCTGTGGAGTTCCGAGTGGTTTAACCAGACGGTTTTAATGCCCCTTGGAAGAGTGGTGGAGGTCGCAGCTGATTAAAAAGACAATATTAATGTCCCTTGGAAGAGCTGTGGAGTTCAGAGTGGTTTAACAAGACGGTTTTAATGCCCCTTGGAAGAGTGGTGGAGGTCGCAGCTGATTAAAAAGACAATATCAATGCCCATTGGAAGAGCTGTGGAGTTCAGAGTGGTTTAAGAAGATGGTTTTAATGCCCTTTGGAAGAGCTGTGGAGTTCCGAGTGGTTTAACCAGACGGTTTTAATGCCCCTTGGAAGAGTGGTGGATGTCGCAGCTGATTAAAAAGACAATATCAATGCCCCTTGGAAGAGCTGTGGAGTTCAGAGTGGTTTAACAAGACGGTTTTAATGCCCCTTTGAAGAGCTGTGGAGATTCGAGTGGTTTAACCAGATGGTTTTAATGCCCCTTGGAAGAGTGGTGGACATCGCAGCTGATTAAAAAGACAATATCAATGCCCCTTGGAAGAGCTGTGGAGTTCAGAGTGGTTTAACAAGATGGTTTTAATGCCCCTTGGAAGAGCTGTGGAGTTCCGAGTGGTTTAACCAGGCGGTTTTAATGCCCCTTGGAAGAGTGGTGGAGGTCGCAGCTGATTAAAAAGACAATATCAATGCCCCTTGGAAGAGCTGTGGAGTTCAGAGTGGTTTAACAAGACGGTTTTAATGCCCCTTGGAAGAGCTGTGGAGTTTCGAGTGGTTTAACCAAATGGTTTTAATGCCCCTTGGAAGAGTGGTGGAGGTCGCAGCTGATTAAAAAGACAATATCAATGCCCCTTGGAAGAGCTGTGGAGTTCAGAGTGGCTTAACAACATGGTTTTAATGCCCCTTGGAAGAGTGGTGGAGGTCGCAGCTGATTAAAAAGACAACATCAATGCCCCTTGGAAGAGCTGTGGAGTTCAGAGTGGTTTAACAAGACAGTTTTAATGCCCGATGGAAGAGCTGTGGAGTTCCGAGTGGTTTAAACAGACGGTTTTAATGCCCCTTGGAAGAGTGGTGGAAGTCACAGCTGATTAAAAAGACAATATCAATGCCCCTTGGAAGAGCTGTGGAGTTCAGAGTGGTTTAACAAGACGGTTTTAATGCCCCTTGGAAGAGCTGTGGAGTTCCGAGTGGTTTAAACGGACGGTTTTAATGCCCCTTGGAAGAGTGGTGGATGTCACAGCTGATTAAAAGGACAATATCAATGCCCCTTGGAAAAGCTGTGGAGTTCAGAGTGGTTTAACAAGATGGTTTTAATGCCCCTTGGAAGAGCTGTGGAGTTACGAGTGGTTTAACCAGATGGTTTTAATGCCCCTTGGAAGAGTGGTGGAGGTCGCAGCTGATTAAAAAGACAATATCAATGCCCCTTGGAAGAGCTGTGGAGTTCAGAGTGGTTTAACAAGACGGTTTTAATGCTCCTTGGAAGAGTGGTGGAGGTCGCAGCTGATTAAAAAGACAATATCAAGGCCCCTTGGAAGAGCTGTGGAGTTCAGAGTGGTTTAACCAGACGGTTTTAATGCCCCTTGGAAGAGTGGTGGAGGTCGCAGCTGATTAAAAAGACAATATCAATGCCCCTTGGAAGAGCTGTGGAGTTCATAGTGGTTTAACAAGATGGTTTTAATGCCCCTTGGTGGAGTGGTGGAGGTCGAGGCTGATTAAAAAGACAATATCAATGCCCCTTGGAAGAGCTGTGGAGTTCCGAGTGGTTTAACCAGACGGTTTTAATGCCTCTTGGAAGAGTGGTGAAGGTCGCAGAGGAATATAAAGACAATATCAATCCGCCGTGGAAGAGACGAGGAGGTCACAGTAGCTTAACAAGATGGTTTTAATGTCCCTTACAAGAGCCATGCAGTACAGCATCTTAAAAACATTATTCCCATTATTGGGGAGTGGGTCTCCCATAGTCTTTGCCTATGCCTTCCAAGCAAAAGCTGCCAAAAATTAGGACGGAGGAACTTGCAATGCTGGCAAACAAGAGCCATGCAGTACAGCATCTTAAAAACATTATTCCCATTATTGGGGAGTGGGTCTCCCATAGTCTTTGCCTATGCCTTCCCAGCAAAAGCTGCCAAAAATTAGGACGGAGGAACTTGCAATGCTGGCAAACAAGAGCCATGCAGTACAGCATTTTAAAACATTATTCCCATTATTGGGGAGTGGGTCTCCCATAGTCTTTGCCTATACCTTCCAAGCAAAAGCTGCCAAAAATTAGGACGGAGGAACTTGAAATGCTGGCAAACAAGAGCCATGCAGTACAGCATTTTAAAAACATTATTCCCAGTATTGGGGAGTGGGTCTCCCATAGTCTTGCCTATGCCTTCCAAGCAAAAGCTGCCAAAAATTAGGGCGGAGGAACTTGCAATGCTGGCAAACAAGAGCCATACAGTACAGCATCTTAAAAACATTATTCCCATTATTGGGGAGTGGGTCTCCCATAGTCTTTGCCTATGCCTTCCAAGCAAAAGCTGCCAAAAATTAGGACGGAGGAACTTGCAATGCTGGCAAACAAGAGCCATGCAGTACAGCATCTTAAAAACATTATTCCCATTATTGGGGAGTGGGTCTCCCATAGTCTTTGCCTATACCTTCCAAGCAAAAGCTGCCAAAAATTAGGACGGAGGAACTTGCAATGCTGGCAACACAGACCAAGGTCACCCTGGTGGTATAGTGGTGGTGGAGGCTGAGGATAAGGAGAAGAGCAAAATACAGCCGAAATGAGGAAGCGTATACCCATGTGTGGGTGTGAAGCGGTGCATGGGAATACACCTCCCGAAATAACACAGTGGATTTGACTTTATGTTACTCTGCTGTCATTTGGTGGTGATGAGAAGTCTGGCCCAATGCAGCCCTTGTTCGTTTTGATAAGGGTCAGCTTGTCAGCATTGTCAGTTGACAGGCAAGTGCGCTTATCAGTTATAATTCCCCCAGCGGCACTAAAAACACGCTCCGATAACACGCTAGCGGCAGGGCAGGTAAGGACCTCCAAGGTGTACAGAGCAAGTTCATTCCAAGTGTCCAGCTTGGATACCCAAAAATTAAAAGGTACAGAGGAATCACGGAGGACGCTGGTAGGGTCGGCAAGGTACTCCCTCACCATCTTTTGAAACTTTCCACTCCTTGTGAGAGTACCCCGTGCCTCAGGGCCTGTAAGCTGGGCGGGTTGTTCCCCTGCCTCAGCTGGATTGGAGTTGCGTCTCTCTCGCCAGTATTGGGCAACGAACTGTGATCTCTGCAGCTAGCGTGTTCAGATGGGAATTTTTTTAACAGTTCTGCAGCAAGGGCCTTCTGGTACTGCCCCATTTTTGTAGACCTCTCCACCTCAGGAATAAGAGAGTGAAAGTTCTCCTTGTAGCGGGGGTCTAAAAGTGTCACCAACCAGTAATGACTGTCACCCAACATTTTGACAACGCAAAGGGTCACGGTTAAGGCAGCGTAACATAAAGTCAGCCATGCGTGCCAGACTGGTAACGGGCAAGACTTCCGTGTCCTCATCAAGATGACGACTGACTATGCTCTCCTCCTCCTCCCCCCCTGTCCTCAGGCCACCCACGCTGAACCGACGGTATGACAGTTGTACAGGTACTACCGTCTACAGCGCATGATACCAGCTCCTGTTCTTCCTCCTCTCCCTCATTGTCCCCCAATGCACATTGGGATGAGATGAGACTGGGCTGTGTGTAATCGCCCGCTACGGCTTCTTGATCCATCTCATCATACTCTGGCTGCAATGCTTCCTCTTTAATTCTCTGCAGACAGTGTTGCAAAAGACAGACAAGTGGGATGCTGATTGCGTCATTGCCACTCACCATCTTGGTGGACTCCTCAAAGTTTGTCAAGATGGTACATATGTAAGACATCCAGGTCCACTCCTGAGGTCTTATGTGTGGAGTCTGACGGCCTTGTAGCAGCTGGTACTCCACAACTGCTCTCTTCTGCTCACAAATCCTTTGCAACATGTGGAGGGTAGAGTTCCAAAGTGTGGGGACATCACACACCAGTCGGTGTGCCGGAAGCTACAAACGCTGCTGCAACACAGCAAGGGCGGCGGAAGCTGTAGCCGACTTGTGAAAATGAGCTGACAGGCGGCGTACTTTGACGAGCAGATCTGGCAACTCGGGGTACAATTTAAGAAACCGCTGAACCACGAGGTTAAGCACATGAGCCAGGCATGGTACGTGTGTGATCTCGCCTCGCCTCAGAGCCGCCACCAGGTTACGGCCATTGTCACACACGACCATGCCTGGATGTAGGTTCAGCGGTCTCAGCCACAGATCTGCCTGCTGTTTCACAGCTGTCCACAACTCACAAGCAGTGTGAGGTTTATCACCTAAGCTTATGAGTTTCAGCACAGCCTGTTGCCGCTTGGCGGAGGCAGTACTGCAGTGCTTCCAGCTTGTAAATGATGTGGTGATAGTTGAGATGGAGGCTGAACATGAGGAGGATGATGTGCAAGAGCTGTACACTGTGGGGGCAACTCTGACTGACATAGGGCCCGCAATCCTGGGGGGAGGATGTGTTCCGTTCCAAGGTCTGACTGGGTCCCAGCTTCCACTATGTTTACCCAGTGTGCCGTCAGGGAGCTGTACCGTCCCTGGCCACAAGCACTTGTCCACGTGTCCGTTGTCAGGTGGACTCTCCCAGAAACTGCGTTGCTGAGGGCACAGAAGATGTTTTAGGACACATGCTTGTTCAGTGCGGGGATGGCACACCAGGCAAAATAGTGTCGGCTGGGGACCGAGTACCGAGGGACGGCCACCGCCATAAGGTTGCGGAAGGATTCCGTCTCCACCAGCCTAAAAGGCAGCATTTCCAACGCAAGCAGTCGGGAAATGTGCGAATATAGGACTGTGGCCTGTGGGGCGTTGGCTGCGAATTTGCGCTTTCGCTCAAAGGTCTGGGATATGGACAATTGAACGCTGCGTTGGGACATGGACGTTGATGCAGTTTCTTGAGAAACTACCATAACAAGTGAAGACTGAGAGGAGGGGGCATCTTTGCATGCAGTATGGACAGGGGATTGCCTTCCACGCACAGCAGGGGGTTCTCTTACACGCACAACAGCGGAAGAAGCAGTGGTGACACCCGCTGACACTGATCGTGGACCCTGGGGTTCGCCCCACAAAGTCGGGTGCTTTGCTGACATATGCCTGATCATGCTGGTGGTGGTCAAGCTGGTAGTTTTGTCACCCCTGCTGATGCTGGCATGACAGGTGGTACAAATGGCCTTTTTGGGGTTATCAGCAGAGTCTTTAAAAAAATTCCAGACTCTGGAAGACCTACCGGTTGTACTGGCAACGTCCCTCGTGTTGGTGTTACGGGGAACGGTTTCCCGCCTTCTGTCTGCAACCACCACACTGCTTCTTCCTGCCTGTTGGGGTACTCGGCCTCCCTCTCCCTGTGTGCTGCTGGCCCCGCTCTGCGTGTCCTCCTGCCACGTTGGGTCAGTTACTAGATCATCCACCACCTCCTCCTCTTAAGCACCACGATCCTCCTCCTCACTTCGTGGCAATTGTGTTTCATCATCGTCCACCTCTTGTGACAAATTGCCAGCGTCACCTTCCTGTGGCCATGACTGTTCAAATATTTGGGCATCGCTACATGGGATCTCCTCTTCCACCACTTCAAGAGGAGCAGGCGAGGGGCACAAACATGGAAATGGAGCAGTGAACAGCTCTTCAGAGTGTCCAACTGTGGGATCAGTTGCTGTTTGACAACACTCGGCATGATGGGAGGAAGGAGCATCAGGGTGAGGAGGAGTATGCGGTCGAGACTCACGGCTACTAAAACTTGACCGTGTGGAAGACAGACCGGAGGTGGTGGTGCCCAGGTAACTGGAAGTATTATCTGCTATCCAATTAATAACCTGTTCACACGAATCAGTTCGCAATACTGGTGTTGTTGTGTGCTTCCCTAGTAATTCGGTCAAGAAGTGGGAACGAGAAGATGTGGAGGTTGGTTGTGGCACATTTTCACCTTGGCCACGGCCCCGTCCTCTGCACGCACCATAGCTTTTGCCTCTACTTAGCTTTTGCTGACAAAGGGCAAGAGAATAAAAGATAGATTTAGTCACTTGTTGCAGGCTGTTCATGAGGAATCAGTTGTATATATAAATGTAATAAACTGTATTGTTCTAATAAAAATCTTTTTGAAAAAATCTAAAAATATCAAGGAATTTTTTCCAGAAAAATGATATAATGTTGAATGTGTTTAATAAAAAGAACATTGAGAAATTTAGATGGGAATATTTTTGATTCATTTATGAAATGGAATCCATATTTTAGGATTTATATTCTCATATTTGGTTGGAGATTATTTATATATATGAATTTACTTGTCATTGATATATTTGATTCCATGGGAAATATTAAAAAATCTTAAAAACATTAAGGATTTTTTCTGGAAAAACTATGAAATGTTACATATTTTTAGCTAAAAGAATATGGAGAAATAAAGATATAATGTGGTATATGCATGCAATAAATTTTACAATCTGCGATGTATATGGTTTTATGTGTAGTCGGGGATTATTTAAATATATGAATTCACTTGTTCTTTTTCATTGTGCAACCTGAGTTTATTATTGCTTAATTTTTTGTATGTTGTTGTAAATTCTGTTATATATAATTTTTTTTATTGGTCTACTCTTTTTTATGTTAATGAGAATTATGTCATTTCTGTGGATTTGTTTATAAATATCTTGACTGAATGTATTGAACCACAATTGAAAAAAGCCTTGGACAGGCTGAAACGTCTTGTGTGAGTTGTGGAATAAATCAACTGATTATCAACACGTGAGTGCCGGGATTTTCTTTTCCTACTGACCATAATGTAGACCCTCATTCCCAAACTGTAACTCCTGTTGGTGGAGACAATGAGGAAGACGATGATGAGACTCAAATACCTGATTGGAGCGACAACTTTAGTTTTTTGTCAGGGCAGGAACAGGTTGGCTCTGAGGACGACGGGTGTGATAACGCACAGGGTGATGATGATGAGGTTGGAGATCCCACTTACTGTCAACCCACAGTCAGCCAAGAGATGAGGTCAGCAGAGGAGGTGGAGGAAGATGCTAGTGACGACGAGGTCAGGTTGCGCCTTCCTGGACAGAGACGTAGTACTGGAAGCACGTCAACAACTGCATCCTCAAACACAACTCTGCCTCTCACCACAAGTCGTGGTGGCTCTTCAGGTCGCATGGGTGCTAAGCCTTGCATAGCCTGGGCATTTTTTCAGATCGATAAAGATGACCCAACTCGTCTTATCTGTAACATTTGTCAGCAAAAGCTAAGTAGAGGCCAAAAAATACATAGTTTGAGTACTTCATGCATGAACCGGCACATGGACATGAAGCATAAGTTGCAGTGGGAAGCTCACTGTGCTACAATGCGGCCTAGCCGGCCGGGCCAACCACCGTCTGCCATATCTTGTGCATCCGCGGCCGCTTCATCCTCTGTGACTGGGGGGACAGCAGTCACACCTGTTTTGGGGCGCAGACCTGCCACCTCTTTACCCGCAACAGCCAGCGTGATTGGCAGGTCATCATTTTCTTTGGAGGTGGTAACACCAGCTGGTGTTGAGCGCTGTCCGACATCGATAGCACCACCTTTGGATCAAGGCAACCTAACATGTCCGCCTGCATCTTCCTCACAGACCGGCAGTTTGCCGGGGACACCCTTATCAACCCCGTCTAAGCACAATAGCCAGCCTTCGGTCCCTCAGATGTGGACAAGTAAAAGACCATTTCCTCCTAGCCATGAGAAAGCTAAGAGGTTGAATTTCACCATCTGCAAGCTCTTGGCTACAGAAATGCTGCCTTTCCGCCTGGTGGACACAGAGGATTTTCGAGACCTTATGTCCGTCGCAGTGCCCCAGTACCAGATGCCCAGTCGGCACTACTTCTCAAAGAAAGGTGTGCCTGCGCTCCACCAGCATGTCGCACACAACATCACCGCTTCTTTGAGAAACTCTGTGTGTGACAGGGTGCATTTCACCACAGACACTTGGACGAGTAGGCATGGACAGGGGCGTTACATGTCGCTGACTGGGCACTGGGTAACTATGGTGACAGCAGGACAAGGGGCTGCTGTCCAAGTCTTGCTGTCCCCACGAGTTGTGCGTCAATCCTCTTTATGTCATAGTTCCTCCACTGCTTCTGCCTCCTCAACCTCCTCTCGGTCTTCCACCTGCACCCAAAGCCTGTCTGGTCATGCCACAAGCTTTCTAACTGCGCAGAAGGGATCCTGCACACCTCCTTACTATGCTGGCAGTAGGGCTCAACGTCATCAGGTGGTCTTTACTTTGAAATGTCTGGGAAATGTGAGTCACACAGCTGAGGAGTTGTGGTCAGCTCTGGAGAACCAATTTCATGAATGGTTGTCTCCACTGGACCTGAAACCAGGGAAGGCCGTGTGCGATAATGCTGCAAACCTGGGTGCGGCCCTTCGCCGGGGCAATGTCACACACGTGCCTTGTATGGCTCACGTGTTGAACCTGGTTGTCCAGCAATTTTTAGCCCACTATCCCAGACTAGATGGCCTTCTGCAGAGGGCACGGTCGCTGTGTGCTCACTTCCGCCGTTCGCATCCCGCAGCTCAGCGACTTACATCTCTACAGAAGTCGTTGGGCCTGCCACTTCACCGGCTAAAATGCGATGTGCCTACCCGGTGGAATTCAACCCTGCACATGTTGCAGCGACTGTGGCAGCACTGACAAGCCCTGGTGCAATACGTTCTGACGTATAGCCTGGGCCAACGAGATCCAGAGGTGGGGCAAATCACGCTGGAGGAGTGGTCTCAGATCAGGGACCTATGCACCCTTCTGCACAGTTTTGAAATGGCGACGAAGATGTTTAGTGCTGACGATGCCATTATCAGCATGACTATTCCGTGATTTACATGCTGGAGCACATGTTAAACAGAATTCGGAGTCAGGTGGTGGCACAAGAGGAGGTGGAGGAAGTAGAGGAGGAGGAGTTGTATGCGGAAGGGCTAACATCTGCAAGGTCCAGACGGTCGGCAGCACCAAGGCGGCAGGCATGTGAGGGTGGGGGAGATGGTTTTACCAGGGCGCATGGTAGCAGCCAAACTAGTGAGGAAGGTGCAGGAGCCCAGGAAGAAGTGGAGGACGAACTGATGGAAGACTCATCAGATGAGGGAGACCTTGATCACATTTCTGTTGTGCGAGGTTGGGGGGAGAGGACAGAGGAAGGAAGCATGATTGTTACCTCGCCACCAACACAACAGGGACTTGGTGCTCCTGGATGCGCAACACACATGAGTGCCTTCTTGCTGCACTACCTGCAACATGACCCTCGAATTGTGAGAATTAGAAATAATCCTGACTACTGGGTTGCCACACTGTTAGATCCCCGGTACAAAAGTAAATTTGCAGAAATTATTCCTGCCATAGAAAGGGATGCACGCATGCAGGAGTATCAGCAGAGACTGTTGCAGAATCTTACATGTGCTTTTCCACAAAATACCAGTGGTGCACGTAGTGAATCTCACAGTTCCAACTTGCCAACCGTGAGACCGTCAAGTGTTCAGCACTCAAACCGTAACAGAACCACAGTATCTGCTGGCAACATCAATTTTGCGGAATCATTTCACCACTTTTTTAGCCCATCCTTTGCAAGGCCACAGGAGACAAGAAGTCTGACACATAGTCAATGCCTAGAGACGATGGTACAGGAGTATCTCCAAGTAAACATTGAAGCCATGACTGTGTCACTGGACCCTTGCTCTTTTTGGGCTTCCAATCTGGATAAATGGCCGGAGCTAGCCACTTACGCCTTGGAGATCTTGTCATGCCCCGCAGCCAGCGTTCTGTCTGAACGTGTGTTCAGCGCTGCTGGTGGTGTGCTGACAGATAAGCGCACGCGGCTCTCCACTGATAATGTAGACAGACTCACGTTCATAAAGATGAACAAATCATGGATCCGAAACGACTTTTCTACCCCTGTGTCATCCTGGGGAGAGTAAAAGCTTGATGATTGGTTAAAATCACCCTACCAACCGTTTTAAGCTTTCAAATTACTAATCATGTTTATCTGTATCTTGGCTGGAAAATAATTTGGGCTTTGTAGCAGTGTGCAGCACTGATTCTATTAGGCCATCTATAATAAGCTCCACCAGATTTAAAATTACTAATCATGTTTATCTGTATCTTGACTGGAAAATAATTTGGGCTTTGTAGCAGTGTGCAGCACTGATCCTATTAGGCCATCTATACTAAGCTCCACCAGATTTAAAATTAATAATAATTTTTAGCTGCATCTAGCCCGGAAAATAATTTTGGGGCTCCGAGATGCGCAAGACACATAAGTGCCTTCTTGCTGCACTACCTGCAACATGACCCTCATATTGTCAGAATTCGAAGTAATCATGACTACTGGGTTGCCACACTCGTAGATCCCCCAAACTTTTCGATCAACCTTTTCATTTTAATAAAGACCAAAAAAATGGTCATTTTTGAAATTATAAGCATTAGCAGGTTATTACAAACTGAAATCAAAAAGTTTTCAACTCAAAACTTTATTCTAGGTGATGTTATATTTTCACATAGGACCCCTTGTTCGAAAGGAGCTTCTGAACTCTCTCGTCCATTGAATTTGTCAGGTTTTGGATGGTTTCTTCTTCAATTGTTTTGCATGAGGACAGAATACCCTCCCAGAGCTGTTGCTTACATGTGAACTGCCTCCCGCCATCATAGACACTCCTTTTGATGATGCTCCAGAGGTTCTGAATGGGGTAGAGGTCAGGGGAGCATGGGGGTCACACCATAAGTTTGTCCCCTTTTATGCCCATATCAGCCAGAGATGCAGATGTTTTATGAGCAGCATCAGATGGTGCATTATCATGCAAAAAAATGATCTTGCTGTTAAATACACGGTTCTTCTTCTTGAACCATGGCAGGAAGTGCTGTTTGAGAAAATCCACATACATTATGGAGTTCATCTTTAGCGCCTTCAGGGATCCTAAAGGGGCCGACAATCTCTCTCCCCATGATTCCAGCCCAAAACATTACTCCACCTCCTCCTTGTTGGCGCTGTAGCCGTGTTTGTGTGGGGTGTCCATCAACCAGCCATCCTCCACTCCATCCATCTGGACCATCGAGCGCTGCACGGCACTCATCCGTGAACAAAACAGTTTTGAAATCAGTCTTCATGTAATGTTTGGCCCACTGGAGCCGTTTCTGCTTGTGTGAAGTGGATAGAGGAGGTCGACAGGATGGCGTATGCACAGCTGCAAACCTCTGAAGGACCCTGCATCTTGTTGTTCGGGGGACGTTGGAGGCACCAGCAGCTTCAAAAACTTGTCTGCTGCTATGACAAGGCTTTTTTGCCGCTGCTCTTTTAACCTGACGTAATTGCCTGTAGGAAAGAGTCCTCAATTTGCCCTTATCAGCACGCACACGTGTGTACTGTGAATCAGCTACATACTTCTTGATTGCCAAGACACTTCATCCTGATCATCGCACAATGTTGATTGTAGTCATGCCTTGACCTAAACACTCCACAATTTGTTGCTTCTCAGCAGCCGACACATCCTTTTTCTTTCCCATTTTGGCAGAAAATGTAGGCTGCTTAATAACGTGAGACAGCCTTCTTAAGTAGTCTTGCCTTTCATTGGACACACCTGCTAAACTAATTAGCACAGGTGTCTGCAATTGCTTACAGTGATATAAAGAGCCCTGACACACATCACCATCAATGAGTTTAACTGACAAACAAACAAATTCTTCCCTTATCACTCCTAAACACTTTTTGCATAATAATTTGGAACACAGTGTACATGTGCTTTTCCACAAAACACCAGTGGTTGACGTAGTGAATCTTACAGTTCTAACTTGCCAATCGTGGTCTGTATGGAGTTGTTCAATAAAGGGCCCAAAATTAAGATAACATAGATGGGAGAGGTCTCTATGAATAGGAATTCCTAAGTATTTGATACCCTGTGAGGGCCAGGCAAAGGGAAAGTTGGACTGGATGGAATCCTATATGGATTTGGAGAGGGAGACATCGAGGGCCTCAGACTTCGCTGCATTGATTTTAAGATTTGACCATGTAACAAAGTGATCTATTTCAGCCATAACAGCATGGATGGATATATGTGATTGAGTGATATATACTAGGACATCATCAGCAAATAGAGAGCACTTGTACTCGGTGCCTCCCACCTCAATCCACCTAATATTGGGGTTATGGCGAATTGATGAGAGCAGGTGCTCCGTCACTAGGATGTATAAGAGAGGGGACAGAGGACATCCCTGCCTTGTCCCATTGGTGATTGCGAAAGGTGATGAAAATGTTCTGATGCACCCCCTGGGCCTTGGGACACCCGGAGCCGGACCCTTTTTGGTGGATGCTGGTGGTTGTAGTCTTCGTGGCGGCGACCCGGTTCCGTGGCTCAGGGTGGTCAAACCAGTGGCGGAACTATTTATGTGGTTTTGATGTTTAAATGTCCGACTATGCCACCCGTGGATTGCGGTCAGAGTGAACCGCCGCTGCAGGGCAGACCGCTGAGGCTGGTGTTGTGGGTGCAGCAGAGCGTAGCATAACTCCCCACGGGAGGAGTATAGCCTCAGGGCAGTGTATGCGGAGGATGGGGTTGATGGTGCAGGGCAGCAGCAGTAACGACACGGAGTCAGTGATGCAGTCCAGGGCCTTTACTCACAGTTCTTATTATCCAGACCACGTCTGCAGGTAACGGCTGCCCACGTCGTACTGTGCTCACCAGGTGAGGGGCTCAGACAACTCCCAGATAACTTTGGAGCGCTTCACAGGACCCCCTTTGTGTGTCCTTTGTCTGGCCTTTCTTACCAACCCTTCTGTCCAGCTGCCTCGGGCCTCCTCTTGGTAAACTTGGCGCCAGTTTCCCTGACCCTATGTGGTGCCTTCCTAGCGGGTGTAGCGAGGGGCTGCGCCACATAAAATGTCACAGTCTCCGGTTTCTAGCTGAGGGTCGTTTCCTGCCTCCACTCCCCCTTTGGCCTGACCCCTCCACGCAGGTGGATTCGGGCGTGCGGTGGCGACTCGCCCGTCCGCACCCCTGGGATCCCTTCATTCCTCGTTCCTGGAGCCTTCTCCGCTCCTCTTCCTTCCTTCTCCCTCTTCCAGGCCTGGGCCTCTGTTACTAGGCCCGCCTCCGGAGCAGAGCTCATGCAGAGCCCCTGCTCCCTGCTACTTCTGCTCAGACTTCTCTGCACTGAACTAAGATTGTGCCCACCTTTTATACTCCCTTCTTAATGCACCCAGGAACTGTTTCCTCCATGCTCCTGAACTACAGGGTTCCCCTTCCTCAGTGTTCCCTCCCCCCCACTCCAGCCAGGGATAGGGACTGTCGTGCCCATCTCAGAGGCATATTGGTCGCCCTGCCCCACGGCAATGTGGTGTAATGCATGCAGATGTCGGGTCCTGATCCACACTCCATCCTTACCTGAGAGTGAGATATCACACCTCTGGGTGAGGTGCAATACCTCTGTAGCAACCGAGCCCTCAGGGTGCTACAGTTCCATTTATCTTCAGCCTAGGTGACGTATTGTGATACAGGGCCGTGATTTTGGCTATAAAAGGGTCCCCTAGACCCCTACCCCAAGCTTTTTAAGAGAATCATATATGGCGTGCCAGGAGACTCTATGGAATGCTTTCTCAGCATCCAACGAGAGTATCTAATTACAAATTTTTAACTGCATCTAGCCCAGGAAATACTTTGTGCCTAGTAGCAGTGTCTGCTAGTCAGCGGATTATCCCGGCTGTTAAGCAAGCTACACCACCTGTAGTTTGGACACTTAATTTTTTCAAAGGAAATGCTTCGGGACCACGGGATACTCAGTGAAGAGCATCAGGAGGCACCCCAAAGCATAGGGGCTGGGACTGGCAGTAGGATGCCTTGAGGTGGACAGCCAAGCTCGATCCTTATTAAAGCTTTTTAACTGCAGCAGCTTTAGTGGACGCTACTGGAGCTGGAATTACGCGGCTGCTGGCATGAGACTTGCCCTCCAATAGATCCTTGTAAATGGATTTAAAGTGTATTCATTCAAATTAGAGAGACAATTTAATTTAAAAAGCTTAGAGCTGCCTCCACCACAGGGGGGCTCGCTCGACCCACCAGCGGACAGGCACCAGTATTGGAAGAGGGGGGCTGGCCGTCAGGGTTCACCGCGGCTCTGGCACAAACCCGGCGACACGGAGGTGGCACGGGCAGGAGCGGACTGAACGTGTCGGCTTCTCACTTTTTGGATTTTAGAAGGGCATGACATGCCTATATCTGTGTCTCCCCCTCCTTTTACTCCTCCACCTCTTTTCTTTTCGCATGACTATATGTACTTGTCACTTTTCCATGTGTTAGTTGTGTCTTCTGAGCAGTTTGTCAGCTTTTGGACACCTTTGAAGGTGTTTTCTATGTGTTTCTATGTGTTTTTGTTTGCCTGCCATTGGTTTTAAGGGTGTTCGAAGGTGTTCGACGAACAGTTCGACGAACAGTTCGGCGAACACACGGGTGTTCGACGAACTGAACCGAACTCTAACACTACGGGGGTGGCTCAACACTAACTGTAACCTCCACCACTTTTCCAAGGGGCATTTAAACCGTCTTGTTAAGCTACTGCGACCGGCACGTCTCTTCCAAGGGGCAATTAAACCATCTTGTTAAGCTACTGCGACCTGCACGTCTCTTCCAAGGGGCATTTAAACCGTCTTATTAAGCTACTGCAACCTGCACGTCTCTTCCAAGGGGCATTTAAGCTGTCTTGTTAAGCTACTGCCACCTGCACGTGTCTTCCAAGGGGCATTTAAACCGTTTTGTTAACCTACTGCGACCTGCACGTCACTTCCAAGGGACATTTAAACCGTCTTATTAAGCTCCTGTGACCTGCACGTCTCTTCCAAGGGGCATTTAAACTGTCTTGTTAAGCTTCTGCGACCTCCACCGCTCTTCCAAGGGGCATTTAAACCGTCTTGTTAAGCTACTGCGACCTGCACGTCTCTTCCAAGGGGCATTTAAACCGTCTTGTTAAGCTACTGCGACCTGCACGTCTCTTCCAAGAGGCATTTAAATCGTCTTGTTAAGCTAGTGCGACTTGCATGTTTCTTCCAAGGGGCATTTAAACCATCTTGTTAAGCTACTGTAACCTCCACCACTTTTCCAAGGGTCATTTAAACCGTCTTGTTAAGCTACTGCGACCTCCACCGCTCTTCCAAGGGGCATTTAAACCGTCTTGTTATGCTACTGCGACCTCCAACGCTCTTCCAAGGGGCATTTAAACCATCTTGTTAAGCTACTGCGACCTGCACGTCTCTTCCAAGGGGCATTCAAACCGTCTTGTTAAGCTACTGCGACCTGCACGTCTCTTCCAAGGGGCATTTAAATCGTCTTGTTAAGCTACTGCGACTTGCACGTCTCTTTCAAGGGGCATTTAAATCATCTTGTTAAGCTACTGTAACGTCCACCACTTTTCCAAGGGGCATTTAAACCGTCTTGTTAAGCTACTGCGACCTGCACGTCTCTTCAATGGGGCATTTAAACCGTCTTGTTAAGCTACTGTAACCTGCATGTCTCTACCAAGGGGCATTTAAACCGTCTTGTTAAGCTACTGCAACCTGCATGTCTCTTCCAACCGGCATTTAAACAGTCTTGTTAAGCTGCTGCGACCTGCATGTCTCTTCCAAAGGGCATTTAAACTGTCTTGTTAAGCTACTGCGACCTACACCGCTCTTACAAGGGGCATTTAAACCGTCTTGTTAAGCTACTGCGACCTGCACGTCTCTTCCAAGGGGCATTTAAATCGTTTTGTTAAGCTACTCCGACCTGCACGTCTCTAACAAGGGGCATTTAAACTGTTTTGTTAAGCTACCGCGACCTCCACGGCTCTACCAAAGGGCATTTAAACTGTCTTTTTAAGCTACTGCAACCTGCACGTCTCTTCCAAGGGGAATTTAAACCGTCTTGTTAAGCTTCTGCGACCTCCACCGCTCTTCCAAGGGGCATTTAAACCGTCTTGTTAAGCTACTGCGACCTCCACCGCTCTTCCAAGGGGCATTTAAACCATCTTGATAAGCTACTGCGACCTGCACGTCTCTTCCAAGGGGCATTCAAACCGTCTTGTTAAGCTACTGCGACCTGCACGTCTCTTCCAAGGGGCATTTAAACCGTCTTATTAAGTTACTGCGACCTGCACGTCTCTTCCAAGTGGCATTTAAACTGTCTTGTTAAGCTACTGCGACCTCCACCTCTCTTCCAAGGGGCATTTCAACGGTCTTGTTAAGCTACTGCGACCTGCACATCTCTTCCAAGGGGCATTTAAACAGTCTTGTTAAGCTACTGCGACCTACACGTCTCTTCCAAGGGGCATTTAAACAGTCTTGTTAAGCTACTGTGACCTACATGTCTCTTCCAAGGGGCATTTAAGCCGTCTTGTTAAGCTACTGCGACCTCCATCGATCTTCCAAGGGGCATTTAAACCATCTTGCTAAGCTACTGCGACCTGCACGTCTCTTCCAAGGGGCATTTAAACCGTCTTGTTAAGCTACTGAAATCTGCATGTCTCTTCCAAGGGGCATTTAATCAGTCTTCTTAAACTGCTACGACCTGCATGTCTCTTCCAAGGGGTATTTAAAACATCTTGTTAAGCTACTGCAAACTGCACGTCTTTTCCAAGGGGCATTTAAACCGTCTTGTTAAGCTACTGCGACCTCCACCGCTCTTCCACGGGGCATTTGAAGCATCTTGTTAAGCTATTGCGACCTGCACGTCTCTTCCAAGGGGCATTTAATCCGTCTTGGTAAGCTACTGCGACCTGCAAGCCTTTTCTAAGGGGCATTTAAACACTTTTGTTAAGCTTCTGCCACCTGCACGTCTCTTTTAAGGGGTATTTAAACCGTCTTGTTAAGCTACTGCGACTTGCACGTCTCTTCCAAGGTGCATTTAAACCGTCTTATTAAGCTACTGCGACCTTCACGTCTCTTCCAAGGGGCATTTAAACTGTCTTATTAAGCTACTGCGACCTCCAGCTCTCTTCCAAGGGGCATTTCAACGTTCTTGTTAAGCTACTGCGACCTGCACGTCTCTTCCAAGGGGCAGTTAAACAGTCTTGTTAAGCTACTGCGACCTACACGTCTCTTCCAAGGGGCATTTAAACAGTCTTGTTAAGCTACTGCGACCTCCACCGCTCTTCCAAGGGGCATTTAAACCATCTTGTTAAACTACTGCGACCTGCACGTCTTTTCCAAGCGGCATTTAAACCGTCTTGGTAAGCTGCTGAGACCTGCAAGCCTCTTCTAAGGGGCATTTAAACCGCCTTGTTAAGCTACTGCGACCTGCACGTCTCTTCCAAGGGGCATTTAAACCGTCTTGTTAAGCTACTGCGACCTGCACGTCTCTTCCAAGGGGCATTTAAACCGTCTTATTAAGCTACTGCAACCTGCACGTATCTTCCAATGGGCATTTAAACCGTCTTGTTAAGCAACTGCGACCTGCATGTCTCTTCCAACTGGCATTTAAACTGTCTTGTTAAGCTACTGCGACCTCCACCGCTCTTCCAAGTGGCATTTAAACTGTCTTGTTAAGCTACTGCGAACTGCACGTGTCTTCCAAGGGGCATTTAAACCGTCTTGTTAAGCTACTGCGACCTGCACGTCTCTTCCAAGGGACATTTAAACCGTCTTATTAAGCTCCTCTGACCTGCACGTCTCTTCCAAGGGGCATTTAAACTGTCTTGTTAAGCTTCTGCGACCTCCACCGCTCTTCCAAGGGGCATTTAAACCGTCTTGTTAAGCTACTGCGACCTGCACGTCTCTTCCAAGGGGCATTTAAACCGTCTTGTTAAGCTACTGCGACTTGCATGTTTCTTCCAAGGGGCATTTAAACCATCTTGTTAAGCTGCTGTAACCTCCACCACTTTTCCAAGGGGCATTTAAACCGTCTTGTTAAGCTACTGCGACCTGCACGTCTCTTCAATGGGGCATTTAAACCGTCTTGTTAAGCTACTGCGACTTGCATGTCTCTACCAAGGGGCATTTAAACCGTCTTGTTATGCTACTGCGACCTGCACGTCTCTTCCAAGTGGCATTTAAACAGTCTTCTTAAGCTGCTGCGACCTGCATGTCTCTTCCAAAGGGCATTTAAACTGTCTTGTTAAGCTACTGCGACCTACACTGCTCTTCCAAGGGGCATTTAAAACGGCTTGTTAAGCTACTGCGACCTGCACGTCTCTTCCAAGGGTCATTTAAATCGTCTTGTTGAGCTACTGCGACCGGCACTTCTCTTCCAAGGGGCATTTAAACCATCTTGTTAAGCTACTGCGACCTCCACCGCTCTACCAAGGGGCATTTAAACCCTCTTTTTAAGCTACTGCAAGCTGCACGTCTCTTCCAAGGGGCATTTACACCGTCTTGTTAAGCTACTGCGACCTCCACCGATCTTCCAAGGGGCATTTAAACCTTCTTGGTAAGCTACTGCGACCTGCAAGCCTCTTCCAAGGGACATTTAAAATGTCTTGTTAAGCTTCTGCGACCTGCACGTCTCATCCAAGGGGCATTTAAACCATCTTGTTAAGCTAATGCAACCTTCACGTCTTTTCCAAGGGGCATTTAAACCGTCTTGTTAAGCAACTGCGACCTGCACGTCTCTTCCAAGGGGCATTTAAACCGACTTGTTAAGCTACTGCGACCTGCACCTCTTTTCCAAGGGGCATTTAAACCGTCTTGTTAAGCAACTGCGACCTGCACGTCTCTTCCAAGGGGCATTTAAACCCTCTTGTTAAGCTACTGCGACCTGCACGTCTCTTCCAAGGCACATTTAACCATCTCATTATGCTCCTGTGACCTGCATGTCTCTTCCAAGGGGCATTTAAACTGTCTTATTAAGCTTCTGCGACCTCCACCACTCGTCCAAGGGGCATTTAAACCGTCTTTTTAAGATACTGCGACCTGCACGTCTCCTCCAAGGGGCATTTAAACCGTTTTGTTAAGCTACTGCGACCTGCACTTCTCTTCCAAAGGGCATTTTAATCGTCTTGCTAAGCTACTGCGACCTGCACGTCTGTTCAATGGGGCATTTAAATCGTCTTGTTTAGCTGCTGCGACCTGCATGTCTCTTCCAAAGGGCATTTAAACTGTCTTGTTAAGCTACCGCGACCTACACCGCTCTTCGAAGGGGCATTTAAACCGTCTTGTTAAGCTACTGCGACCTGCACGTCTCTTCCAAGGGGCATTTAAATCATGTTGGTAAGCTACTGCGACCTGCACTTCTCTTCCAAGGGGCATTTAAACCATCTTGTTAAGCTACTGCGACCTCCACCGCTCTACCAAGGGGCATTTAAACCGTCTTTTTAAGCTACTGCAACCTGCAGGTCTATTCCAAGGGACATTTAAACCATTTTGTTAAGCTACTGCGACCTCCACCGCTCTTCCAAGGGGCATTTAAACCGTCTTTTTAAGCTACTGCGACCTGCATGTTTCTTCCAAGGGGCATTTAAACCGTCTTTTTAAGCTACTGCGACCTGCACGTCTCTTGCAAGGGGCAATTAAACCATCTTGTTAAGCTACTGCGACTTGCATGTCTCTTCCAAGGGGCATTTAAACCGTCTTTTTAAGCTACTGTAATCTCCACCACTTTTCCAAGGGGCATTTAAACAGTCTTGTTAAGCTAATGCGACCTGCAAGTCTCTTCCAAGGGGCATTTAAACAGTCTTGTTAAGCTGCTACGACCTGCAAGTCTCTTCCAAGGGGCATTTAAACTGTCTTGTTAAGCTAGAGCGACCTGTACGTCTCTTTCAAGGGCCATTTAAACCATCTTGTTAAGCTAATGCGACCTTCACGTCTTTTCCAAGGGGCATTTAAACCGTCTTGTTAAGATACTGCGACCTCCACCGCTCTTCCCAGGGGCATTTAAACCATCTTGTTAAGCTACTGCGACCTGCACGTCTTTTCCAAGGGGCATTTAAACCGTCTTGGTAAGCTACTGCGATATGCAAGACTCTTCTAAGGGGCATTTAAACCGTCTTGTTAAGCTACTGCGACCTGCACGTCTCTTCCAAGGGGCATTTAAACCGTCTTGTAAAGCTTCAGCGACCTGCACGTCTCTTCCAAGGGGCATTTAAACCGTCTTATTAAGCTACTGCAACCTGCACGTCTCTTCCAAGTTGCACTTAAACCGTCTTGTTAAGCTGCTGCCACCTGCACGTGTCTTCCAAGGGGCATTTAAACCATCTTGTTAAGCTACTGCGTCCAGCACGTCTCTTCCAAGGGACATTTAAACCATCTTATTAAGCTCCTGTGACCTGCACGTCTCTTCCAAGGGGCATTTAAACTGTCTTGTTAAGCTTCTGCGACCTCCACCGCTCTTCCAAGGGGCATTTAAACCGTCTTGTTAAGCTACTGCGACCTTCACGTTTCTTCCAAGGGGCATTTAAACCGTCTTGTTAAGCTATTGCGACCTGCACGTCTCTTCCAAGGGGCATTTAAATCGTCTTGTTAAGCTACTGCGACTTGCACGTTTCTTCCAAGGGGCATTTAAACCATCTTGTTAAGCTACTGTAACCTCCACCCCACTTCCGAGTGGCATTTAAACCATCTTGTTAAGCTACTGCGACCCGCACGTCTCTTCCAACGGGCATTTAAACTGTCTTGTTAAGCTACTGCGACCTGCACGTGTCTTCCAAGGGGCATTTAAACCATCTTGTTAAGCTACTGCGACCAGCACGTCTCTTCCAAGGGACATTTAAACTGTCTTGTTAAGCTTCTGCGACCTCCACCGCTTTTCCTAGGGGCATTTAAACCATCTTGTTTAGCTACTGTAACCTCCACCACTTTTCCAAGGGGCATTTAAACCGTCTTGTTAAGCTACTGCTACCTGCACGACTCTTCAAAGGGACATTTAAACCGTCTTGTTAAGCTACTGCGACCTGGACGTCTCTTCCAAGGGGCATTTAAACCGTCTTGTTAAGCTACTGCGTCTTGCACGTCTCTTCCAAGGGGCATTTAAATCGTCTTGTTAAGCTACTGTAATCTCCAACACTCTTCCAAGGGGCATTTAAACCATCTTGTTAAGCTACTGCGACCTGCATGTCTCTTCCAAGGGGTATTTAAAACATCTTGTTAAGCTACTGCAACCTGCACGTCTTTTCCAAGGGGCATTTATACCGTCGTGTTAAGCTACTGCGACCTCTACCGCTCTTCCAAGGGGCATTTAAACCATCTTGTTAAGCTACTGCAACCTGCACGTCTCTTCAAAGGGGCATTTAAACCGTCTTGGTAAGCTACTGCGACCTGCAAGCCTTTTCTAAGGGGCATTTAAACCCTCTTGTTAAGCTACTGCGACCTGCACGTCTCTTGCATGGGGAATTTAAACCGTCTTGTTAATCAACTGCGACCTGCACGTCTCTTCCAAGGGGCATTTAAACCATCTTATTAAGCTACTGCGATCTGCACGTCTCTTCCAAGGGGCATTTAAACTGTCTTGTGAAGCTACTGCTACCTCCACCTCTCTTCCAAGGGGCATTTCAATGGTCTTGTTAAGCTACTGCGACCTGCACGTATCTTCCAAGGGGCATTTAAACAGTCTTATTAAGCTACTGCGACCCACACGTCTCTTCCAAGGAGCATTTAAACCGTCTTGTTAAGCTACTGTGACCTACATTTCTCTTCCAAGGGGCATTTAAACCGTCTTGTTAAGCTACTGCGAACTCCACCGCTCTTCCAAGGGGCATTTAAACCATCTTCTTAAGCTACTGCGACCTGCACGTCTTTTCCAAGCGGCATTTAAACCGTCTTGGTAAGCTACTGCGACCTGCAAGCCTCTTCTAAGGGGCATTTAAACCGTCTTGTTAAGCTACTGCGACCTGCACGTCTCTTCCAAGGGGCATTTAAACCGTCTTGTTAAGCTACTGCGACCGGCACGTCTCTTCCAAGGGGCATTTAAACCGTCTTATTAAGCTACTGCGACCTGCACGTCTCTTCCAACGGGCATTTAAACTGTCTTGTTAAGCTACTGCGACCTCCACCGCTCTTCCAAGTGGCATTTAAACTGTCTTGTTAAGCTACTGCGACCTGCAAGTGTCTTCCAAGGGGCATTTAAACCGTCTTGTTAAGCTACTGCGTCCTGCACGTCTTTTCCAAGGGGCATTTAAACAGTCTTGTTAAGCTGCTGCGACCTGCATGTCTCTTCCAAAGGGCATTTAAACTGTCTTGTTAAGCTACTGCGACCTGCACGTCTCTTCCAAGGGGCATTTAAACCATCTTGTTAAGCTACTGCGACCTGCACGTCTCTTCCAAAGGACATTTAAATCGTCTTGCTACGCTACTGCGACTTGCACGTCTCTTCCAAGGGGCATTTAAACCATCTTGTTAAGATACTGTAACCTCCACCACTTTTCCACGGGGCATTTAAACCGTCTTGTTAAGCTACTGCGACCTGCACGTCTTTTCCAAGCGGCATTTAAACCATCTTGGTAAGCTACTGCGACCTGCAAGCCTCTTCTAAGGGGCATTTAAACCGTCTTGTTAAGCTACTGCGACCTGCACGTCTCTTCCAAGGGGCATTTAAACCGTCTTGCTAAGCTACTGCGACTTGCACGTCTCTTCCAAGGGGCATTTAAACCATCTTGTTAAGCTACTGTAACCTCCACCACTTTTCCACGGGGCATTTAAACCGTCATGTTAAGCTACTGCGACCTGCACGTCTTTTCCAAGCGGCATGTAAACCATCTTGGTAAGCTACTGCGACCTGCAAGCCTTTTCTAAGGGGCATTTAAACCATCTTGTTAAGTTACTGCGACCTGCACGTCTCTTCCAAGGGGCATTTAAACCGTCTTGTTAAGCTACTGCCACCTGCACGTCTCTTCCAAGGGGCATTTAAACCGTCTTGTTAAGCTACTGCGACTTGCACGTTTCTTCCAAGGGGCATTTAAACCATCTTGTTAAGCTACTGTAACCTCCACCACTTTTCCAAGGGGCATTTAAACCGTCTTGTTAAGCTACTGCGACCTGCACGTCTCTTCAATGGGGCATTTAAACCGTCTTGTTAAGCTACTGCCACCTGCATGTCTCTACCAAGGGGCATTTAAACCGTCTTGTTAAGCTACTACGACCTGCACGTCTCTTCCAAGCGGCATTTAAACAGTCTTGTTAAGCTGCTGCGACCTGCATGTCTCTTCCAAAGGGCATTTAAACTGTCTTGTTAAGCTACTGCGACCTACACCGCTCTTCCAAGGGGCATTTAAACTGTCTTGTTAAGCTACTGCGACCTGCACGTCTCTTCCAAGGGGCATTTAAACCGTCTTGTTAAGCTACTGCGACCTGCACGTCTCTTCCAAAGGGCATTTAAATCGTCTTGCTAAGCTACTGCGACTTGCACGTCTCTTCCAAGGGGCATTTAAACCATCTTGTTAAGCTACTGCTGCTACCTCCACCACTTTTCCACAGGGCATTTAAACCGTCTTGTTAAGCTACTGCGACCTGCATGTTTCTTCAATGGGGCATTTAAACCGTCTTGTTAAGCTACTGCGACCTGCATGTCTCTACCAAGGGTCATTTAAACCGTCTTGTTAAGCTACTGCGACCTGCACGTCTCTTCCAAGCGGCATTTAAAAAGTCTTGTTAAGCTGCTGCGACCTGCATGTCTCTTCCAAAGGGCATTTAAACTGTCTTGTTAAGCTACCGCGACCTACACCGCTCTTCCAAGGGACATTTAAATGGTCTTATTAAGCTCCTGTGACCTGCACGTCTCTTCCAAGGGGCATTTAAACTGTCTTGTTAAGCTTCTGCGACCTCCACCGCTCTTCAAAGGGGCATGTAAACCGTCTTTTTAAGCTACTGCGACCTTCACGTCTCTTCCAAGGGGCATTTAAACCATCTTGTTAAGCTACTGCGACTTGCACGTTTCTTCCAAGGGGCATTTAAACCATCTTGTTAAGCTTCTGTAACCCCCACCACTTTTCCAACTGGCATTTAAACCGTCTTGTTAAGCTACTGCGACCTGCACGTCTCTTCAATGGGGCATTTAAACCGTCTTGTTAAGCTACTGCGACCTGCATGTCTCTATCAAGGGGCATTTAAACCGTCTTGTTAAGCTACTGCGACCTACACCGCTCTTCCAAGGGGCATTTAAACTGTCTTGTTAAGCTACTGCGACCTGCACGTCTTTTCCAAGGGGCATTTAAACCGTCTTGTTAAGCTACTGCGACCTGCACATCTCTTCCAAAGGGCATTTAAATCGTCTTGCTAAGCTACTGCGACCTGCACGTCTCTTCCAAGGGGCATTTAAATCGGCTTGGTAAGATACTGCGACCTCCATCGCTCTACCAAGGGGCATTTAAATCGTCTTTTTAAGCTACTGCAACCTGCACGTCTATTCCAAGGGGCATTTAAACCATTTTGTTAAGCTACTGCAACCTCCACCGCTCTTCCAAGGGGCATTTAAACCGTCTTGTTAAGCTACTGCGACCTCCTCCGCTCTTCCAAGGGGCATTTAAACCATCTTGTTAAGCTACTGCGACCTGCACGTCTCTTACAAGGGGCATTTAAACCATCTTGTTAAGCTACTGCGACCTCCACCGCTGTTCCAAGGGGCATTTAAACCATCTTGTTAAGCTACTGCGACCTGCAAGCCTCTTCTAAGGGACATTTAAACCGTCTTGTTAAGCTACTGCGACCTGCACGTCTCTTCCAAGGGGCATTTAAACCGTCTTGGTAAGCTACTGCGACCTGCAAGCCTCTTCTAAGGGACATTTAAACCGTCTTGTTAAGCTACTGCGACCTGCACGTCTCTTCCAAGGGGCATTTAAACCGTCTTGTTAAGCTACTGCGACCGGCACGTCTCTTCCAAGTGGCATTTAAACCGTCTTATTAAGCTACTGCGACCTGCACGTCTCTTCCAACGGGCATTTAAACTGTCTTGTTAAGCTACTGCGACCTCCACCGCTCTTCCAAGTGGCATTTAAACTGTCTTGTTAAGCTACTGCGATCTGCAAGTGTCTTCCAAGGGGCATTTAAACCGTCTTGTTAAGCTACTGCGTCCTGCACGTCTCTTCCAAGGGGCATTTAAACAGTCTTGTTAAGCTGCTGCGACCTGCATGTCTCTTCCAAAGGGCATTTAAACTGTCTTGTTAAGCTACTGCGACCTGCACGTCTCTTCCAAGGGGCATTTAAACCATCTTGTTAAGCTACTGCGACCTGCACGTCTTTTCCAAGCGGCATTTAAACCATCTTGGTAAGCTACTGCGACCTGCAAGCCTCTTCTAAGGGGCATTTAAACCGTCTTGTTAAGCTACTGCGACCTGCACGTCTCTTCCAAGGGGCATTTAAACCGTCTTGCTAAGCTACTGCGACTTGCACGTCTCTTCCAAGGGGCATTTAAACCATCTTGTTAAGCTACTGTAACCTCCACCACTTTTCCACGGGGCATTTAAACCGTCATGTTAAGCTACTGCGACCTGCACGTCTTTTCCAAGCGGCATGTAAACCATCTTGGTAAGCTACTGCGACCTGCAAGCCTTTTCTAAGGGGCATTTAAACCATCTTGTTAAGTTACTGCGACCTGCACGTCTCTTCCAAGGGGCATTTAAACCGTCTTGTTAAGCTACTGCCACCTGCACGTCTCTTCCAAGGGACATTTAAACCGTCTTATTAAGCTCCTGTGACCTGCACGTCTCTTCCAAGGGGCATTTAAACAGTCTTGTTAAGCTTCTCCGACCTCCACCGCTCTTCCAAAGGGCATTTAAACCGTCTTTTTAAGCTACTGCGACCTTCACGTCTCTTCCAAGGGGCATTTAAACCGTCATGTTAAGCTACTGCGACTTGCACGTTTCTTCCAAGGGGCATTTAAACCATCTTGTTAAGCTACTGTAACCTCCACCACTTTTCCAAGGGGCATTTAAACCGTCTTGTTAAGCTACTGCGGCCTGCACGTCTCTTCAATGGGGCATTTAAACCGTCTTGTTAAGCTACTGCCACCTGCATGTCTCTACCAAGGGGCATTTAAACCGTCTTGTTAAGCTACTACGACCTGCACGTCTCTTCCAAGCGGCATTTAAACAGCCTTGTTAAGCTGCTGCGACCTGCATGTCTCTTCCAAAGGGCATTTAAACTGTCTTGTTAAGCTACTGCGACCTACACCGCTCTTCCAAGGGGCATTTAAACTGTCTTGTTAAGCTACTGCGACCTGCACGTCTCTTCCAAGGGGCATTTAAACCGTCTTGTTAAGCTACTGCGACCTGCACGTCTCTTCCAAAGGGCATTTAAATCGTCTTGCTAAGCTACTGCGACTTGCACGTCTCTTCCAAGGGGCATTTAAACCATCTTGTTAAGCTACTGCTACCTCCACCACTTTTCCACAGGGCATTTAAACCGTCTTGTTAAGCTACTGCGACCTGCATGTTTCTTCAATGGGTCATTTAAACCGTCTTGTTAAGCTACTGCGACCTGCATGTCTCTACCAAGGGTCATTTAAACCGTCTTGTTAAGCTACTGCGACCTGCACGTCTCTTCCAAGCGGCATTTAAAAAGTCTTGTTAAGCTGCTGCGACCTGCATGTCTCTTCCAAAGGGCATTTAAACTGTCTTGTTAAGCTACCGCGACCTACACCGCTCTTCCAAGGGACATTTAAATCGTCTTATTAAGCTCCTGTGACCTGCACGTCTCTTCCAAAGGGCATTTAAACTGTCTTGTTAACTTCTGCGACCTGCATGTTTCTTCAATGGGTCATTTAAACCGTCTTGTTAAGCTACTGCGACCTGCATGTCTCTACCAAGGGTCATTTAAACCGTCTTGTTAAGCTACTGCGACCTGCACGTCTCTTCCAAGCGGCATTTAAAAAGTCTTGTTAAGCTGCTGCGACCTGCATGTCTCTTCCAAAGGGCATTTAAACTGTCTTGTTAAGCTACCGCGACCTACACCGCTCTTCAAAGGGGCATGTAAACCGTCTTTTTAAGCTACTGCGACCTTCACGTCTCTTCCAAGGGGCATTTAAACCATCTTGTTAAGCTACTGCGACTTGCACGTTTCTTCCAAGGGGCATTTAAACCATCTTGTTAAGCTTCTGTAACCCCCACCACTTTTCCAACTGGCATTTAAACCGTCTTGTTAAGCTACTGCGACCTGCACGTCTCTTCAATGGGGCATTTAAACCGTCTTGTTAAGCTACTGCGACCTGCATGTCTCTATCAAGGGGCATTTAAACCTTCTTGTTAAGCTACTGCGACCTACACCGCTCTTCCAAGGGGCATTTAAACTGTCTTGTTAAGCTACTGCGACCTGCACGTCTTTTCCAAGGGGCATTTAAACCGTCTTGTTAAGCTACTGCGACCTGCACATCTCTTCCAAAGGGCATTTAAATCGTCTTGCTAAGCTACTGCGACCTGCACGTCTCTTCCAAGGGGCATTTAAATCGGCTTGGTAAGATACTGCGACCTCCATCGCTCTACCAAGGGGCATTTAAATCGTCTTTTTAAGCTACTGCAACCTGCACGTCTATTCCAAGGGGCATTTAAACCATTTTGTTAAGCTACTGCAACCTCCACCGCTCTTCCAAGGGGCATTTAAACCGTCTTGTTAAGCTACTGCGACCTGCACATCTCTTCCAAAGGGCATTTAAATCGTCTTGCTAAGCTACTGCGACCTGCACGTCTCTTCCAAGGGGCATTTAAATCGGCTTGGTAAGATACTGCGACCTCCATCGCTCTACCAAGGGGCATTTAAATCGTCTTTTTAAGCTACTGCAACCTGCACGTCTATTCCAAGGGGCATTTAAACCATTTTGTTAAGCTACTGCAACCTCCACCGCTCTTCCAAGGGGCATTTAAACCGTCTTGTTAAGCTACTGCGACCTCCTCCGCTCTTCCAAGGGGCATTTAAACCATCTTGTTAAGCTACTGCGACCTGCACGTCTCTTACAAGGGGCATTTAAACCATCTTGTTAAGCTACTGCGACCTCCACCGCTCTTCCAAGGGGCATTTAAACCATCTTGTTAAGCTACTGTAACCTCCACCACTTTTCCACGGGGCATTTAAACCGTCTTGTTAAGCTACTGCGACCTGCACGTCTTTTCCAAGCGGCATTTAAACCATCTTGGTAAGCTACTGCGACCTGCAAGCCTCTTCTAAGGGGCATTTAAACCGTCTTGTTAAGCTACTGCGACCTGCACGTCTCTTCCAAGGGGCATTTAAACCGTCTTGTTAAGCTACTGCCACCTGCACGTCTCTTCCAAGGGACATTTAAACCGTCTTATTAAGCTCCTGTGACCTGCTCGTCTCTTCCAAGGGGCATTTAAACAGTCTTGTTAAGCTTCTCCGACCTCCACCGCTCTTCCAAGGGGCATTTAATCCATCTTTTTAAGCTACTGCGACCTTCACGTCTCTTCCAAGGGGCATTTAAACCGTCTTGTTAAGCTACTGCGACTTGCACGTTTCTTCCAAGGGGCATTTAAACCATCTTGTTAAGCTACTGTAACCTCCAACACTTTTCCAAGGGGCATTTAAACCGTCTTGTTAAGCTACTGCGACGTGCACGTCTCTTCAATGGGGCATTTAAACCGTCTTGTTAAGCTACTGCCACCTGCATGTCTCTACCAAGGGGCATTTAAACCGTCTTGTTAAGCTACTACGACCTGCATGTCTCTTCCAAGCGGCATTTAAACAGTCTTGTTAAGCTGCTGCGACCTGCATGTCTCTTCCAAAGGGCATTTAAACTGTCTTGTTAAGCTACTGCGACCTACACCGCTCTTCCAAGGGGCATTTAAACTGTCTTGTTAAGCTACTGCGACCTGAACGTCTCTTCCAAGGGGCATTTAAACCGTTTTGTTAAGCTACTGCGACCTGCACGTCTCTTCCAAAGGGCATTTAAATCGTCTTGCTAAGCTACTGCGACTTGCACGTGTCTTCCAAGGGGCATTTAAACCATCTTGTTAAGCTACTGCTACCTCCACCACTTTTCCACAGGGCATTTAAACCGTCTTGTTAAGCTACTGCGACCTGCATGTTTCTTCAATGGGGCATTTAAACCGTCTTGTTAAGCTACTGCGACCTGCATGTCTCTACCAAGGGTCATTTAAACCGTCTTGTTAAGCTACTGCGACCTGCACGTCTCTTCCAAGCGGCATTTAAAAAGTCTTGTTAAGCTGCTGCGACCTGCATGTCTCTTCCAAAGGGCATTTAAACTGTCTTGTTAAGCTACCGCGACCTACACCGCTCTTCCAAGGGACATATAAATGGTCTTATTAAGCTCCTGTGACCTGCACGTCTCTTCGAAGGGGCATTTAAACTGTCTTGTTAAGCTTCTGCGACCTCCACCGCTCTTCAAAGGGGCATGTAAACCGTCTTTTTAAGCTACTGCGACCTTCACGTCTCTTCCAAGGGGCATTTAAACCGTCTTGTTAAGCTACTGCGACCAACACGTCTCTTCCAAGTGGCATTTAAACCGTCTTATTAAGCTACTGCGACCTGCACGTCTCTTCCAACGGGCATTTAAACTGTCTTGTTAAGCTACTGCGACCTCCACCGCTCTTCCAAGTGGCATTTAAACTGTCTTGTTAAGCTACTGCGATCTGCAAGTGTCTTCCAAGGGGCATTTAAACCGTCTTGTTAAGCTACTGCGTCCTGCACGTCTCTTCCAAGGGGCATTTAAACAGTCTTGTTAAGCTGCTGCGACCTGCATGTCTCTTCCAAAGGGCATTTAAACTGTCTTGTTAAGCTACTGCGACCTGCACGTCTCTTCCAAGGGGCATTTAAACCATCTTGTTAAGCTACTGCGACCTGCACGTCTCTTCCAAATGGCATTTAAATCGTCTTGCTACGCTACTGCGACTTGCACGTCTCTTCCAAGGGGCATTTAAACCATCTTGTTAAGATACTGTAACCTCCACCACTTTTCCACGGGGCATTTAAACCGTCTTGTTAAGCTACTGCGACCTGCACGTCTTTTCCAAGCGGCATTTAAACCATCTTGGTAAGCTACTGCGACCTGCAAGCCTCTTCTAAGGGGCATTTAAACCGTCTTGTTAAGCTACTGCGACCTGCACGTCTCTTCCAAGGGGCATTTAAACCGTCTTGTTAAGCTACTGCCACCTGCACGTCTCTTCCAAGGGACATTTAAACCGTCTTATTAAGCTCCTGTGACCTGCTCGTCTCTTCCAAGGGGCATTTAAACAGTCTTGTTAAGCTTCTCCGACCTCCACCGCTCTTCCAAGGGGCATTTAATCCATCTTTTTAAGCTACTGCTACCTTCACGTCTCTTCCAAGGGGCATTTAAACCGTCTTGTTAAG
This sequence comes from Phyllobates terribilis, assembly GCF_046119375.1. NCBI lineage: Eukaryota > Metazoa > Chordata > Amphibia > Anura > Dendrobatidae > Phyllobates > Phyllobates terribilis. The sequence continues at coordinate 20,076,448 of NW_027362781.1, read as the reverse complement.
CTACTGCGACTTGCACGTTTCTTCCAAGGGGCATTTAAACCATCTTGTTAAGCTACTGTAACCTCCAACACTTTTCCAAGGGGCATTTAAACCGTCTTGTTAAGCTACTGCGACGTGCACGTCTCTTCAATGGGGCATTTAAACCGTCTTGTTAAGCTACTGCCACCTGCATGTCTCTACCAAGGGGCATTTAAACCGTCTTGTTAAGCTACTACGACCTGCATGTCTCTTCCAAGCGGCATTTAAACAGTCTTGTTAAGCTGCTGCGACCTGCATGTCTCTTCCAAAGGGCATTTAAACTGTCTTGTTAAGCTACTGCGACCTACACCGCTCTTCCAAGGGGCATTTAAACTGTCTTGTTAAGCTACTGCGACCTGCACGTCTCTTCCAAGGGGCATTTAAACCGTTTTGTTAAGCTACTGCGACCTGCACGTCTCTTCCAAAGGGCATTTAAATCGTCTTGCTAAGCTACTGCGACTTGCACGTGTCTTCCAAGGGGCATTTAAACCATCTTGTTAAGCTACTGCTACCTCCACCACTTTTCCACAGGGCATTTAAACCGTCTTGTTAAGCTACTGCGACCTGCATGTTTCTTCAATGGGGCATTTAAACCGTCTTGTTAAGCTACTGCGACCTGCATGTCTCTACCAAGGGTCATTTAAACCGTCTTGTTAAGCTACTGCGACCTGCACGTCTCTTCCAAGCGGCATTTAAAAAGTCTTGTTAAGCTGCTGCGACCTGCATGTCTCTTCCAAAGGGCATTTAAACTGTCTTGTTAAGCTACCGCGACCTACACCGCTCTTCCAAGGGACATTTAAATGCTCTTATTAAGCTCCTGTGACCTGCACGTCTCTTCCAAGGGGCATTTAAACTGTCTTGTTAAGCTTCTGCGACCTCCACCGCTCTTCAAAGGGGCATGTAAACCGTCTTTTTAAGCTACTGCGACCTTCACGTCTCTTCCAAGGGGCATTTAAACCATCTTGTTAAGCTACTGCGACTTGCACGTTTCTTCCAAGGGGCATTTAAACCATCTTGTTAAGCTTCTGTAACCCCCACCACTTTTCCAACTGGCATTTAAACCGTCTTGTTAAGCTACTGCGACCTGCACGTCTCTTCAATGGGGCATTTAAACCGTCTTGTTAAGCTACTGCGACCTGCATGTCTCTACCAAGGGGCATTTAAACCGTCTTGTTAAGCTACTGCGACCTACACCACTCTTCCAAGGGGCATTTAAACTGTCTTGTTAAGCTACTGCGACCTGCACGTCTCTTCCAAGGGGCATTTAAACCGTCTTGTTAAGCTACTGCGACCTGCACATCTCTTCCAAAGGGCATTTAAATCGTCTTGCTAAGCTACTGCGACCTGCACGTCTCTTCCAAGGGGCATTTAAATCGGCTTGGTAAGATACTGCGACCTCCATCGCTCTACCAAGGGGCATTTAAATCGTCTTTTTAAGCTACTGCAACCTGCACGTCTATTCCAAGGGGCATTTAAACCATTTTGTTAAGCTACTGCAACCTCCACCGCTCTTCCAAGGGGCATTTAAACCGTCTTGTTAAGCTACTGCGACCTCCTCCGCTCTTCCAAGGGGCATTTAAACCGTTTTTTTAAGCTACTGCGACCTGCACGTTTCTTCCAAGGGGCATTTAAACCGTCTTTTTAAGCTACTGCGACCTGCACGTCTCTTACAAGGGGCATTTAAACAGTCTTGTTAAGCTACTGGACCTACACCGCTCTTCCAAGGGGCATTTAAACCGTCTTGTTAAGCTACAGCGACCTGCACGTCGCTTCCAAGGGCCATTTAAGCCTTCTTGGTAAGCTACTGCGACCTGCAAGCCTCTTCCAAGGGGCATTTATACTGTCTTGTTAAGCTACTGCGACCTGCACGTCTCTTCCAAGGTGCATTTAAAACATCTTGGTAAGCTACTGCAACCTGCACGTCTTTTCCAAGGGGCAATTAAACCATCTTGTTAAGCTACTGCGACCTCCACCGCTCTTCCAAGGGGCATTTAAACCATCTTTTTAAGCTACTGCGACTTGCATGTCTCTTCCAAGGGGCATTTAAACCGTCTTGGTAAGCTACTACGACCTGCAAGCCTTTTCTAAGGGGCATTTAAACTCTTTTGTTAAGCTTCTGCGACCTGCACGTCTCTTGCAAGGGGCATTTAAACCGTGTTGATAAGCTACTGCGACCTGCACGTCTATTCCAAGGGGCATTTAAACCGTCTTGTTAAGCTACTGCGACCTCCACCTCTCTTCCAAGGGGCATTTAAACCATCTTATTAAGCTACTGCGACCTGCACGTCTCTTCCAAGGGGCATTTAAACCGTCTTGTTAAGCTACTGCGACCTGCACATCTCTTCCAAGGGGCATTTAAACTGTCTTGTTAAGCTACTGCGACCTCCACCGCTCTTCCAAGGGGCATTTAAACCTTCTTGTTAAGCTACTGCGACTTGCACGTTTCTTCCAAGGGGCATTTAAACCATCTTGTTAAGCTTCTGTAACCCCCACCACTTTTCCAACTGGCATTTAAACCGTCTTGTTAAGCTACTGCGACCTGCACGTCTCTTCAATGGGGCATTTAATCCGTCTTGTTAAGCTACTGCGACCTGCATGTCTCTACCAAGGGGCATTTAAACCTTCTTGTTAAGCTACTGCGACCTACACCGCTCTTCCAAGGGGCATTTAAACTGTCTTGTTAAGCTACTGCGACCTGCACGTCTCTTCCAAGGGGCATTTAAACCGTCTTGTTAAGCTACTGCGACCTGCACATCTCTTCCAAAGGGCATTTAAATCGTCTTGCTAAGCTACTGCGACCTGCACTTCTCTTTCAAGCGGCATTTAAACAGTCTTGTTAAGCTGTTGCGACCTGCATGTCTCTTCCAAAGGGCATTTAAACTGTCTTGTTAAGCTACTGCGACCTGCACGTCTCTTCCAAGGGGTATTTAAATCGGCTTGGTAAGATACTGCGACCTCCATCGCTCTACCAAGGGGCATTTAAATCATCTTTTTAAGCTACTGCAACCTGCACGTCTATTCCAAGGGGCATTTAAACAATTTTGTTAAGCTACTGCAACCTCCACCGCTCTTCCAAGGGGCAGTTAAACCATCTTGTTAAGCTACTGCGACCTCCTCCGCTCTTCCAAGGGGCATTTAAACCATTTTTTTAAGCTACTGCGACCTGCACGTTTCTTCCAAGGGGCATTTAAACCATCTTTTTAAGCTACTGCGACTTGCACGTCTCTTACAAGGGGCATTTAAACCATCTTGTTAAGCTACTGCGACTTGCACGTCTCTTCTAAGGGGCATTTAAACCGTCTTGTTAAGCTACTGTAATCTCCACCACTTTTTCAAGGGGAATTTAAACAGTCTTGTTAAGCTACTGCAACCTGCACGTCTCTTCCAAGGGGCATTTAAACAGTCTTGTTAAGCTACAGGACCTACACCGCTCTTCCAAGGGGCATTTAAACCGTCTTGTTAAGCTACAGCGACCTGCACGTCTCTTCCAAGGGCCATTTAAGCCTTCTTGGTAAGCTACTGCGACCTGCAAGCCTCTTCCAAGGGGCATTTATACCGTCTTGTTAAGCTACTGCGACCTGCACGTCTCTTCCAAGGTGCATTTAAAACATCTTGGTAAGCTACGGCAACCTGCACGTCTTTTCCAAGGGGCAATTAAACCATCTTGTTAAGCTACTGCGACCTCCACCGCTCTTCCAAGGGGCATTTAAACCATCTTTTTAAGCTACTGCGACCTGCACGTCTCTTCCAAGGGGCATTTAAGCCGTCTTGGTAAGCTACTACAACCTGCAAGCTTTTTCTAAGGGGCATTTAAACTCTTTTGTTAAGCTTCTGCGACCTGCATGTCTCTTGCAAGGGGCATTTAAACCGCCTTGATAAGCTACTGCGACCTGCACGTCTATTCCAAGGGGCATTTAAACCGTCTTGTTAAGCTACTGCGACCTCAACCTCTCTTCCAAGGGGCATTTAAACCATCTTATTAAGCTACTGCGACCTGCACGTCTCTTCCAAGGGGCATTTAAACCGTCTTGTTAAGCTACTGCGACCTGCACATCTCTTCCAAGGGGCATTTAAACTGTCTTGTTAAGCTACTGCGACCTCCACCGCTCTTCCAAGGGGCATTTAATCCGTCTTGTTAAGCTACTGTGACCTGCATGTCTCTTCCAAGGGGCATTTAAACCATCTTGTTAAGCTACTGCGACTTGCACGTCTCTTCCAAGGGGCATTTAAACCGTCTTGTTAAGCTACTGCGACCTGCATGTCTCTTCCAAGGGGCATTTAAAACATCTTGTTAAGCTACTGCAACCTGCACGTCTTTTCCAAGGGGCATTTAAACCGTCTTATTAAGCTACTGCGACCTCCACCTCTCTTCCAAGGGGCATTTAAACCATCTTGTTAAGCTACTGCGACCTGCACGTCTCTTCCAAGGGGCATTTAAACCGTCTTGTTAAGCTACTGCGACCGGCACGTCTCTTCCAAGGGGCATTTAAACCGTCTTATTAAGCTACTGCGACCTGCACGTCTCTTCCAACGGGCATTTAAACTGTCTTGTTAAGCTACTGCAACCTCCACCGCTCTTCCAAGTGGCATTTAAACTGTCTTGTTAAGCTACTGCGACCTGCAAGTGTCTTCCAAGGGGCATTTAAACCGTCTTGTTAAGCTACTGCGTCCTGCACGTCTTTTCCAAGGGGCATTTAAACAGTCTTGTTAAGCTGCTGCGACCTGCATGTCTCTTCCAAAGGGCATTTAAACTGTCTTGTTAAGCTACTGCGACCTGCATGTCTCTTCCAAGGGGCATTTAAACCATCTTGTTAAGCTACTGCGACCTGCACGTCTCTTCCAAAGGGCATTTAAATCGTCTTGCTACGCTACTGCGACTTGCACGTGTCTTCCAAGGGGCATTTAAACCATCTTGTTAAGATACTGTAACCTCCACCACTTTTCTACGGGGCATTTAAACCGTCATGTTAAGCTACTGCGACCTGCACGTCTTTTCCAAGCGGCATTTAAACCATCTTGGTAAGCTACTGCGACCTGCAAGCCTCTTCTAAGGGGCATTTAAACCGTCTTGTTAAGCTACTGCGACCTGCACGTCTCTTCCAAGGGGCATTTAAACCGTCTTGCTAAGCTACTGCGACTTGCACGTCTCTTCCAAGGGGCATTTAAACCATCTTGTTAAGCTACTGTAACCTCCACCACTTTTCCACGGGGCATTTAAACCGTCATGTTAAGCTACTGCGACCTGCACGTCTTTTCCAAGCGGCATGTAAACCATCTTGGTAAGCTACTGCGACCTGCAAGCCTTTTCTAAGGGGCATTTAAACCATCTTGTTAAGCTACTGCGACCTGCACGTCTCTTCCAAGGGGCATTTAAACCGTCTTGTTAAGCTACTGCCACCTGCACGTCTCTTCCAAGGGGCATTTAAACCGTCTTGTTAAGCTACTGCCACCTGCACGTCTCTTCCAAGGGACATTTAAACCGTCTTATTAAGCTCCTGTGATCTGCACGTCTCTTCCAATGGGCATTTAAACAGTCTTGTTAAGCTTCTCCGACCTCCACCGCTCTTCCAAGGGGCATTTAAACCGTCTTTTTAAGCTACTGCGACCTTCACGTCTCCTCCAAGGGGCATTTAAACCGTCTTGTTAAGCTACTGCGACTTGCACGTTTCTTCCAAGGGGCATTTAAACCATCTTGTTAAGCTACTGTAACCTCCACCACTTTTCCAAGGGGCATTTAAACCGTCTTGTTAAGCTACTGCGACCTGCATGTTTCTTCAATGGGGCATTTAAACCGTCTTGTTAAGCTACTGCGACCTGCATGTCTCTACCAAGGGTCATTTAAACCGTCTTGTTAAGCTACTGCTACCTCCACCACTTTTCCACAGGGCATTTAAACCGTCTTGTTAAGCTACTGCGACTTGCATGTTTCTTCAATGGGGCATTTAAACCGTCTTGTTAAGCTACTGCGACCTGCATGTCTCTAGCAAGGGTCATTTAAACCGTCTTGTTAAGCTACTGCGACCTGCACGTCTCTTCCAAGCGGCATTTAAAAAGTCTTGTTAAGCTGCTGCGACCTGCATGTCTCTTCCAAAGGGCATTTAAACTGTCTTGTTAAGCTACCGCGACCTACACCGCTCTTCCAAGGGACATTTAAATCGTCTTATTAAGCTCCTGTGACCTGCACGTCTCTTCCAAGGGGCATTTAAACTGTCTTGTTAAGCTTCTGCGACCTCCACCGCTCTTCAAAGGGGCATGTAAACCGTCTTTTTAAGCTACTGCGACCTTCACGTCTCTTCCAAGGGGCATTTAAACCATCTTGTTAAGCTACTGCGACTTGCACGTTTCTTCCAAGGGGCATTTAAACCATCTTGTTAAGCTTCTGTAACCCCCACCACTTTTCCAACTGGCATTTAAACCGTCTTGTTAAGCTACTGCGACCTGCACGTCTCTTCAATGGGGCATTTAAACCGTCTTGTTAAGCTACTGCGACCTGCATGTCTCTATCAAGGGGCATTTAAACCATCTTGTTAAGCTACTGCGACCTACACCGCTCTTCCAAGGGACATTTAAACTGTCTTGTTAAGCTACTGCGACCTGCACTTCTTTTCCAAGGGGCATTTAAACCGTCTTGTTAAGCTACTGCGACCTGCACATCTCTTCCAAAGGGCATTTAAATCGTCTTGCTAAGCTACTGCGACCTGCACGTCTCTTCCAAGGGGCATTTAAATCGGCTTGGTAAGATACTGCGACCTCCATCGCTCTACCAAGGGGCATTTAAATCGTCTTTTTAAGCTACTGCAACCTGCATGTCTATTCCAAGGGGCATTTAAACCATTTTGTTAAGCTACTGCAACCTCCACCGCTCTTCCAAGGGGCATTTAAACCGTCTTGTTAAGCTACTGCGACCTCCTCCGCTCTTCCAAGGGGCATTTAAACCATCTTGTTAAGCTACTGCGACCTGCACGTCTCTTACAAGGGGCATTTAAACCATCTTGTTAAGCTACTGCGACCTCCACCGCTCTTCCAAGGGGCACTTAAACCATCTTGTTAAGCTACTGCGACCTGCACGTCTTTTCCAAGCGGCATTTAAACCGTCTTGGTAAGCTACTGCGACCTGCAAGCCTCTTCTAAGGGACATTTAAACCGTCTTGTTAAGCTACTGCGACCTGCACGTCTCTTCCAAGGGGCATTTAAACCATGTTGTTAAGCTACTGAGACCGGCACGTCTCTTCCAAGTGGCATTTAAACCGTCTTATTAAGCTACTGCGACCTGCACGTCTCTTCCAACGGGCATTTAAACTGTCTTGTTAAGCTACTGCGACCTCCACCGCTCTTCCAAGTGGCATTTAAACTGTCTTGTTAAGCTACTGCGATCTGCAAGTGTCTTCCAAGGGGCATTTAAACCGTCTTGTTAAGCTACTGCGTCCTGCACGTCTCTTCCAAGGGGCATTTAAACAGTCTTGTTAAGCTGCTGCGACCTGCATGTCTCTTCCAAAGGGCATTTAAACTGTCTTGTTAAGCTACTGCGACCTGCACGTCTCTTCCAAGGGGCATTTAAACCATCTTGTTAAGCTACTGCGACCTGCACGTCTCTTCCAAAGGGCATTTAAATCGTCTTGCTACGCTACTGCGACTTGCACGTCTCTTCCAAGGGGCATTTAAACCATCTTGTTAAGATACTGTAACCTCCACCACTTTTCCACGGGGCATTTAAACCGTCTTGTTAAGCTACTGCGACCTGCACGTCTTTTCCAAGCGGCATTTAAACCATCTTGGTAAGCTACTGCGACCTGCAAGCCTCTTCTAAGGGGCATTTAAACCGTCTTGTTAAGCTACTGCGACCTGCACGTCTCTTCCAAGGGGCATTTAAACCGTCTTGTTAAGCTACTGCCACCTGCACGTCTCTTCCAAGGGACATTTAAACCGTCTTATTAAGCTCCTGTGACCTGCACGTCTCTTCCAAGGGGCATTTAAACAGTCTTGTTAAGCTTCTCCGACCTCCACCGCTCTTCCAAGGGGCATTTAATCCATCTTTTTAAGCTACTGCGACCTTCACGTCTCTTCCAAGGGGCATTTAAACAGTCTTGTTAAGCTGCTGCGACCTGCATGTCTCTTCCAAAGGGCATTTAAACTGTCTTGTTAAGCTACTGCGACCTACACCGCTCTTCCAAGGGGCATTTAAACTGTCTTGTTAAGCTACTGCGACCTGCACGTCTCTTCCAAGGGGCATTTAAACCGTTTTGTTAAGCTACTGCGACCTGCACGTCTCTTCCAAAGGGCATTTAAATCGTCTTGCTAAGCTACTGCGACTTGCACGTCTCTTCCAAGGGGCATTTAAACCATCTTGTTAAGCTACTGCTACCTCCACCACTTTTCCACAGGGCATTTAAACCGTCTTGTTAAGCTACTGCGACCTGCATGTTTCTTCAATGGGGCATTTAAACCGTCTTGTTAAGCTACTGCGACCTGCATGTCTCTACCAAGGGTCATTTAAACCGTCTTGTTAAGCTACTGCGACCTGCACGTCTCTTCCAAGCGGCATTTAAAAAGTCTTGTTAAGCTGCTGCGACCTGCATGTCTCTTCCAAAGGGCATTTAAACTGTCTTGTTAAGCTACCGCGACCTACACCGCTCTTCCAAGGGACATTTAAATGGTCTTATTAAGCTCCTGTGACCTGCACGTCTCTTCCAAGGGGCATTTAAACTGTCTTGTTAAGCTTCTGCGACCTCCACCGCTCTTCAAAGGGGCATGTAAACCGTCTTTTTAAGCTACTGCGACCTTCACGTCTCTTCCAAGGGGCATTTAAACCATCTTGTTAAGCTACTGCGACTTGCACGTTTCTTCCAAGGGGCATTTAAACCATCTTGTTAAGCTTCTGTAACCCCCACCACTTTTCCAACTGGCATTTAAACCGTCTTGTTAAGCTACTGCGACCTGCACGTCTCTTCAATGGGGCATTTAAACCGTCTTGTTAAGCTACTGCGACCTGCATGTCTCTACCAAGGGGCATTTAAACCGTCTTGTTAAGCTACTGCGACCTACACCAATCTTCCAAGGGGCATTTAAACTGTCTTGTTAAGCTACTGCGACCTGCACGTCTCTTCCAAGGGGCATTTAAACCGTCTTGTTAAGTTACTGCGACCTGCACATCTCTTCCAAAGGGCATTTAAATCGTCTTGCTAAGCTACTGCGACCTGCACGTCTCTTCCAAGGGGCATTTAAATCGGCTTGGTAAGATACTGCGACCTCCATCGCTCTACCAAGGGGCATTTAAATCGTCTTTTTAAGCTACTGCAACCTGCACGTCTATTCCAAGGGGCATTTAAACCATTTTGTTAAGCTACTGCAACCTCCACCGCTCTTCCAAGGGGCATTTAAATCGTCTTGTTAAGCTACTGCAACCTCCTCCGCTCTTCCAAGGGGCATTTAAACCGTTTTTTTAAGCTACTGCGACCTGCACGTTTCTTCCAAGGGGCATTTAAACCGTCTTTTTAAGCTACTGCGACCTGCACGTCTCTTACAAGGGGCATTTAAACAGTCTTGTTAAGCTACTGGACCTACACCACTCTTCCAAGGGGCATTTAAACCGTCTTGTTAAGCTACAGCGACCTGCACGTCGCTTCCAAGGGCCATTTAAGCCTTCTTGGTAAGCTACTGCGACCTGCAAGCCTCTTCCAAGGGGCATTTATACTGTCTTGTTAAGCTACTGCGACCTGCACGTCTCTTCCAAGGTGAATTTAAAACATCTTGGTAAGCTACTGCAACCTGCACGTCTTTTCCAAGGGGCAATTAAACCATCTTGTTAAGCTACTGCGACCTCCACCGCTCTTCCAAGGGGCATTTAAACCATCTTTTTAAGCTACTGCGACTTGCATGTCTCTTCCAAGGGGCATTTAAACCGTCTTGGTAAGCTACTACGACCTGCAAGCCTTTTCTAAGGGGCATTTAAACTCTTTTGTTAAGCTTCTGCGACCTGCACGTCTCTTGCAAGGGGCATTTAAACCGTCTTGATAAGCTACTGCGACCTGCACGTCTATTCCAAGGGGCATTTAAACCGTCTTGTTAAGCTACTGCGACCTCCACCTCTCTTCCAAGGGGCATTTAAACCATCTTATTAAGCTACTGCGACCTGCACGTCTCTTCCAAGGGGCATTTAAACCGTCTTGTTAAGCTACTGCGACCTGCACATCTCTTCCAAGGGGCATTTAAACTGTCTTGTTAAGCTACTGCGACCTCCACCGCTCTTCCAAGGGGCATTTAAACCTTCTTGTTAAGCTACTGCGACTTGCACGTTTCTTCCAAGGGGCATTTAAACCATCTTGTTAAGCTTCTGTAACCCCCACCACTTTTCCAACTGGCATTTAAACCGTCTTGTTAAGCTACTGCGACCTGCACGTCTCTTCATTGGGGCATTTAATCCGTCTTGTTAAGCTACTGCGACCTGCATGTCTCTACCAAGGGGCATTTAAACCTTCTTGTTAAGCTACTGCGACCTACACCGCTCTTCCAAGGGGCATTTAAACTGTCTTGTTAAGCTACTGCGACCTGCACGTCTCTTCCAAGGGGCATTTAAAGCGTCTTGTTAAGCTACTGCGACCTGCACATCTCTTCCAAAGGGCATTTAAATCGTCTTGCTAAGCTACTGCGACCTGCACTTCTCTTCCAAGCGGCATTTAAACAGTCTTGTTAAGCTGTTGCGACCTGCATGTCTCTTCCAAAGGGCATTTAAACTGTCTTGTTAAGTTACCGCGACCTACACCGCTCTTCCAAGGGGCATTTAATCCGTCTTGTTAAGCTACTGCGACCTGCACGTCTCTTCCAAGGGGTATTTAAATCGGCTTGGTAAGATACTGCGACCTCCATCGCTCTACCAAGGGGCATTTAAATCATCTTTTTAAGCTACTGCAACCTGCACGTCTATTCCAAGGGGCATTTAAACAATTTTGTTAAGCTACTGCAACCTCCACCGCTCTTCAAAGGGGCAGTTAAACCATCTTGTTAAGCTACTGCGACCTCCTCCGCTCTTCCAAGGGTCATTTAAACCATTTTTTTAAGCTACTGCGACCTGCACGTTTCTTCCAAGGGGCATTTAAACCATCTTTTTAAGCTACTGCGACCTGCACGTCTCTTACAAGGGGCATTTAAACCATCTTGTTAAGCTACTGCGACTTGCATGTCTCTTCTAAGGGGCATTTAAACCGTCTTGTTAAGCTACTGTAATCTCCACCACTTTTTCAAGGGGCATTTAAACAGTCTTGTTAAGCTACTGCAACCTGCACGTCTCTTCCAAGGGGCATTTAAAAAGTCTTGTTAAGCTACTGGACCTACACCGCTCTTCCAAGGGGCATTTAAACCGTCTTGTTAAGCTACAGCGACCTGCACGTCTCTTCCAAGGGCCATTTAAGCCTTCTTGGTAAGCTACTGCGACCTGCAAGCATCTTCCAAGGGGCATTTATACCGTCTTGTTAAGCTACTGCGACCTGCACGTCTCTTCCAAGGTGCATTTAAAACATCTTGGTAAGCTACGGCAACCTGCACGTCTTTTCCAAGGGGCAATTAAACCATCTTGTTAAGCTACTGCGACCTCCACCGCTCTTCCAAGGGGCATTTAAACCATCTTTTTAAGCTACTGCGACCTGCACGTCTCTTCCAAGGGGCATTTAAACCGTCTTGGTAAGCTACTACAACCTGCAAGCTTTTTCTAAGGGGCATTTAAACTCTTTTGTTAAGCTTCTGCGACCTGCATGTCTCTTGCAAGGGGCATTTAAACCGTCTTGATAAGCTACTGCGACCTGCAAGTCTATTCCAAGGGGCATTTAAACCGTCTTGTTAAGCTTCTGCGACCACCACCTCTCTTCCAAGGGGCATTTAAACCATCTTATTAAGCTACTGCGACCTGCACGTCTCTTCCAAGGGGCATTTAAACCGTCTTGTTAAGCTACTGCGACCTGCACATCTCTTCCAAGGGGCATTTAAACTGTCTTGTTAAGCTACTGCGACCTCCACCGCTCTTCCAAGGGGCATTTAATCCGTCTTGTTAAGCTACTGTGACCTGCATGTCTCTTCCAAGGGGCATTTAAACCATCTTATTAAGCTACTGCGACTTGCACGTCTCTTCCAAGGGGCATTTAAACCGTCTTGTTAAGCTACTGCGACCTGCATGTCTCTTCCAAGGGGCATTTAAAACATCTTGTTAAGCTACTGCAACCTGCACGTCTTTTCCAAGGGGCATTTAAACCGTCTTGGTAAGATACTGCGACCTGCAAGCCTTTTCTAAGGGGCATTTAAACCCTTTTGTTAAGCTACTGCGACCTGCACGTCTCTTGCAAGGGGCATTTAAAACGTCTTGGTAAGCTACTGCGACCTGCACGTCTCTTCCAAGGGGCATTTAAACCATCTTGTTAAGCTACTGCGACCTGCACGTCTTTTCCAACTGGCATTTAAACCGTCTTGTTAAGCAACTGCGACCTGCACGTCTCTTCCAAGGGGCATTTAAACTGTCTTGTTAAGCTACTGCGACCTCCACCGCTCCTCCAAGTGGCATTTAAACCATCTTGTTGAGCTACTGCGACCTGCACGTCTCTTCCAAGGGGCATTTAAACCGTCTTGTTAAGCTACTGCGACCTGCACGTCTCTTCCAAGGGGCATTTAAACTGTCTTGTTAAGCTTCTGCGACCTCCACCGCTCTTACAAGCGGTATTTAAACTGTCTTGTTAAGCTACTGCGACCTGCACGTCTCTTCCAAGGGGCATTTAAACCATCTTGTTAAGCTACTGCGACCTGCACGTCTCTTCCAAAGGGCATTTAAACAGTCTTGTTAAGCTACTGCGACCTGCACGTCTTTTCCAAGGGGCATTTAAACAGTCTTGTTAAGCTGCTACGACCTGCATGTCTCTTCCAAGGGGCATTTAAACTGTCTTGTTAAGCTACTGGACCTCCACCGCTCTTCCAAGGGGCATTTAAACCATCTTGTTAAGCTACAGCGACCTGCACGTCTCTTCCAAGGGCCATTTAAACCTTCTTGGTAAGCTACTGCGACCTGCAAGCCTCTTCCAAGGGGCATTTTTACCGTCTTGTTAAGCTACTGCGACCTGCACGTCTCTTCCAAGGGGCATTTAAAACATCTTGTTAAGCTACTGCAACCTGCACGTCTTTTCCAAGGGGCATTTAAACCGTCTTGTTAAGCTAATGCGACCTCCACCGCTTTTCCAAGGGGCATTTAAACCATCTTGTTAAGCTACTGCGACCTGCACGTCTCTTCCAAGGGGCATTTAAACCGTCTTGGTAAGCTACTACGACCTGCAAGCCTTTTCTAAGGGGCATTTAAACTCTATTGATATGCTATTGCGACCTGCACGTCTATTCCAAGGGGCATTTAAACCGTCTTGTTAAGCTACTGCTGACGCGCCCCCTGGGCCGTGGGGCACTCGGATCCGGGCAATTAGGGAAACGATGGGAGTAGTAGTGGCAACCCGGTTCCGTGGCTCAGGGTGGTCAGGCCAGTGGTAGTCCGTTATGTGTTGTTGATTATGTCCGACTACGCCACCCGTGGATTTGCGGTTATTAGGAACCGCCGCTGCATGCAGACTGCTGGGGCTGATGATGTGTGCAGCTATGGTAGTGTGACTCCCCACGGGAAGAGTGCGGCCCCAGGGCAGTATAGTGGATGGTGGGAGTGATGGTAGTGAGAGTCCCAGTGCTGATAGTGCTAGAGGAGCAAGGAGCACACAGACAACAGGTTGCAGTCCAGGGTCTTTACTAAACAGGCAAACTGACCCACAAACAGTCCCAGCTAGGAGGGGACCTGGATGTCTGAGAGCAACGGGGAAATTGGCCCTGGTCAGGGTGAGGGTGTAGGCCTACCGTGCTTTCTGTGCTCCTTCTGGCTATCTCCTCGTTATAAGGTAACAGCCCACGTTTCCAAGCTTTCCGTGTATTCTCGCCTGTATGGCCTGCGACGTGGGTTCCTTTCTGCTCCCAGCCTTGTACGGCTTTACTGGTCCCTTCGGTTGTGGCAGGGCCTCCAGGCTTCTTAGGCCAAGGAATGTACAGTCCCTTGCGGACTGGTTCTCTGCTGGGGGATGTGGAATCCTTCCAGCCTCAGACACCAAAGTCTGGTAGATTAAGTCCTCTTTCTGCCAAGACAGGCTCTCTTCGCCTCTTGTCTCTGGCTTGTGGCTCTCCTCCTGCCACACTTCCTCTTAGGTGCAGTGCAACTTTCTGTCCCTGCTCTGGGACACCTCTCAGTGCTGAGGCAGGTCGTCCAGTTCTCTCTAACCCTGCCCTCAGTACCAGCTTTTATAGGGGCAGCCAGCTCCCCCTACTGGTCTGAGACAGGAGTCATTGCATGCTAAAGTTTCCCTGACAAGAGAACCTCCCCCTTGCTCTCAGACACAGCTTTAATTACACTTGTGGCATCCAGGTCAGGGTGACACATTCCCCCCTAGTGAAATTTAGTACTCCGGGACTAAACAGTAAACAAAGACAATATGCATAACAATAAAACATTAATAGACAGACGACGCACAAATTGAGTTCTTAAGGTCACAGTGTGGTCTGTGACCGGGTGTCCATATCACCAATACAACGGGGAGCCTTAACCAGGTGGGGGTCTGTCCTACCCCAAGTCCTTCACAGTCTTATTTCATTCCTGGGTTAGGCTCAGAATGCAGTCCATACAAGGTCCCGGTTATAAAAAAGTCCATAACCTGTGAGTCCTTACGGTAGCTGCAAGAAACTGAAACATAGAATTACCAAACATGCATGTAACTTGGCAAACATTTCAACATTTGGCAACAGGGTTATTTACAATTTTAGTACACTCTATATTCTCCAGTGAGCGGGTATCTGTCCCTTTGTGCTCCTGGTTGACCTCCTTAACCCACTGTCTGGTGGTGGACCAACCTGGCTTTCCCCACTAGCGTTAGGGGTACAGCTACCAGCTGGGTGTACAGGTAGGGCAGACAACTGTCTGCGGGTTCTTTGGCTTACCGCAGGCATGGCAGGCTCACTGTCAGCAGAGGGTTGACTCTCCTGGGCTGCTGGTACAGGCTCTTCTGCCTCTGGAACCGCTTGCTCCTCTTCACTTCTGGCTCTGGTGTTGGTTGTTGCTGTGCCGGTTGCAGGAAATGCAGGACAGGTACCACTATGGCATCATTTATGCGAGTCCAGGACTGAGGGAACTCTCCGAGAACGGTGCTGATCATTTCTTCCTTGTCCTCTGCGGGTTCAAGGTCACTCTGATCCTCTTCTGCACTACGGAGTTGCTCGGGGCACCTTTTGAGGTGGTCTCTGGAGACGACACTAGTGGTTTCTCCTCCGTCCTTGGTGATTACGCACACCTTTGGGTTGTCGTGGTCAGACTGCAGTACGGTGTAGGGTTCCCTTTCCCACTGGTCGTCCAACTTATGTAGCCTTCTTTTTCGCTTTAGGACTTGCTCACCAGGTTCTAGGGGACCAGCAGGGGCGTGTTGATTGAAGAGTCTTTCTTGCTTCTCTCTCACCTGGGCCAGGCTCTTCTCCACACTCTCCTGTACCTTCTTGTACTGCAGTTGCCTTTCCGTATCCCAGTCCGCATCCGGGGAGGTGTCCTCAGGTATTAGGACTCCCATCTCCAGGTCCACGGGCAGCTTACCTGGTCTAGCTCGCATCAGGTAAGCCGGGGTGCAGTTTGTAGCATTCACCGGGATATTGTTGTACATGTCTACCAGGTCCGGCAATTTTTCTGGCCACAGGCTGCGTTCCTCCAGGGGCAACGTCTTCAGGAGATCAATGACTATATTGTTCATCTTCTCACACATCCCGTTGGTTTGGGGGTGGTAAAGCGTTGTCCGAATCTTCTTACAGCCATAGAGGTTGCAGAACTCCTGGAAGATTTCAGCTTCGAACGCTGGACCCTGGTCTGTCAAGACCTGTTCCGGATACCCGTGTGGACGGCAGAAATATTGCTGGAAGGCTCTGGCCGCCGTTTGGGCTGTCAAGTCCTTTACCGGGACCACCACTAGAAAACGGGAATAGTGGTCCACGATTGTCAGGGCATAGATGTATCCTGACCGGCTGGGAGCTAATTTGACATGGTCCAGAGCTACCAGCTCAAGAGGCTGCGTGGTGACGATGGGCCTCAAGGGTGTCTTCTGGCTGGTACGGTCCTTCCTCCTTAGGTCACAAGGGCCACAGTTTCTGCACCATTTTTCCACAGCTCCTCTCATGCCGACCCAAAAGAACCTTCCTCTTAGTAGGAACTCCAGTTTCTTCCAACCGAAGTGTCCCGCTCTGTCATGGTAAGCTCCCAGGACCATAGCTGCATCCCGCCTTGGAACCACGACTTGCCAGGTCAGCTCGTGCGTCCGGTGGTTGACAATCCTTCTGCACAACTTGCCTTTGTAGAGGAACAGCTTGCTCTTCTCCTTCCACAGCTGCTTGGCTTCCTCTGGAGCATCCGGATCCATGCGGGCTTCTTCCTGGGTCAGCAGTTCTTTCACCAGACGGATGACAGGGTCGCTATCTTGGGTCTCGGCCCAGCTGTGGTGAGGTAGGGGATTGATCATCACGGTTGTTAGATCCTCCTCTTTCGCGCGGTGGGAGTATTGAGCGGCTCCATACCGGTGAAACGCGGGGAGTTCTACATCCTCCAGCTCTTCTGGGTCTTCGTCACCTTCAGGTAAGTGAGGCATCCTCGACAGGGCGTTTGCATTGGCATTGGTTTTGCCGGCCCGGTACTTGATCACAAAGTCATAGTTGGAGAGACGGGCCATCCACCGCTGTTCTAGGGCACCCAGTCTTGCATTGTCCAGGTGTGTCAACGGGTTGTTGTCCGTGTACACGGTGAACTTTGCGGAGGCCAGGTAATGCTTGAAGCGTTCCGTCACGGCCCACACCACCGCCAAGAATTCTAGCTTGAAGGAGCTGTAATTCTCCGGGTTCCTCTCGGTGGGCCTCAGCTTCCGGCTGGCGTATGCGATCACCCGTTCTCTGCCCTGTTGGTTTTGGGACAGTACGGCTCCCAGTCCCACATTACTGGCGTCCGTGTGGAGAATAAAAGGCTGGCCATAATCAGGGTAGGCCAGGATCTCATCCCCCGTGAGGGCCATCTTCAACTGGCGGAAGGACTCCTCTTCCGGTTTATCCCACTTGAAGGGTGGCTTTTGACTCCTGGACTTAGACTGTCGGATCAGGAGGTCCTGCATAGGAGCTGCCATCTTAGTGAACCCGGGGATGAACCTTCGGTAGTAGCCTACCAACCCGAGAAACTGTCTCACCTCTTTGATGTTCGAGGGGCTTGGCCAGCTCTTGATTGCCGTGACCTTGTCAGGGTCGGGGGCCACTCCCTCCGCGCTTACCACGTGCCCTAGTTACTGGACCTTTGGTTTCAGCAGGTGGCACTTCGATGGT
Organism: Phyllobates terribilis; assembly: GCF_046119375.1. Classification (NCBI taxonomy): domain Eukaryota; kingdom Metazoa; phylum Chordata; class Amphibia; order Anura; family Dendrobatidae; genus Phyllobates; species Phyllobates terribilis. The sequence goes on along the minus strand of NW_027362781.1, from coordinate 20,059,039 downwards.
TTTACCTTCAGGCCATAGCCTGCCAGGGCTTCGAACACCTTGGCCAGGTGCTTTGTAGCGCCGGCGTCCCTGCCCTCTGCTAGGCAGGGACGCTGTTCCCCTCACCTCTCTGCTCCGTGCCCGGCGTCCTCCTCCCGCTCTGCTGGCAGCGCGCGCTCCTTCCCGGCCACTGTGCTTAGGGCGCGCGCGCACGCTCTCCCTCCCTCTTAAAGGGGCCGCGCGCGCCGTCCTAAGGAGTCCCCGGCCAATGGCCGGAGGACTTCACCATATATAAGGCACCTCCTCCAAAATGGAGGTGCCCGAGCAATGTTGTTGCACTGTTCACTACTCTGCTTCAGCCCTCAGGTCTCGTTGCCAGTTACCTGCCAGTTACCTGCCAGATTCCTGCCTGATTACTTGCTACCTGCCTGCTAGTCTGAGGTCCGACGGTCTGCCTTACTACTCCTGTCAGTCTGTCTAAGGACCAGCCTGCCCGCTCACCTGGGAGCGCACATCAGCTACCTGCCTGCTTGCCTGAGGTCCGACGGTCTGCCTTCCAACTCCTGTCAGTCTGTCTATGGACCAGCTGGCCCGCTCACCTGGGAGCGCACATCTGCTACCTGCCTGCTAGCCTACCTGGAGGCTCCGCCGTCACGTGCTGTGACCATCTGCCTGTCCAGTGACTTCTGCCCGCTCACCTGGGAGCGCTCATCTGCTACCTGTCCGCTAGCCTACCCGGAGGCTCTGCCGTCACGTGCTGTGACCACCCGCCTGTCCAGAGACTTCTGCCCGCTCACCTGGGAGCGCTCATCTGCCGCCTGTCTGTTGGTCTTCCTGGAGGCTCCGCCGTCACATGCTGTGACCACCCGTTCATCCAGAGACTCTCGCCTGCTCACCTGGGAGCTCACGTCTATCATCAGCCGCCACAGGTCGTACCAACCCTTTACCTAGAGACTGCCCCGGTCACTTGCCGTGACCACCTGCCCGGTCATTCAGAGACTGCCCCGATCACTTGCCGTGACCACCAGCCCGTTCATCCAGAGACTGCCTCGGTCACTTGCCGTGACCTCCAGCCCGTTCACTCAGAGACTGTCCCGGTCACTTGCCGTGACCACCAGCCCGTTCTTCCAGAGACTGCCTCGGTCACTTGCCGTGACCTCCAGCCCGCTCACTCAGAGACTGTCCCGGTCACCTGCTGAGACTTCAAGCCCGTCTTCCCTGGTCGCCACCCGCTCCCTTACAAGGACCGCCCCCTTGTATAGTAGCTCAGAGGTTCCGCCTCCCAGACCCGTTACAGTTTGCTCGGGCCATGGAACCCGGTGGCACCCAAGCTCCCTCGCTCTCGGACCTGTGTCATGAACTGTCCCGTCAAAGGTCCCAACAGGAGTCCATCCTGGGTCACCTGCGGAATGTCAATACTCGCCTGGACACTCTGACTGCTCCACCAGCAACCTCCGCCAGTGCCATGTCTCGCAATCCGGCAGCTCCGCTGCCCAATAATACCATGGTATCCTATCCCGGACCCCGGCTTTCTGCACCTCCTCGCTTCGGAGGCGACTCCGCCCAGGCTCGGGGCTTCATAAATCAGTGCACCCTGCACTTTGAACTATTGTCCCACCAGTTTAACTCCGACCGGGCCAAAATTGCATTTATCATGTCCCATCTCACCGGGGAGGCCCTGGCCTGGCTAAATCCTCTATGGGAGAGAGGAGACCCCCTGGTGTCCAACTTGCCTGCTTTTCTCACGGCCTTCCGGAAAGTCTTCGACGAACCCGGACGGAAGACCTCATCCGCATCATCACTGCTATGCCTCCGTCAGGGAAGTCTCACCGTGGGCCAATATGCCATACGGTTCCGTACCCTTGCCTCGGAGCTGGCCTGGGATAACGACGCTCTGGTATCCGTCTTCTGGGAGGGTCTGTCCGGCCGTATTAAAGATGAACTTGCCGGTCGGGACATCCCTACCACTCTCTATGACCTAATAACTCTTGCCACCCGGATTGACCTACGGTTCCAGGAGCGTGCCAAAGAGGTCACCCGTGAGAGGAGTTTACCACGTCTAGCTCCTACTTTTCAGAAACCCGTCACTCCCTCCGTCTCTACCCAGGTACACTCTCCTGAGCCTATGCAGGTCGACCAGACCAAGATGGTCAAAACCCGTCAGGACTTACGCCGTGCCGAGGGGAGCTGCTTCTACTGTGGCAGTAAGGAGCACCGGATCCGTGCCTGCCCGGAGAGGTCGGGAAACGCCTGTGTCTAGGTTCGCTCAGAGAGGTCGACCTAGACAAGAATAAATCCTCTCCATCTCTGCTGTTGTCAGTCTCAATCGTCTGCGGGGAGAACCGTTATTTCGAACTAGCCCAACTTGACTCTGGAGCAGCCGGGAATCTTATCTCACAGTCCCTGGTAAAGAAATACCGCATCCCCACCAAACCTCTGGCTGTACCCTTGTCTGTTGCTGCCGTGGATGGGGGCCTCTTACCACGCCCCATCCAACTCATCACCGAATCCATTACTCTGCAGGTGGGAATGCTGCATTCTGAGAGTATCTCCTTTCATGTTCTGCCTGGACTTTCTCACGCCCTCCTGCTAGGCCTACCTTGGCTCCAGAGACATGCACCCGTGCTTGACTGGCAGACCGGAGAAGTCCTTCGCTGGGGACAGGACTGCCATAAGACCTGTCTGGTTCCCGTCCATCCCGTCCGTCCTTCTCCTACCCCAGCTAATCTACCTGGACTTCCGATTCCTTATTGGTCTTATGCTGATGTCTTTAATAAAAAGGAGGCAGAGACACTACCCCCTCATAGACCATACGACTGCCCTATCGACCTGTTACCTGGTACTACTCCTCCCCGTGGGCGTATTTATCCATTATCCGCTGCTGAAACCCGGTCGATGTCCGAATATATTGAGGAGAATCTGGCCAGAGGATTCATCCGGAAATCTACCTCCCCGGCGGGAGCAGGCTTCTTTTTCGTCAAAAAGAAGGACGGCTCTCTCCGTCCCTGTATAGACTATAGAGGCCTTAACCAGATCACGGTGAAGAATAAGTACCCCCTTCCGCTCATTCCGGAGTTATTTGATCGTCTGAGGGGGGCTAGAATCTTCACCAAACTGGACCTCCGTGGGGCGTACAACCTGGTTCGTATCCATCAGGGGGATGAATGGAAGACGGCATTCAACACCCGGGACGGCCACTATGAATATCTGGTAATGCCCTTTGGCCTCTGTAATGCTCCTGCCGTCTTTCAAGAGTTGGTCAATGACATCTTCCGGGACCTTCTCTACTCCTGCGTAGTGGTGTACCTGGACGACATCTTGGTCTTCTCTCCGGATCTCCAGACTCACCGGAGGGACGTTCGCCAGGTCCTGCTCAGGCTCAGGCAGAATCACCTCTTCGCTAAATACGAGAAGTGCCTCTTTGAGCAGACCTCGCTTCCGTTTTTAGGCTACATTATTTCTCAGACCGGCCTACGAATGGATCCAGAGAAACTGTCTGCCATCGAGAAATGGCCTCGACCGGAGGGGTTAAAGGCCATTCAGCGATTCCTGGGCTTCGCCAACTACTACCGTCTCTTCATACCTCACTTCTCTTCCCGGACCGCCCCAATTTCCGCGCTCACCCGTAAAGGTACTAATGCCAAAGAGTGGCCACCCGAAGCAGAGGAGGCCTTTCTTTCCCTAAAACAGGCCTTCTCTTCCGCCCCGGTGCTGCATCGCCCAGATGGCAACAAGCAGTTCTTCCTGGAAGTTGACGCCTCCTCCTCTGGAGCCGGAGCGGTACTTACTCAAAAATCATCTTCCGGGAGAATGGTAACTTGTGGTTTCTTCTCTAAACTCTTCTCCTCCTCAGAGCGCAATTATTCCATTGGAGACCGAGAGTTATTGGCCATCAAACTGGCATTGGAGGAGTGGCGTTACCTGCTCGAGGGGGCTCTTCACCCGGTAATAATTTACACTGACCACAAGAACTTGGCTTACCTCCAGCATGCCCAGAGACTTAACCCGCGCCAAGCCCGGTGGTCCTTGTTTTTTGCTCGCTTTGATTTTGTTCTTCATTTTCGCCCGGCTGACAAAAACGTCAAAGCAGACGCCTTGTCCCGATCCTTTCTGGTGTTCGATCTCGAGGAAGAACCTAAACATATCATCAATCCCGCCAGAGTAATGCAGGTGGCTCCCGTGAGTCTAAATCGTCTCCCTCCCGGTAAGACGTTTGTTTCAGTACCTGATCGGGAGAAGATCCTACACTGGGGCCATTCGTCTAAACTAGCTGGCCACGCCGGTCAGAAAAAGACCCTCCAGCTTATTGCCCGGCACTACTGGTGGCTTACCCTGCACAAGGACGTAATAGACTTTGTTTCTACCTGTATGTCCTGCGCCCGCAACAAAGTCCCGAGACACCTGCCAGCCGGTCGCCTCCTTCCGCTTCCTGTGCCTGCTGCCCCCTGGCAGCATATTGCTATGGACTTCATAACTGATCTCCCCGTCTCTGCCGGTTGTACGGTCATTTGGGTGGTCGCTGACCGCTTTTCCAAGATGGCTCACTTTATTCCCTTGCCAGGCCTCCCGTCTGCACCCGAGCTGGCTAAAGACTTTATCCGCCACATCTTCCGTCTTCATGGCCTGCCCCTCCACATCGTGTCGGATCGTGGGGTACAGTTCACCTCACGTTTCTGGAGAGCCACTTGTAAACTGCTAGACGTCACCCTGGACTTCTCTTCCGCTTACCACCCACAGTCCAATTGTCAAGTGGAGCGGATCAATCAGAACCTGACCAGTTACCTCCGGCACTTCGTTAATGCCCATCATTCAGACTGGGTGGATCTCCTACCATGGGCCGAGTTCTCTTATAATAATCACCAGAGCGAATCCTCCTCCAAATCCCCGTTTTTTGTTGTCTTCGGTCAGCATCCTCGGATTCCTTTTCCTGTCTCCACCTCTGTGGACAACCCGGCTGCGGAATCTCTCGTTAGCAAATTTTCCTCCATTTGGGAGAGTACCCGATCCGCACTCCTTCAGTCGTCCGAACGGATGAAAAGACACGCTGACAAAAAACGCCTGGATCCTCCACAATTTCGTCCTGGAGATAAAGTCTGGCTCTCATCTAAATATGTCCGACTCAAGATACCTTCTTACAAGTTAGGGCCTCGCTTCATCGGTCCTCTGGAGGTCATCAGTCAGATCAACCCGGTGGCCTATAAATTGAAACTCCCGGCCAACTTACGGATCCCTAACTCCTTCCATGTATCTCTCCTCAAACCTTTGGTACTTAACTCTTTTTCCAAGTCTACAGGTACGCCTCCTGCTCCGGTTTCTGCTGAGGACGAGTTTGAGGTAGAGAACATTCTTGCCACCAAAAGGGTAAGAGGAAAGACCTTTTTTCTAGTAGATTGGAAGGGGTTTGGTCCTGAGGAGAGAACGTGGGAGCCCCGGGAGAACATCCATGCCCCTCTCATCCTAGCTAAATTTCTGTCTGGCCTAAAAAAGGGGGGGCCTAAAGGGGGGGTACTGTAGCGCCGGCGTCCCTGCCCTCTGCTAGGCAGGGACGCTGTTCCCCTCACCTCTCTGCTCCGTGCCCGGCGTCCTCCTCCCGCTCTGCTGGCAGCGCGCGCTCCTTCCCGGCCACTGTGCTTAGGGCGCGCGCGCTCTCCCTCCCTCTTAAAGGGGCCGCGCGCGCCGTCCTAAGGAGTCCCCGGCCAATGGCCGGAGGACTTCACCATATATAAGGCACCTCCTCCAAAATGGAGGTGCCCGAGCAATATTGTTGCACTGTTCACTACTCTGCTTCAGCCCTCAGGTCCCGTTGCCAGTTACCTGCCAGTTACCTGCCAGATTCCTGCCTGATTACTTGCTACCTGCCTGCTAGTCTGAGGTCCGACGGTCTGCCTTACTACTCCTGTCAGTCTGTCTAAGGACCAGCCTGCCCGCTCACCTGGGAGCGCACATCAGCTACCTGCCTGCTTGCCTGAGGTCCGACGGTCTGCCTTCCAACTCCTGTCATTCTGTCTATGGACCAGCTTGCCCGCTCACCTGGGAGCGCACATCTGCTACCTGCCTGCTAGCCTACCTGGAGGCTCCGCCGTCACGTGCTGTGACCATCTGCCTGTCCAGTGACTTCTGCCCGCTCACCTGGGAGCGCTCATCTGCTACCTGTCTGCTAGCCTACCCGGAGGCTCTGCCGTCACGTGCTGTGACCATCCGCCTGTCCAGAGACTTCTGCCCGCTCACCTGGGAGCGCTCATCTGCCGCCTGTCTGTTGGTCTTCCTGGAGGCTCCGCCGTCACATGCTGTGACCACCCGTTCATCCAGAGACTCTCGCCTGCTCACCTGGGAGCTCACGTCTATCATCAGCCGCCACAGGTCGTACCAACCCTTTACCTAGAGACTGCCCCGGTCACTTGCCGTGACCACCTGCCCGGTTATTCAGAGACTGCCCCGATCACTTGCCGTGACCACCAGCCCGTTCATCCAGAGACTGCCTCGGTCACTTGCCGTGACCTCCAGCCCGTTCACTCAGAGACTGTCCCGGTCACTTGCCGTGACCACCAGCCCGTTCTTCCAGAGACTGCCTCGGTCACTTGCCGTGACCTCCAGCCCGCTCACTCAGAGACTGTCCCGGTCACCTGCTGAGACTTCCAGCCCGTCTTCCCTGGTCGCCACCCGCTCCCTTACAAGGACCGCCCCCTTGTATAGTAGCTCAGAGGTTCCGCCTCCCAGACCCGTTACATGCTTTAGGTGGTCCTCGTAGGTCTTCGGATAGACGATCACCCGAAGGGCATACAGTTGAACTCACTCAGTCCCATCGGGGTGGTGAAGGCGGTCTTCTCCTTGTCAGCCTCTGCCACAGGAACCTGCCAGTACCCGCTAGTAAGGTCCAAAGTAGAAAAGAAGTTAGCTGATTTTAGTGCGGCTAAAGACTCCTCTATTCTAGGCAGCGGATATGCGTCTTTGTGAGTGATACGGTTGATTTGTCTATAGTCCACGCACATTCTCATGGTGCCGTCTTTCTTTTTGACCAGAACCAAGGGGGCTGCCCAGGGTCTACAGCTGTCTCTAATGACCCCAGCTTCCTTCATCTCTCTTAGCATGCCCTTTGCGTTCTGATAATGTGCAGGGGGTACAGGTCGGTGTCTTTCTTTTATCGGTGGGTGGCTCCCTGTGGGGATGTGGTGTTCTATCCCTTTTACTCTGCCGAAGTCTAGCGGGTGCTTACTAAAGACTCTCTCGTACTCCTGTACCACCCGGTAGACTCCTTGTTTTTGGTGCAGGGGAGTGGAGTCAGCACCCACATGGAGTTTCTGGCACCAGTCCTCCTTTTGTTTCTGGGAGCCATTACCCTCCGCCTGAGGAGATGGAGGCAAGGGTTCCACAGCCCTCATAGCTTGGTGTTCGACAACAAACAGTTTGGCGAGTGTAGCATACCTGGGTAAGTGTACTTCCCTCTCCCCAATGTTGAGGATGCGGACGGGCACCCTCCCATGACGGACATCAACCACCCCCCGGGCTGTCAAAATGGTGGGCCTGCTGTCTGAGTACACGGGTTCTACCATGGCTTGGTAGTCTCTACCTCTCAACCCGATTGCAGTCCGACACCAGATCATCATTTCACTTTTGGGAGGCATGGAAATGGGGAATGGATCACTGAGTCTTACGCTACCGATCTCACCACCAGACAGTTCTACCTGCTGCCGTCTCATCAGGGCTTTTATCTCCTTGTTGAGGACTCTCTGTTGGCTGGAACTAGCATTCACCGCCACCTGTTGTAGAATTACAATTACCTCTGAAAGACAATTTTCAATTATGTTAGTACCCACAGTTATTTTAGGGTGACTTTCATGACGGTCAATGTCCACAATAATCACTCCCTGTGCCGGCAGTTCAACTTTACCAATTTTAATGGTCATCTCCTTGAACCCCATCTGCGACACGGATAAGCCATTACTGGCGATGATGCTCAAGTTACTGTCTGGATACCGTGTGATATCAGCATCAGTCCAATACTGCTTAAAAAGTACATAAGGGATAGTGGTTACTTGTGACCCAGTATCCAGCAAGGCGCTCATGGGGATACCGTCCAGCACCACGGGTAAAACCGGGCGCCCCCCAACGTACTTATCACGCCAATTATAAGGGCCTGGTGATCTTATGCCTGGGGGTCGGCCCTCAGCCCCAGGTTGGACCCGTTTAAATTACAGTACCTGGAAATGTGTCCGGGCTGGTTGCATCGACGGCAAATGGGCTGTCCATCCTCTGCGTAGCGGTCTGTGGGTCTCCCTCGGAACGACGGTTTCCTCCTCTGTCGATGCCACGGGACATCCTCCGGACTTGAAGCCAGCTCGATGGGTCTTGACGGGTCTACTTGCAACGCCTGGACGGTCCTGGTCAACGCCGCAGCGCTCCTGGTCAGCTCCTGGACTTGGTGGTGCAGATCTTTCGACGGGGCTTGGTTCAGGGCCTGTGCATCAGCCTCCACGGAGTCCATAGAGGAGGGCGCCGCCTCCTGGTGGTAAGTGATAGCAGGGCGCCGGGGGTTTATAGCGCCACTGGTTGCAGATTCACGGAGCACCCTTATGGCCCTGTCCTTAAATTAGGCAAAGGTCAGGTCGGGGTTCTGAAAGAACATGAGGCGCAGTTGGGCCCTGTGGGCGCTAGACAGCAGACCCTGTATGAATTGTTCTGTTAGCAGTTTATCCGTTTCCTGCACACTGCCAGGGTCAGTTTGTTGAATAGCCCTCAAGGCTTCCTGCAGATTTAGGGCATAGTCTCTGATGCTGTCCTGTGCCCGCTGCCTACATCCATAGAACCTCATTTTAATCTCAGCGGAGGTACGTGTGTCAAAGGTACCCTGCAGCCGGGCCAGAATACCCTTCACAGTCCTTTTCTCCTCAGTGGGCCATGATTTTACCTCCCTTTGGGCTGCGCCAGTTAACTGCCCTGTCAATATGCTGACCTTCTGTTCCTCTGTCAGGGGGTAAACCTGGAACAAACTGTATAGCCTTTCCTTGAAGTCAGTTAGGGCATGGGGCTCCCCTGAATATTTGGGCAGCCAGGCCGCTCCAGGGATGTAGGGCAAGTAAAAGGGCATTACCGCTGCTGCAGCTGCGTTGGTGGTAGTGGGCGCCTCTGTGTCCGACATCTTCCTCCCCCCTAGTTAAGCGTGGCCTACCTTCCGACGATCCTCTTCTGTAGGTCGCGGCTCCGCTGCTGCTGCTATGGACGAGGACCTGGCGTCGCGTCCTGATGACGTCAGCGTCGCTCTCTCTTCCTTCCAGGACCTTGCGCAGCGTCGGTGCGTGGGGCGGAGCTTCGGATCTCGCGCGGTTTTGACGTCCACGCCCCTCTTCTTCCCGCGCGGCGTCCTGAAGATGGCGTCCGATGGCGGGAAACAGCTGCGGATGGCGGGAAGACGGCAGAAGACGGCGGGAAACGGTCCAAGATGGCGTCTGATGGCGGGAATCGGCTCCGGATGGCGGGAAGAGACTCCGGACGGCGGGAAACTTCGCCACAGGTAAGTTACAAAAGTCTTTTTCAGGCACGCAGTACCCGGTGGTTGCGGGCACGAAATCTTGCCGACTATGCCAAAGCTGACTCGCCCCCTGGGCCGTGGGGCACTCGGATCCGGGCAATTAGGGAAACGATGGGAGTAGTAGTGGCAACCCGGTTCCGTGGCTCAGGGTGGTCAGGCCAGTGGTAGTCCGTTATGTGTTGTTGATTATGTCCGACTACGCCACCCGTGGATTTGCGGTTATTAGGAACCGCCGCTGCATGCAGACCGCTGGGGATGATGAGGTGTGCAGCTATGGTAGTGTGACTCCCCACGGGAAGAGTGCGGCCCCAGGGCAGTATAGTGGATGGTGGGAGTGATGGTAGTGAGAGTCCCAGTGCTGATAGTGCTAGAGGAGCAAGGAGCACACAGACAACAGGTTGCAGTCCAGGGTCTTTACTAAACAGGCAAACTGACCCACAAACAGTCCCAGCTAGGAGGGGACCTGGATGTCTGAGAGCAACGGGGAAATTGGCCCTGGTCAGGGTGAGGGTGTAGGCCTACCGTGCTTTCTGCGCTCCTTCTGGCTATCTCCTCGTTATAAGGTAACAGCCCACGTTTCCAAGCTTTCCGTGTATTCTCGCCTGTATGGCCTGCGACGTGGGTTCCTTTCTGCTCTCAGCCTTGTACGGCTTTACTGGTCCCTTCGGTTGTGGCAGGGCCTCCAGGCTTCTTAGGCCAAGGAATGTACAGTCCCTTGCGGACTGGTTCTCTGCTGGGGGATGTGGAATCCTTCCAGCCTCAGACACCAAAGTCTGGTAGATTAAGTCCTCTTTCTGCCAAGACAGGCTCTCTTTGCTTCTTGTCTCTGGCTTGTGGCTCTCCTCCTGCCACACTTCCTCTTAGGTGCAGTGCAACTTTCTGTCCCTGCTCTGGGACACCTCTCAGTGCTGAGGCAGGTCGTCCAGTTCTCTCTAACCCTGCCCTCAGTACCAGCTTTTATAGGGGCAGCCAGCTCCCCCTACTGGCCTGAGACAGGAGGCATTGCATGCTAAAGTTCCCCTGACAAGAGAACCTCCCCCTTGCTCTCAGACACAGCTTTAATTACACTTGTGGCATCCAGGTCAGGGTGACACACTACGACCTCCACCTCTCTTCCAAGGGGCATTTAAACCGTCTTATTAAGCTACTGCGACCTGCACGTCTCTTCCAAGGGGCATTTAAACCATCTTGTTAAGCTACTGCGACCTGCACATCTTTTCCAAGGGGCATTTAAACTGTCTTTTTAAGCCACTGCGACCTCCACCGCTCTTCCAAGGGGCATTTAAACCGTCTTGTTAAGCTACTGTGACCTGCATGTCTCTTCCAAGGGGCATTTAAACCATCTTGTTAAGCTACTGCGAGTTGCACGTCTCTTCCAAGGGGCATTTAAACCGTCTTGTTAAGCTACTGTGACCTGCATGTCTCTTCCAAGGGGCATTTAAACCATTTTGTTAAGCTGCTACAACCTGCATGTCTCTTCCAAGGGGCATTTAAAACATCTTGTTAAGCTACTGCAAACTGCACGTCTTTTCCAAGGGGCATTTAAACTGTCTTGTTAAGCTACTGCGACCTGCATGTCTCTTCCAAGGGGCATTTAAAACATCTTGTTAAGCTACTGCAACCTGCACGTCTTTTCCAAGGGGCATTTAAACCGTCTTATTAAGCTACTGCGACTTCCACCGCTCTTCCAAGGGGCATTTAAACCATCTTCTTAAGCTACTGCGACCAGCACGTCTCTTCCAATGGGCATTTAAACTGTCTTGGTAAGATACTGCGACCTGCACGTCTCTTCCAAGGGGCATTTAAACCATCTTGTTAAGCTACTGCGACCTGCACGTCTTTTCCAAGGGGCATTTAAACCGTCTTGTTAAGCTACTGCGACCTCCACTGCTCTTCCAAGGGGCATTTAAACCATCTTGCTAAGCTACTGCGACCTACAAGCCTTTTCTAAGGGGCATTTAAACCCTTTTGTTAAGCTTCTGCGACCTGCACGTCTCTTGCAAGGGGCATTTAAAACGTCTTGTTAAGCTACAGCGACCTGCACGTCTCTTCCAAGGGGCATTTAAACCGTCTTGTTAAGCTACTGCGACCTGCACGTCTCTTCCAAGGGGAATTTCAACGGTCTTGTTAAGCTACTGCGACCTGCACGTCTCTTCCAAGGGGCGTTTAAACAGTCTTGTTAAGCTACTGCGACCTGCACGTCTCTTCCAAGAGGCATTTAAACCGTCTTGTTAAGCTACTGTGACCTACATGTCTCTTCCAAGGGGCATTTAAACCGTCTTGTTAAGCTACTGCGACCTCCACCGCTCTTCCAAGGGGCATTTAAACCGTCTTGTTAAGCTACTGCGACCTGCACGTCTCTTCCAAGGGCCATTTTAAACTTCTTGGTAAGCTACTGCGACCTGCAAGCCTCTTCCAAGGGGCATTTAAAATGTCTTGTTAAGCTTCTGCGACCTGCACGTCTCTTCCAAGGGGCATTTAAACCATCTTGTTAGGCTAATGCAAACTTCACGTCTTTTCCAATGGGCAGTTAAACCATCTTGTTAAGCTACTGCGACCTGCACGTCTTTTCCAAGGGGCATTTAAAGCGTCTTGTTAAGCAACTGCGACCTACACGTCTCTTCCAAGGGGCATTTAAACTGTCTAGTTAAGCTACTGCGACTTCCACCGCTCCTCCAAGTGTCATTTAAACCGTCTTGTTAAGCTACTGCGACCTGCACGTCTCTTCCAAGGGGCATTTAAACCGTCTTGTTAAGCTACTGCGACCTGCACGTCTCTTCCAAGGGAGATTTAAACCGTCTTATTAAGCTCCTGTGACATGCACGTCTCTTCCAAGGGGCGTTTAACCTGTCTTGTTAAGCTTCAGCGACCTCCACCGCTCTTCCAAGGGGCATTTAAACCATCATGTTAATCTACTGCGACCTGCACGTCTCTTCAATGGGGCATTTAAACCGTCTTGTTAAGCTACTGCAACCTGCATGTCTCTTCCAAGGGGCATTTAAACTGTCTTGTTAAGCTACTGCGACCTACACCGCTCTTCCAAAGGGCATTTAAACCGACTTGTTAAGCTACTGTGACCTGCACGTCTCTTCCAAGGGGCATTTAAATCGTCTTGTTAAGCTACTGCGACCTGCACTTCTCTTCCAAGGGGCATTTAAACCATCTTGTTAAGCTACTGCGACCTCCACCGCTCTACCAAGGGGCATTTAAACCATCTTTTTAAGCTACTGCAACCTGCACGTCTCTTCCAAGGGGCATTTAAAAAGTTTTGTTAAGCTACTGCGACCTTCACCGCTCTTCCAAGGGGCATTTAAACCGTCTTGTTAAGCTACTGCGACCTCCTCCGCTCTTCCAAGGGGCATTTAAACCGTCTTGTTAAGCTACTGCGACCTGCACGTTTCTTCCAAGGGGCATTTAAACCGTCTTGTTAAGCTACTGCGACCTGCACGTCTCTTCCAAGGGACATTTAAACCATCTTGTTAAGCTACTGCGACTTGCACGTCTCTTCCAAGGGGCATTTAAACCGTCTTGCTAAGCTACTGTAATCTCCACCACTTTTCCAAGGGGCATTTAAACAGTCTTGTTAAGCTACTGCGACCTGCACGTCCCTTCCAAGGGCCATTTAAACCTTCTTGGTTAGCTTCTGCGACCTGCACGTCTCTTCTAAGGGGAATTTAAACCATCTTGTTAAGCTAATGCGACCTTCACGTCTCTTCCAAGGGGCATTTAAACCGTCATGTTAAGCTACTGCGACCTCCACCGCCCTTCCAAGGGGCATTTAAACCATCTTGTTAAGCTACTGCGACCTGCACGTCTCTTCCAAGGGGCATTTAAACCGTCTTGTTAAGCAACTGCGACCTGCACGTCTCTTCCAAGGTGCATTTAAACTGTCTTGTTAAGCTACTGCGACCTCCACCGCTCCTCAGAGTGGCATTTAAACTGTCTTGTTAAGCTACTGCGACCTGAACGTCTCTTCCAAGGGGCATTTAAACCGTCTTGTTAAGCTACTGCGACCTGCATGTCTCTTCCAACGGGCATCTAAACCGTCTTTTTAAGCTCCTGTGACCTGCACGTGTCTTCCAAGGGGCATTTAAACCGTCTTGTTAAGCAACTGCGACCTGCACGTCTCTTTCAAGGGGCATTTAAACTGTCTTGTTAAGCTACTGCGACCTCCACCGCTCCTCCAAGTGGCATTTAAACCGTCTTGCTAAGCTACTGCTACCTGCACGTCTCTTCCAAGGGGCATTTAAACCGTCTTGTTAAGCTACTGCGACCTGCACGTCTCTTCCAAGGGACATTTAAACCGTCTTATTAAGCTCCTGTGACCTGCACGTCTCTTCCAAGGGGCATTTAAACCGTCTTGGTAAGATACTGCGACCTGCAAGCCTTTTCTAAGGGGCATTTAAACCCTTTTGTTAAGCTTCTGCGACCTGCACGTCTCTTGCAAGGGGCATTTAAACTGTCTTGTTAAGCTACTGCGACCTCCACCGCTCCTCCAAGTGGCATTTAAACCATCTTGTTAAGCTACTGCGACCTGCACGTCTCTTCCAAGGGGCATTTAAACCGTCTTGTTAAGCTACTGCGACCTGCACGTCTCTTCCAAGGGGCATTTAAACTGTCTTGTTAAGCTTCTGCGACCTCCACCGCTCTTCCAAGCGGTATTTAAACTGTCGTGTTAAGCTACTGCGACCTGCACGTCTCTTCCAAGGGGCATTTAAACCGTCTTGTTAAGCTACTGCGACCTGCACGTCTCTTCCAAAGGGCATTTAAACAGTCTTGTTAAGCTGCTGCGACCTGCACGTCTCTTCCAAGGGGCATTTAAACAGTCTTGTTAAGCTGCTACGACCTGCATGTCTCTTCCAAGGGGCATTTAAACTGTCTTGTTAAGCTACTGGACCTCCACCGCTCTTCCATGGGGCATTTATAAAGTCTTGTTAAGCTACAGCGACCTGCACGTCTCTTCCAATGGCCATTTAAACCTTCTTGGTAAGCTACTGCGACCAGCAAGCCTCTTCCAAGGGGCATTTAAAACATCTTGTTAAGCTACTGCAACCTGCACGTCTTTTCCAAGGGGCATTTAAACCATCTTGTTAAGCTACTGCGACCTCCACCGCTCCTCCAAGGGGCATTTAAACCATCTTGTTAAGCTACTGCGACCTGCACGTCTCTTGCAAGGGGCATTTAAACCATCTTGATAAGCTACTGCGACCTGCACGTCTATTCCAAGGGGCATTTAAACCGTCTTGTTAAGCTACTGCGACCTCCACCTCTCTTCCAAGGGGCATTTAAACCGTCTTATTAAGCTACTGCGACCTGCACGTCTCTTCCAAGGGGCATTTAAACCGTCTTGTTAAGCTACTGCGACCTGCACATCTCTTCCAAGGGGCATTTAAACTGTCTTGTTAAGCCACTGCGACCTCCACCGCTCTTCCAAGGGGCATTTAAACCGTCTTGTTAAGCTACTGTGACCTGCATGTCTCTTCCAAGGGGCATTTAAACCATCTTGTTAAGCTACTGCAACCTGCACATCTTTTCCAAGGGGCATTTAAACCGTCTTGTTAAGCTACTGCGACCTGCATGTCTCTTCCAAGGGGCATTTAAAACATCTTGTTCAGCTACTGCAACCTGCACGTCTTTTCCAAGGGGCATTTAAACTGTCTTATTAAGCTACTGCGACCTCCACCGCTCTTCCAAGGGGCATTTAAACCATCTTGTTAAGCTACTGCGACCAGCATGTCTCTTCCAAGGGGCATTTAAGCCGTCTTGGTAAGATACTGCGACCTGCACGTCTCTTCCAAGGGGCATTTATACTATCTTGTTAAGCTACTGCGACCTGCACGTCTTTTCCAAGGGGCATTTAAACCATCTTGTTAAGTAACTGCGACTTGCATGTCTCTTCCAAGGGGCATTTAAACTGTGTTGTTAAGCTACTGCGACCTCCACCGCTCCTCCAAGTGGCATTTAAACCATCTTGTTAAGCTACTGCGAACTGCACGTCTCTTCCAAGGGGCATTTAAACCGTCTTGTTAAGCTACTGCGACCTGCACGTCTCTTCCAAGGGGCATTTAAACTGTCTTGTTAAGCTTCTGCGACCTCCACCGCTCTTCCAAGCGGTATTTAAACTGTCTTGTTAAGCTACTGCGATCTGCACGTCTCTTCCAAGGGGCATTTAAACCGTCTTGTTAAGCTACTGCTACCTGCACGTCTCTTCCAAGGGGCATTTAAACCATCTTGTAAAGCTACTGTAACCTCCACCACTTTTCCAAGGGGCATTTAAACCGTCTTGTTAAGCTACTGCGACCTGCACGTCTCTTCAATGGGGCATTTAAACCGTCTTGTTAAGCTACTGCGACCTACACCGCTCTTCCAAGGGGCATTTAAACCGTCTTGTTAAGCTACTACGACCTGCCCGTCTCTTCCAAGGGGCATTTAAACCGTCTTGTTAAGCTACTGCGACCTCCACCGCTTAACCAAGGGGCGTTTAAACCGTCTTTTTAAGCTACTGCAACCTGCACGTCTCTTCCAAGGGGCAATTAAACCATTTTGTCAAGCTACTGCGTCCTCCACCGCTCTTCCAAAGGGCATTTAAACCGTCTTGTTAAGCTACGGAGACCTCCTCCGCTCTTACAAGGGGCATTTAAACCGTCTTGTTAAGCTACTGCGACCTGCACGTTTCTTCCAAGGGGCATTTAAACCGTCTTGTTAAGCTACTGCGACCTGCACTTCTCTTCCAAGGGGCATTTAAACCATCTTGTTAAGCTACTGCGACCTGCACGTCTCTTCCAAGGGGCATTTAAACAGTCTTGTTAAGCTGCTACGACCTGCACGTCTCTTCCAAGGGCAATTTAAACTGTCTTGGTAAGCTACTGCGACCTGCAAGCCTCTTCCAAGGGGCATTTATACCGTCTTATTAAGCTACTGCAACCTGCACGTCTTTTCCAAGGGGCATTTAAACCGTCTCGTTAAGCTACTGCGACCTCCACCGCTCTTCCAAGGGGCATTTAAACCATCTTTTTAAGCTACTGCGACCTGCACGTCTCTTCCAAGGGGCATTTAAACCGTCTTGTTAAGCTACTGCGACCTGCACGTTTCTTCCAAGGGGCATTTAAACCGTCTTGTTAAGCTACTGCGACCTGCACTTCTCTTCCAAGGGGCATTTAAACCATCTTGTTAAGCTACTGCGACCTGCACGTCTCTTCCAAGGGGCATTTAAACAGTCTTGTTAAGCTGCTACGACCTGCACGTCTCTTCCGAGGGCAATTTAAACTGTCTTGGTAAGCTACTGCGACCTGCAAGCCTCTTCCAAGGGGCATTTATACCGTCTTATTAAGCTACTGCAACCTGCACGTCTTTTCCAAGGGGCATTTAAACCGTCTCGTTAAGCTACTGCGACCTCCACCGCTCTTCCAAGGGGCATTTAAACCATCTTTTTAAGCTACTGCGACCTGCACGTCTCTTCCAAGGGGCAATTTAACCATCTTGTTAAGCTACTGCGACGTCCACCTCTTTACCAAGGGGCATTTAAACCGTCTTATTAAGCTACTGCGACTTGTACATCTCTTCCAAGGGGCATTTAAAAAGTCTTGTTAAGCCACTGCGACCTGCACGTCTCTTCCAAGGGGCATTTAAACTGTCTTGTTAAGCTACTGCGACCTCCACCGCTCTTCCAAGGGGAATCTAAACCGTCTTGTTAAGCTACTGCGACTTGCACGTCTCTTCCAAGGGGCATTTAAACCGTCCTGTTAAGCTACTGTAATCTCCACCACTTTTCCAAGGGGCATTTAAACAGTCTTGTTAACCTACTGCGACCTGCACGTCTCTTACAAGGGGTATTTAAACCGTCTTGTTAAGCTACAGCGATCTGCATGTCTCTACCAAGGGCCTTTAAACCATCTTGTTAAGCTACTGCGACCTGCACGTCTTTTCCAAGGGGCATTTAAACCGTCTTGTTAAGCTACTGCGACCTCCACCGGTCTTCCAAGGGGCATTTAAACCATCTTGTTAAGCTACTGCGACCTGCAAGCCTTTTCTAAGGGACATTTAAACCCTTTTGTTAAGCTTCTGCGACCTGCTCGTCTCTTGCAAGGGGCATTTAAAACGTCTTGTTAAGCTACTGCGACCTCTACCGCTCTTCCAAGGGGCATTTCAACGGTCTTGTTAAGCTACTGCGACCTCCACCGCTCTTCCAAGGGGCATTTAAACCATCTTGTTAAGCTACTGCGACCTACACGTCTCTTCCAAGGGGCATTTAAACTGTCTTGTTAAGCTACTGCGACCTGCACGTCTCTTCCAAGGGAGATTTAAACCGTCTTATTAAGCTCCTGTGACCTGCACGTCTCTTCCAAGGGGCATTTAACCTGTCTTGTTAAGCTTCTGCGACCTCCACCGCTCTTCCAAGGGGCATTTAAACCACCTTGTTAAGCTACTGCGACCTGCACGTCTCTTCCAAAGGGCATTTAAACCGTCTTGTTAAACTACTGCGACCTACACGTCTCTTCCAAGGGGCATTTAAACTGTCTTGTTAAGCTACTGTGACCTCCACCTCTCTTCCAAGTGGCATTTCAACGGTCTTGTTAAGCTACTGCGACCTGCACGCCTCTTCCAAGGGGCATTTAAACAGTCTTGTTAAGCTACTGTGACCTACATGTCTCTTCCAAGGGGCATTTAAACCGTCTTGTTAAGTTACTGCGACCTCCACCGCTCTTCCAAGGGGCATTTAAACCGTCTTGTTAAGCTACTGCGACCTGCACGTCTCTTCCAAGGGCCATTTTAACCTTCTTGGTAAGCTACTGCGACCTGCAAGCCTCTTCCAAGGGGCATTTAAAATGTCTTGTTAAGCTTCTGCGACCTGCACGTCTCTTCCAAGGGGCATTTAAACCATCTTGTTAGGCTAATGCGAACTTCACGTCTTTTCCAAGGGGCATTTAAACCATCTTGTTAAGCTACTGCGACCTCCACCGCTCTTCCAAGGGGCATTTAAACCATCCTGTTAAGCTACTGCGACCTGCACGTCTTTTCCAAGGGGCATTTAAAGCGTCTTGTTAAGCAACTGCGACCTGCACGTCTCTTCCAAGGGGCATTTAAACCGTCTTGTTAACCTACTGCGACCTGCACGTCTCTTCCAAGGGGCATTTAACCTGTCTTGTTAAGCTTCTGCGACCTCCACCGCTCTTCCAAGGGGCATTTAAACCATCTTGTTAAGCTACTGCGACCTGCACGTCTCTTCCAAAGGGCATTTAAACCGTCTTGTTAAACTACTGCGACCTGCACGTCTCTTCAATCGGGCATTTAAACCGTCTTGTTAAGCTACTGCAACCTGCATGTCTCTTCCAAGGGGCATTTAAACCATCTTGTTAAGCTACTACGACCTGCACGTCTCTTCCAAGCGGCATTTAAACAGTCTTGTTAAGCTGCTGTAACCTGCATGTCTCTTCCAAAGGGCATTTAAACTGTCTTGTTAAGCTACTGCGACCTACACCGCTCTTCCAAAGGGCATTTAAACCGTCTTGTTAAGCTACTGCGACCTGCACGTCTCTTCCAAGGGGCATTTAAATCGTCTTGGTAATCTACTGCGACCTGCACTTCTCTTCCAAGGGGCATTTAAACCATCGTGTTAAGCTACTGCGACCTCCACCGCTCTACCAAGGGGCATTTAAACCATCCTGTTAAGCTACTGCGACCTGCACGTCTCTTCCAAGGGCCATTTAAACTGTCTTGGTAATCTACTGCGACCTGCAAGCCTCTTCCAAGGGGCATTTAAAACGTTTTGTTAAGCTACTGCGAACTTCACCGCTCTTCCAAGGGGCATTTAAACCGTCTTGCAAAGCTACTGCGACCTCCTCCGCTCTTCCAAGGGGCATTTAAACCGTCTTGTTAAGCTACTGCGACCTGCACGTTTCTTCCAAGGGGCATTTAAACCGTCTTGTTAAGCTCCTGCGACCTGCACGTCTCTTCCAAGGGGCATTTAAACCATCTTGTTAAGATACTGCGACTTGCACGTCTCTTCCAAGGGGCAATTAAACCGTCTTGTTAAGCTACTGTAATCTCCACCACTTTTCCAAGGGGCATTTAAACAGTCTTGTTAAGCTACTGCAACCTGCACGTCTCTTCCAAGGGTCATTTAAACCTTCTTGGTAAGCTTCTGCGACCTGCACGTCTCTTCCAAGGGCAATTTAAACCATCTTGTTAAGCTAATGCGACCTTCACGTCTCTTCCAAGGGGCATTTAAACCGTCTTGTTAAGCTACTGCGACATCCACCGCCCTTCCAAGGGGCATTTAAACCATCTTGTTAAGCTACTGCGACCTGCACGTCTCTTCCAAGGGGCATTTAAACCGTCTTGTTAAGCAACTGCGACCTGCACCGCTCCTCCAAGTGGCAATTAAACCGTCTTGTTAAGCTACTGCGACCTGCACGTCTCTTCCAAGGGGCATTTAAACCGTCTTGTTAAGCTACTGCGACCTGCACGTCTCTTCCAAGGGACATTTAAACCGTCTTATTAAGCTCCTGTGACATGCACGTCTCTTCCAATGGGCATTTAAACAGTCTTGTTAAGCAACTGCGACCTGCTCGTCTCTTCCAAGGGGCATTTAAACCGTCTTCTTAAGCAACTGCGACCTGCACGTCTCTTCCAAAGGGCATTTAAACCATCTTGTTAAACTACTGCGACCTCGACCGCTCCTCCAAGTGGCATTTAAACCGTCTTGTTAAGCTACTGCGACCTGCACGTCTCTTCCAAGGGGACATTTAAACCGTCTTATTAAGCAACTGCGACCTGCACATCTCTTCCAAGGGGCATTTCAACCGTCTTGTTAAACTCCTGTGACCTGCACGTCTCTTCCAAGGGGCATTAAACCATTTTGTTAAGCAACTGCGACCTGCACGTCTCTTCCAAGGGGCGTTTCAACTGTCTTGTTAAGCTACTGCGACCTGCACGTCTCTTCCAAGGGGCATTTAAACCGTCTTGTTAAGCAACTGCGACCTGCACGTCTCTTCCAAGGGGCATTTCAACTGTCTTGTTAAGCTACTGCGACCTCCACCGCTCCTCCAAGTGGCATTTAAACCGTCTTGTTAAGCTACTGCGACCTGCACGTCTCTTCCAAGGGGCATTTAAACCGTCTTGTTAAGCTACTGCGACCTGCACGTCTCTTCCAAGGGACATTTAAACTGTCTTATTAAGCTCCTGTGGCCTGCACGTCTCTTCCAAGGGGCATTTAAACTGTCTTGTTAAGCTTCTGCAACCTCCACCGCTCTTCCAAGGGGCATTTAAACCGTCTTGTTAAGCTACTGCGACCTGCACGTCTCTTCCAAAGGGCATTTAAATCGTCTTGTTAAGCCTACTGCGACTTGCACGTCTCTTCCAAGGGGCGTTTAGACCGTTTTGTTAAGCTACTGCGACCACCACCGCTCTTCCAAGGGGCATTTAAACCGTCTTGTTAAGCTACTGCGACCTCCTCCGCTCTTCCAAGGGGCATTTAAAAAGTCTTGTTAAGCTACTCCGACCTGCACGTTTCTTCCAAGAGGCATTTAAACCGTCTTGTTAAGCTACTGCGACCTCCTCCGCTCTTCCAAGGAGCATTTAAACCATCTTGTTAAGCAACTGTGACCTGCACATCTCTTCCAAGGGGCATTTAAACCATCTTGTTAAGCTACTGTGACCTGCACTTCTCTTCCAAGGGGCATTTAAAACATCTTGTTAAGCTACTGCAACCTGCACGTCTTTTCCAATGGGCATTTAAACAGTCTTGTTAAGCTACTGCGACCTGCACGTCTCTTCCAAGGGGCATTTAAACAGTCTTGTTAAGCTACTGCGACCTGCATGTCTCTTCCAAGGGGCATTTATCTGTCTTGTCACGCTACTGCGACCTCCACCGCTCTTTCAAGGGGCATTTAAACCATCTTGTTAAGCTACTGCGACCTGCACGTCTCTTCCAAGGGCCATTTAAACCGTCTTGGTAAGCTACTGCGACCTGCAAGCCTCTTCCAAGCGGCATTTATACCGTCTTGTTAAGCTACTGCGACCGGTAGGTCTCTTCCAAGGGGCATTTAAAACATCTTGTTAAGCTACTGCAACCTGCACGTCTTTTCCAAGGGGCATTTAAACCGTCTTGTTAAGCTACTGCGTCCTCCACCGCTCTTCCAAGGGGCATTTAAACCATCTTGTTAAGCTACTGCGACCTGCACGTCTCTTCCAGGGGGCATTTAAACCGTCTTGGTAAGCTACTGCGACCTGCAAGCCTTTTCTAAGGGGCATTTAAACCCTTTTGTTAAGCTTCTGCGACCTGCACGTCTCTTGCAAGGGGCATGTAAACCGTCTTGATAAGCTACTGCGACCTGAACGTCTATTCCAAGGGGCATTTAAACCGTCTTGTTAAGCTACTGCAACCTCCACCTCTCTTCCAAGGAGCATTTAAACCGTCTTATTAAGCTACTGCGACCTGCACGTCTCTTCCAAGGGGCATTTAAACAGTCTTGTTAAGCTTCTGCGACCTGCATGTCTCTTCCAAGGGGCATTTAAACCGTCTTGTTAAGCTACTGCGAACTGCACGTCTCTTCCAAGGGCCATTTAAACCATCTTGGTAAGCTACTGCGACCTGCAAGACTCTTCCAAGGGGAATTTATAGCGTCTTTTTAAGCTACTGCGACCTTCAAGACTCTTCCAAGGGGCATTTAAACCGTCTTGGAAAGCTACTACGACCTGCAAGCCTTTTCTAAGGGGCATTTAAACCCTCTTGTTAAGCTACTGCGACCTGCACTTCTCTTCCAAGGGGCATTTAAACCGTCTTGTTAAGCTACTGCGTACGGCACGTCTCTTCCAAGGGCCATTTAAACCATCTTGGTAAGCTACTGCGACCTGCAAGACTCTTCCAAGGGGAATTTATAGCGTCTTTTTAAGCTACTGCGACCTTCAAGACTCTTCCAAGGGGCATTTAAACCGTCTTAGTAAGCTACTGCGACCTGCAAGCCTTTTCTAAGGGGCATTTAAACCGTCTTGTTAAGCTACTGCGACCTGCACGTCTACTGCAAGTGGCATTTAAACCGTCTTGTTAAGCTACTGCGACCTGCACGTCTCTTCCAAGGGCCATTTAAACTGTCTTGTTAAGCTACTGCGACCTCCACCTCTCTTCCAAGGGGCATTTCAACCGTCTTGTTAAGCTCCTGCGACCTGCACGTTTCTTCCAAGGTGCATTTAAACCATCTTGTTAAGCTACTGCGACCTGCATGTCTCTTCCAAGGGGAATTTAAACCGTCTTATTAAGCTACTGCGACCAGCACGTCTCTTCCAAGGAACACTTAAACCGTCTTATTAAGCTACTGCGACTTGCACGTCTCTTTCAAGGGGAATTTAAACCGTCTTGTTAAGCTACTGTAATCTCCACCACTTTTCCAAGGGGCATTTAAACCGTCTTGTTAAGCTACTGCGACCAACACGTCTCTTCCAAGGGGCAATTAAACCGTCTTGTTAAGCTAGTGCGACCTGCACGTCTCTTCCAAGGGGCATTTAAACCGTCTTGTTAAGCAACTGCGACCTGCACGTCTCTTCCAAGGGGCATTTAAACTGTCTTGTTAAGCTACTGCGACCTCCACCGCTCCTCCAAGTGGCATTTAAACCGCATTGTTAAGCTACTGAGACCTGCACGTCTCTTCCAAGGGGCATTTAAACCATCTTGTTAAGCTACTGCGACCTGCACGTCTCTTCCAAGGGGCATTTAAACCGTCTTATTAAGCTACTGTGACATGCACGTCGCTTCCAATGGGCATTTAAACCGTCTTGTTGAGCAACTGCGACCTGCACGTCTCTTCCAAGGGGCATTTAAACCGTCTTATTAAGCTACTGCGACCTCCACCGCTCCTCCAAGTGGCATTTAAACCGTCTTGTTAAGCTACTGCGACCTGCACGTCTCTTCCAAGGGGCATTTCAACTGTCTTGTTAAGCTACTGCGACCTCCACCGCTCCTCCAAGGGGCATTTAAACCGTATTGTTAAGCAACTGCGACCTGCACGTCTCTTCCAAGGGGCATTTAAACCGTCTTATTAAGCTACTGCGACCTCCACCGCTCCTCCAAGGGGCATTTAAACCGTCTTGTTAAGCTACTGCGAACTGCACGTCTCTTTCAAGGGGCATTTAAACCGTCTTGTTAAGCTCCTGTGACCTGCACGTCTCTTCCAAGAGGCATTTAAACCGTCTTGTTAAGCAACTGCGACCTGCAAGTCTCTTCCAAGGGGCATTTAAACTGTCTTGTTAATCTACTGTGACCTCCACCGCTCCTCCAAGTGGCATTTAAACCGTCTTGTTAAGCTACTACGATCTGCAAGCCTTTTCTAAGGGGCATTTAAACCCTTTTGTTAAGATTCTGCGAAATGCACGTCTCTTGCAAGGGGCATGTAAACCGTCTTATTAAGCTACTGCGACCTCCACCGCTCCTCCAAGGGGCATTTAAACCGTCTTGTTAAGCTACTGCGAACTGCACGTCTCTTTCAAGGGGCATTTAAACCGTCTTGTTAAGCTCCTGTGACCTGCACGTCTCTTCCAAGAGGCATTTAAACCGTCTTGTTAAGCAACTGCGACCTGCAAGTCTCTTCCAAGGGGCATTTAAACTGTCTTGTTAATCTACTGTGACCTCCACCGCTCCTCCAAGTGGCATTTAAACCGTCTTGTTAAGCTACTACGACCTGCAAGCCTTTTCTAAGGGGCATTTAAACCCTTTTGTTAAGCTTCTGCGAAATGCACGTCTCTTGCAAGGGGCATGTAAACCGTCTTGATAAGCTACTGCCACCTGAACGTCTACTCCAAGGGGCATTTAAACCGTCTTGTTAAGCTACTGCGACCTCCAACTCTCTTCCAAGGGGCATTTAAACCGTCTTATTAAGCTACTGCGACCTGCACGTCTCTTCCAAGGGGCATTTAAACAGTCTTGTTAAGCTTCTGCTACCTGCATGTCTCTTCCAAGGGGCATTTAAACCGCCTTGTTAAGCTAGTGCGACCTCCACAGCTCTTCCAACGGCCATTTAAACCATCTTGGTAAGCTACTGCGACCTGCAAGACTCTTCCAAGGGGCATTTATAGCGTCTTGTTAAGCTACTGCGACCTGCACTTGTCTTCCAAGGTGCATTTAAACCGTCTTGGTAAGCTACTAAGACCTGCAAGACTTTTCTAAGGGGCATTTAAACCCTCTTGTTAAGCTACTGTGACCTGCACTTCTCCTGCAAGTGGCATTTAAACCGTCTTGTTAAGCTACTGCGACCTGCACGTCTCTTCCATGGGGCATTTAAACAGTCTTGTTAAGCTTCTGCGACCTTCACGTCTCTTCCAAGGGCCATTTAAACTGTCTTGTTAAGCTCCTGCGACCTGCACGTCTCTTCCAAGGGGCATTTAAACCATCTTGTTAAGCTACTGCGACCTGCATGTCTCTTCCAAGGGGCATTTAAACCGTCTTATTAAGCTACTGCGACCTGCACGTCTCTTCCAAGGGGCATTTAAACCGTCTCATTAAGCTACTGCGTCCTGCACGTCTCTTCCAAGGGGCATTTAAACCGTCTTGTTAAGCTACTGTAATCTCCACCACTTTTCCAAGGGGTATTTAAACTGTCTTGTTAAGCTACTGGGACCTGCACGTCTCTTCCAAGGGGCATTTAAACCATCTCGTTAAGCTACTGCCACCTGCATGTCTCTACCAAGGGGCATTTAAACCGTCTTGTTAAGCTACTGCGACCTGCACGTCTCTTCCAAGGAACATTTAAATCGTCTTATTAAGCTACTGCGACTTGCACGTCTCTTCCAAGGGGCATTTAAACCGTCTTATTAAGCTACTGTGACATGCACGTCTCTTTCAAGGGGCATTTAAACCGTCTTGTTAAGCTACTGTAATATCCACCACTTTTCCAAGGGGCATTTAAACCATCTTGTTAACCTACTGCGACCAGCACGTCTCTTCCAAGGGGCAATTAAACCATCTTGTTAAGCTAGTGCGACCTGCACGTCTCTTCCAAGGGGCATTTAAACCATCTTGTTAAGCAACTGCGACCTGCAAGTCTCTTCCAAGGGGCATTTAAACTGTCTTGTTAAGCTACTGCGACCTGCACGTCTCTTCCAAGGGGCATTTAAACCGTCTTGTTAAGCTACTGCGACGTGCACGTCTCTTCCAAGGGGCATTTAAACCGTCTTATTAAGCTACTGTGACATGCACGTCTCTTCCAATGGGCATTTAAACCGTCTTGTTAAGCTACTGCGACCTCCATCGCTCCTCCAAGTGGCATTTAAACCGCCTTGTTAAGCTACTGCGACCTGCACGTCTCTTCCAAGGGGCATTTAAACCGTCTTTTTAAGCTACTGCGACGTGCACGTCTCTTCCAAGGGGCATTTAAACCGTCTTATTAAGCTACTGTGACATGCACGTCTCTTCCAATGGGCATTTAAACCGTCTTGTTAAGCAACTGCGAGCTGCACTTCTCTTCCAAGGGGCATTTAAACCGTATTGTTAATCAACTGCGACCTGCACGTCTCTTCCAAGGGGCATTTAAACTGTCTTGTTAAGCTACTGCAACCTCCACAGCTCCTCCAAGTGGCATTTAAACCGTCTTGTTAAGCTACTGCGACCTGCACGTCTCTTCCAAGGGGCATTTCAACTGTCTTGTTAAGCTACTGCGACCTCCACCGCTCCTCCAAGTGGCATTTAAACCGTCTTGTTAAGCTACTGCGACCTACACGTCTCTTCCAAGGGGCATTTAAACCGTCTTGTTAAGCTCCTGTGACCTGCACGTCTCTTCCAAGGGGCATTTAAACCATCTTGTTAAGCAACTGCGACCTGCATGTCTCTTCCAAGGGGCATTTAAACTGTCTTGTTAAGCTACTGTGACCTCCACCGCTCCTACAAGTGGCATTTAAACCGTCTTGTTAAGCTACTGCTACCTGCACGTCTCTTCCAAGGGGCATTTCAACTGTCTTGTTAAGCTACTGCGACCTCCACCGCTCCTCCAAGTGGCATTTAAACCGTCTTGTTAAGCTACTGCGACCTGCACGTCTCTTCCAAGGGGCATTTAAACCATCTTGTCAAGCTACTGCGACCAGCACGTCTCTTCCAAGAGACTTTAAAACCGTCTTATTAAGCTCCTGTGACCTGCACGTCTCTTCCAAGGGGCATGTAAACAGTCTTATTTAGCTACTGTGACATGCACGTCTCTTCCAATGGGCATTTAAACTGTCTTGTTAAGCTTCTGCGACCTCCACCGCTCTTCCAAGGGGCATTTAAACTGTCTTGTAAAGCTACTGCGACCTGCACGTCTCTTCCAAAGGGCATTTAAATCGTCTTGTTAAGCTACTGCGACTTGCACGTCTCTTCCAAGGGGCATTTAAACCATCTTGTTAAGCTACTGTAACCTCCACCACTTTTCCAAGGGGCATTGAAACTATCTTGTTAAGCTACTGCGACCTGCACGTCTCTTCAATGGGACATTTAAACTGTCTTGTTAAGCTACTGCGACCTGCATGTCTCTACCAAGGAGCATTTAAACCATCTTGTTAAGCTACTGCGACCTGAACGTCTCTCCCAAGCGGCATTTAAACAGTCTTGTTAAGCTACTGCAACCTGTACGTCTCTTCCAAGGGGCATTTAAACCGTTTTGTTAAGCTACTGCGACCTCCACTGCTCTTCCAAGGGGCTTTTAAACCGTCTTGTTAAGCTACTGTGCCGTCCTCCACTCTTCCAAGGGGCATTTAAAAAGTCTTGTTAAGCTACTGCGACCTGCACGTTTCTTCCAAGGGGCATTTAAACCGTCTTGTTAAGCTACTGCGACCAGCACGTCTCTTCCAAGGAACACTTAAACCGTCTTATTAAGCTACTGCGACTTGCACGTCTCTTTCAAGGGGCATTTAAACCGTCTTGTTAAGCTACTGTAATCTCCATCACTTTTCCAAGGGGCATTTAAACCGTCTTGTTAAGCAACTGCGACCTGCACGTCTCTTCCAAGGGGCATTTAAACTGTCTTGTTAAGCTACTGCGACCTCCACCGCTCCTCCAAGTGGCATTTAAACCGCATTGTTAAGCTACTGAGACCTGCACGTCTCTTCCAAGGGGCATTTAAACCGTCTTGTTAAGCTACTGCGACCTGCACGTCTCTTCCAAGGGGCATTTAAACCGTCTTTTTAAGCTACTGTGACATGCACGTCTCTTCCAATGGGCATTTAAACCGTCTTGTTGAGCAACTGCGACCTGCACGTCTCTTCCAAGGGGCATTTAAACCGTCTTATTAAGCTACTGCGACCTCCACCGCTCCTCCAAGTGGCATTTAAACCGTCTTGTTAAGCTACTGCGACCTGCACGTCTCTTCCAAGGGGCATTTCAACTGTCTTGTTAAGCTACTGCGACCTCCACCGCTCCTCCAAGGGGCATTTAAACCGTATTGTTAAGCAACTGCGACCTGCACGTCTCTTCCAAGGGGCATTTAAACCATCTTATTAAGCTACTGCGACCTCCACCGCTCCTCCATGGGGCATTTAAACCGTCTTGATAAGATACTGCGAACTGCACGTCTCTTCCAAGGGGCATTTAAACCGTCTTGTTAAGCTCCTGTGACCTGCACGTCTCTTCCAAGGGGCATTTAAACCGTCTTGTTAAGCAACTGCGACCTGCAAGTCTCTTCCAAGGGGCATTTAAACTGTCTTGTTAATCTACTGTGACCTCCACCGCTCCTGCAAGTGGCATTTAAACAGTCTTGTTAAGCTACTGCGACCTGCACGTCTCTTCCAAGTGGCATTTAAACCATCTTGTTAAGCTACTACGACCTGCAAGCCTTTTCTAAGGGGCATTTAAACCCTTTTGTTAAGCTTCTGCGAAATGCACGTCTCTTGCAAGGGGCATGTAAACCGTCTTGATAAGCTACTGCGACCTGAACGTCTACTCCAAGGGGCATTTAAACCGTCTTGTTAAGCTACTGCGACCTCCACCTCTCTTCCAAGGGGCATTTAAACCGTCTTATTAAGCTACTGCGACCTGCACGTCTCTTCCAAGGGGCATTTAAACCATCTTGTTAAGCAACTGCGACCTGCACGTCTCTTCCAAGGGGCATTTAAACTGTCTTGTTAAGCTACTGTGACCTCCACCGCTCCTCCAAGTGGCATTTAAACCGTCTTGTTAAGCTACTGCGACCTGCACGTCTCTTCCAAGGGGCATTTAAACCATCTTGTCAAGCTACTGCGACCAGCACATCTCTTCCAAGGGACTTTTAAACCGTCTTATTAAGCTCCTGTGACCTGCACGTCTCTTCCAAGGGGCATGTAAACAGTCTTATTTAGCTACTGTGACATGCACGTCTCTTCCAATGGGCATTTAAACTGTCTTGTTAAGCTTCTGCGACCTCCACCGCTCTTCCAAGGGGCATTTAAACTGTCTTGTTAAGCTACTGCAACCTGCACGTCTCTTCCAAAGGGCATTTAAATCGTCTTGTTAAGCTACTGCGACTTGCACGTCTCTTCCAAGGGGCATTTAAACCATCTTGTTAAGCTACTGTAACCTCCACCACTTTTCCAAGGGGCATTTAAACTATCTTGTTAAGCTACTGCGACCTGCACGTCTCTTCAATGGGACATTTAAACTGTCTTGTTAAGCTACTGCGACCTGCATGTCTCTACCAAGGAGCATTTAAACTGTCTTGTTAAGCTACTGCAACCTGCACGTCTCTTCCAAGGGGCATTTAAACCATCTTGTTAAGCTACTGTAACCTCCACCACTTTTCCAAGGGGCATTTAAACTATCTTGTTAAGCTACTGCGACCTGCACGTCTCTTCAATGGGACATTTAAACTGTCTTGTTAAGCTACTGCGACCTGCATGTCTCTACCAAGGAGCATTTAAACTGTCTTGTTAAGCTACTGCAACCTGCACGTCTCTTCCAAGGGGCATTTAAACCGTTTTGTTAAGCTACTGCGACCTCCACTGCTCTTCCAAGGGGCTTTTAAACCGTCTTTTTAAGCTACTGCGACCTCCACCTCTCTTCCAAGGGCCTTTTAAACCATCTTGGTAAGCTACTGCGACCTGCAAGACTCTTCCAAGGGGCATTTATAGCGTCTTGTTAAGCTACTGCGACCTGCACGTGTCTTCCAAGGTGCATTTAAACCGTCTTGGTAAGCTACTAAGACCTGCAAGCCTTTTCTAAGGGGCATTTAAACCCTCTTGTTAAGCTACTGTGACCTGCACTTCTCCTGCAAGTGGCATTTAAACCGTCTTGTTAAGCTACTGTGACCTGCACGTCTCTTCCATGGGGCATTTAAACAGTCTTGTTAAGCTTCTGTGACCTTCACGTCTCTTCCAAGGGCCATTTAAACTGTCTTGTTAAGCTCCTGCGACCTGCACGTCTCTTCCAAGGGGCATTTAAACCATCTTGTTAAGCTACTGCGACCTGCATGTCTCTTCCAAGGGGCATTTAAACCGTCTTATTAAGCTACTGCGACCTGCAAGTCTCTTCCAAGGGGCATTTAAACCGTCTCATTAAGCTACTGCGTCCTGCACGTCTCTTCCAAGGGGCATTTCAACCGTCTTGTTAAGCTACTGTAATCTCCACCACTTTTCCAAGGGGTATTTAAACTGTCTTGTTAAGCTACTGGGACCTGCACGTCTCTTCCAAGGGGCATTTAAACCATCTCGTTAAGCTACTGCGACCTGCATGTCTCTACCAAGGGGCATTTAAACCGTCTTGTTAAGCTACTGCGACCTGCACGTCTCTTCCAAGGAACATTTAAATCGTCTTATTAAGCTACTGCGACTTGCACATCTCTTTCAAGGGGCATTTAAACCGTCTTGTTGAGCTACTGTAATATCCACCACTTTTCCAAGGGGCATTTAAACCATCTTGTTAAGCTACTGCGACCAGCACGTCTCTTCCAAGGGGCAATTAAACCATCTTGTTAATCTAGTGCGACCTGCACGTCTCTTCCAAGGGGCAATTAAACCATCTTGTTAATCTAGTGCGACCTGCAAGTCTCTTCCAAGGGGCATTTAAACTGTCTTGTTAAGCTACTGCAACCTCCACCGCTCCTCCAAGTGGCATTTAAACCGCATTGTTAAGCTACTGCGAGCTGCACGTCTCTTCCAAGGGGCATTTAAACCGTCTTGTTAAGCTACTGCGACCTGCACGTCTCTTCCAAGGGGCATTTAAACCGTGGTATTAAGCTACTGCGACTTGCACGTCTCTTCCAATGGGCATTTAAACCGTCTTGTTAAGCAACTGCGACCTGCACGTCTCTTCCAAGGGGCATTTAAACCGTCTTGTTAAGCAACTGCGACCTGCACGTCTCTTCCAAGGGGCATTTAAACCGTCTTGTTAAGCAACTGCGACCTGCACGTCTCTTCCAAGGGGCATTTAAACTGTCTTGTTAAGCTACTGCGACCTCCACCGCTCCTCCAAGTGGCATTTAAACCGTCTTGTTAAGCTACTGCGACCTGCACGTCTCTTCCAAGGGGCATTTAAACCGTCTTGTTAAGCAACTGCGACCTGCACGTCTCTTCCAAGGGGCATTTCAACTGTCTTGTTAAGCTACTGCGACCTCCACCGCTCCTCCAAGTGGCATTTAAACCGCCTTGTTAAGCTACTGCGACCTGCACGTCTCTTCCAAGGGGCATTTAAACCGTCTTGTTAAGCTACTGCGACGTGCACGTCTCTTCCAAGGGGAATTTAAACCGTCTTATTAAGCTACTGTGACATGCACGTCTCTTCCAATGGGCATTTAAACCGTCTTGTTAAGCAACTGAGACCTGCACGTCTCTTCCAAGGGGCATTTAAACCGTATTGTTAATCAACTGCGACCTGCACGTCTCTTCCAAGGGGCATTTAAACTGTCTTGTTAAGCTACTGCGACCTCCACAGCTCCTCCAAGTGGCATTTAAACCGTCTTGTTAAGCTACTGCGACCTGCACGTCTCTTCCAAGGGGCATTTCAACTGTCTTGTTAAGCTACTGCGACCTCCACCGCTCCTCCAAGTGGCATTTAAACCGTCTTGTTAAGCTACTGCGACCTACAAGTCTCTTCTAAGGGTCATTTAAACCGTCTTGTTAAGCTACTGCGACCTGCACGTCTCTTCCAAGGGGCATTTAAACCGTCTTGTTAAGCTCCTGTGACCTGCACGTCTCTTCCAAGGTGCATTTAAACCATCTTGTTAAGCAACTGCGACCTGCACGTCTCTTCCAAGGGGCATTTAAACTGTCTTGATAAGCTACTGTGACCTCCACCGCTCCTCCAAATGGCATTTAAACCGTCTTGTTAAGCTACTGCGACCTGCACGTCTCTTCCAAGGGGCATTTAAACCATCTTGTCAAGCTACTGCGACCAGCACGTCTCTTCCAAGGGACTTTTAAACCGTCTTATTAAGCTCCTGTGACCTGCACGTTTCTTCCAAGGGGCATGTAAACAGTCTTATTTAGCTACTGTGACATGCACGTCTCTTCCAATGGGCATTTAAACTGTCTTGTTAAGCTTCTGCGACCTCCACCGCTCTTCCAAGGGGCATTTAAACTGTCTTGTAAAGCTACTGCGACCTGCACGTCTCTTCCAAAGGGCATTTAAATCGTCTTGTTAAGCTACTGCGACTTGCACGTCTCTTCCAAGGGGCATTTAAACCATCTTGTTAAGCTACTGTAACCTCCACCACTTTTCCAAGGGGCATTGAAACTATCTTGTTAAGCTACTGCGACCTGCACGTCTCTTCAATGGGACATTTAAACTGTCTTGTTAAGCTACTGCGACCTGCATGTCTCTACCAAGGAGCATTTAAACCATCTTGTTAAGCTACTGCGACCTGAACGTCTCTCCCAAGCGGCATTTAAACAGTCTTGTTAAGCTACTGCAACCTGTACGTCTCTTCCAAGGGGCATTTAAACCGTTTTGTTAAGCTACTGCGACCTCCACTGCTCTTCCAAGGGGCTTTTAAACCGTCTTGTTAAGCTACTGTACCGTCCTCCACTCTTCCAAGGGGCATTTAAAAAGTCTTGTTAAGCTACTGCGACCTGCACGTTTCTTCCAAGGGGCATTTAAACCGTCTTGTTAAGCTACTGCGACCAGCACGTCTCTTCCAAGGAACACTTAAACCGTCTTATTAAGCTACTGCGACTTGCACGTCTCTTTCAAGGGGCATTTAAACCGTCTTGTTAAGCTACTGTAATCTCCATCACTTTTCCAAGGGGCATTTAAACCGTCTTGTTAAGCTACTGCGACCAGCACGTCTCTTCCAAGGGGCAATTAAACCGTCTTGTTAAGCTAGTGCGACTTGCACGTCTCTTCCAAGGGGCATTTAAACCGTCTTGTTAAGCAACTGCGACCTGCACGTCTCTTCCAAGGGGCATTTAAACTGTCTTGTTAAGCTACTGCGACCTCCACCGCTCCTCCAAGTGGCATTTAAACCGCATTGTTAAGCTACTGAGACCTGCACGTCTCTTCCAAGGGGCATTTAAACCGTCTTGTTAAGCTACTGCGACCTGCACGTCTCTTCCAAGGAACATTTAAATCGTCTTATTAAGCTACTGCGACTTGCACGTCTCTTCCAAGGGGCATTTAAACCGTCTTATTAAGCTACTGTGACATGCACGTCTCTTTCAAGGGGCATTTAAACCGTCTTGTTAAGCTACTGTAATATCCACCACTTTTCCAAGGGGCATTTAAACCATCTTGTTAACCTACTGCGACCAGCACGTCTCTTCCAAGGGGCAATTAAACCATCTTGTTAAGCTAGTGCGACCTGCACGTCTCTTCCAAGGGGCATTTAAACCATCTTGTTAAGCAACTGCGACCTGCAAGTCTCTTCCAAGGGGCATTTAAACTGTCTTGTTAAGCTACTGCGACCTGCACGTCTCTTCCAAGGGGCATTTAAACCGTCTTGTTAAGCTACTGCGACGTGCACGTCTCTTCCAAGGGGCATTTAAACCGTCTTATTAAGCTACTGTGACATGCACGTCTCTTCCAATGGGCATTTAAACCGTCTTGTTAAGCTACTGCGACCTCCATCGCTCCTCCAAGTGGCATTTAAACCGCCTTGTTAAGCTACTGCGACCTGCACGTCTCTTCCAAGGGGCATTTAAACCGTCTTTTTAAGCTACTGCGACGTGCACGTCTCTTCCAAGGGGCATTTAAACCGTCTTATTAAGCTACTGTGACATGCACGTCTCTTCCAATGGGCATTTAAACCGTCTTGTTAAGCAACTGCGAGCTGCACTTCTCTTCCAAGGGGCATTTAAACCGTATTGTTAATCAACTGCGACCTGCACGTCTCTTCCAAGGGGCATTTAAACTGTCTTGTTAAGCTACTGCAACCTCCACAGCTCCTCCAAGTGGCATTTAAACCGTCTTGTTAAGCTACTGCGACCTGCACGTCTCTTCCAAGGGGCATTTCAACTGTCTTGTTAAGCTACTGCGACCTCCACCGCTCCTCCAAGTGGCATTTAAACCGTCTTGTTAAGCTACTGCGACCTACACGTCTCTTCCAAGGGGCATTTAAACCGTCTTGTTAAGCTCCTGTGACCTGCACGTCTCTTCCAAGGGGCATTTAAACCATCTTGTTAAGCAACTGCGACCTGCATGTCTCTTCCAAGGGGCATTTAAACTGTCTTGTTAAGCTACTGTGACCTCCACCGCTCCTACAAGTGGCATTTAAACCGTCTTGTTAAGCTACTGCTACCTGCACGTCTCTTCCAAGGGGCATTTCAACTGTCTTGTTAAGCTACTGCGACCTCCACCGCTCCTCCAAGTGGCATTTAAACCGTCTTGTTAAGCTACTGCGACCTGCACGTCTCTTCCAAGGGGCATTTAAACCATCTTGTCAAGCTACTGCGACCAGCACGTCTCTTCCAAGAGACTTTAAAACCGTCTTATTAAGCTCCTGTGACCTGCACGTCTCTTCCAAGGGGCATGTAAACAGTCTTATTTAGCTACTGTGACATGCACGTCTCTTCCAATGGGCATTTAAACTGTCTTGTTAAGCTTCTGCGACCTCCACCGCTCTTCCAAGGGGCATTTAAACTGTCTTGTAAAGCTACTGCGACCTGCACGTCTCTTCCAAAGGGCATTTAAATCGTCTTGTTAAGCTACTGCGACTTGCACGTCTCTTCCAAGGGGCATTTAAACCATCTTGTTAAGCTACTGTAACCTCCACCACTTTTCCAAGGGGCATTGAAACTATCTTGTTAAGCTACTGCGACCTGCACGTCTCTTCAATGGGACATTTAAACTGTCTTGTTAAGCTACTGCGACCTGCATGTCTCTACCAAGGAGCATTTAAACCATCTTGTTAAGCTACTGCGACCTGAACGTCTCTCCCAAGCGGCATTTAAACAGTCTTGTTAAGCTACTGCAACCTGTACGTCTCTTCCAAGGGGCATTTAAACCGTTTTGTTAAGCTACTGCGACCTCCACTGCTCTTCCAAGGGGCTTTTAAACCGTCTTGTTAAGCTACTGTGCCGTCCTCCACTCTTCCAAGGGGCATTTAAAAAGTCTTGTTAAGCTACTGCGACCTGCACGTTTCTTCCAAGGGGCATTTAAACCGTCTTGTTAAGCTACTGCGACCAGCACGTCTCTTCCAAGGAACACTTAAACCGTCTTATTAAGCTACTGCGACTTGCACGTCTCTTTCAAGGGGCATTTAAACCGTCTTGTTAAGCTACTGTAATCTCCATCACTTTTCCAAGGGGCATTTAAACCGTCTTGTTAAGCAACTGCGACCTGCACGTCTCTTCCAAGGGGCATTTAAACTGTCTTGTTAAGCTACTGCGACCTCCACCGCTCCTCCAAGTGGCATTTAAACCGCATTGTTAAGCTACTGAGACCTGCACGTCTCTTCCAAGGGGCATTTAAACCGTCTTGTTAAGCTACTGCGACCTGCACGTCTCTTCCAAGGGGCATTTAAACCGTCTTTTTAAGCTACTGTGACATGCACGTCTCTTCCAATGGGCATTTAAACCGTCTTGTTGAGCAACTGCGACCTGCACGTCTCTTCCAAGGGGCATTTAAACCGTCTTATTAAGCTACTGCGACCTCCACCGCTCCTCCAAGTGGCATTTAAACCGTCTTGTTAAGCTACTGCGACCTGCACGTCTCTTCCAAGGGGCATTTCAACTGTCTTGTTAAGCTACTGCGACCTCCACCGCTCCTCCAAGGGGCATTTAAACCGTATTGTTAAGCAACTGCGGCCTGCACGTCTCTTCCAAGGGGCATTTAAACCATCTTATTAAGCTACTGCGACCTCCACCGCTCCTCCATGGGGCATTTAAACCGTCTTGATAAGATACTGCGAACTGCACGTCTCTTCCAAGGGGCATTTAAACCGTCTTGTTAAGCTCCTGTGACCTGCACGTCTCTTCCAAGGGGCATTTAAACCGTCTTGTTAAGCAACTGCGACCTGCAAGTCTCTTCCAAGGGGCATTTAAACTGTCTTGTTAATCTACTGTGACCTCCACCGCTCCTGCAAGTGGCATTTAAACAGTCTTGTTAAGCTACTGCGACCTGCACGTCTCTTCCAAGTGGCATTTAAACCATCTTGTTAAGCTACTACGACCTGCAAGCCTTTTCTAAGGGGCATTTAAACCCTTTTGTTAAGCTTCTGCGAAATGCACGTCTCTTGCAAGGGGCATGTAAACCGTCTTGATAAGCTACTGCGACCTGAACGTCTACTCCAAGGGGCATTTAAACCGTCTTGTTAAGCTACTGCGACCTCCACCTCTCTTCCAAGGGGCATTTAAACCGTCTTATTAAGCTACTGCGACCTGCACGTCTCTTCCAAGGGGCATTTAAACCATCTTGTTAAGCAACTGCGACCTGCACGTCTCTTCCAAGGGGCATTTAAACTGTCTTGTTAAGCTACTGTGACCTCCACCGCTCCTCCAAGTGGCATTTAAACCGTCTTGTTAAGCTACTGCGACCTGCACGTCTCTTCCAAGGGGCATTTAAACCATCTTGTCAAGCTACTGCGACCAGCACATCTCTTCCAAGGGACTTTTAAACCGTCTTATTAAGCTCCTGTGACCTGCACGTCTCTTCCAAGGGGCATGTAAACAGTCTTATTTAGCTACTGTGACATGCACGTCTCTTCCAATGGGCATTTAAACTGTCTTGTTAAGCTTCTGCGACCTCCACCGCTCTTCCAAGGGGCATTTAAACTGTCTTGTTAAGCTACTGCAACCTGCACGTCTCTTCCAAAGGGCATTTAAATCGTCTTGTTAAGCTACTGCGACTTGCACGTCTCTTCCAAGGGGCATTTAAACCATCTTGTTAAGCTACTGTAACCTCCACCACTTTTCCAAGGGGCATTTAAACTATCTTGTTAAGCTACTGCGACCTGCACGTCTCTTCAATGGGACATTTAAACTGTCTTGTTAAGCTACTGCGACCTGCATGTCTCTACCAAGGAGCATTTAAACTGTCTTGTTAAGCTACTGCAACCTGCACGTCTCTTCCAAGGGGCATTTAAACCATCTTGTTAAGCTACTGTAACCTCCACCACTTTTCCAAGGGGCATTTAAACTATCTTGTTAAGCTACTGCGACCTGCACGTCTCTTCAATGGGACATTTAAACTGTCTTGTTAAGCTACTGCGACCTGCATGTCTCTACCAAGGAGCATTTAAACTGTCTTGTTAAGCTACTGCAACCTGCACGTCTCTTCCAAGGGGCATTTAAACCGTTTTGTTAAGCTACTGCGACCTCCACTGCTCTTCCAAGGGGCTTTTAAACCGTCTTTTTAAGCTACTGCGACCTCCACCTCTCTTCCAAGGGCCTTTTAAACCATCTTGGTAAGCTACTGCGACCTGCAAGACTCTTCCAAGGGGCATTTATAGCGTCTTGTTAAGCTACTGCGACCTGCACGTGTCTTCCAAGGTGCATTTAAACCGTCTTGGTAAGCTACTAAGACCTGCAAGCCTTTTCTAAGGGGCATTTAAACCCTCTTGTTAAGCTACTGTGACCTGCACTTCTCCTGCAAGTGGCATTTAAACCGTCTTGTTAAGCTACTGTGACCTGCACGTCTCTTCCATGGGGCATTTAAACAGTCTTGTTAAGCTTCTGTGACCTTCACGTCTCTTCCAAGGGCCATTTAAACTGTCTTGTTAAGCTCCTGCGACCTGCACGTCTCTTCCAAGGGGCATTTAAACCATCTTGTTAAGCTACTGCGACCTGCATGTCTCTTCCAAGGGGCATTTAAACCGTCTTATTAAGCTACTGCGACCTGCAAGTCTCTTCCAAGGGGCATTTAAACCGTCTCATTAAGCTACTGCGTCCTGCACGTCTCTTCCAAGGGGCATTTCAACCGTCTTGTTAAGCTACTGTAATCTCCACCACTTTTCCAAGGGGTATTTAAACTGTCTTGTTAAGCTACTGGGACCTGCACGTCTCTTCCAAGGGGCATTTAAACCATCTCGTTAAGCTACTGCGACCTGCATGTCTCTACCAAGGGGCATTTAAACCGTCTTGTTAAGCTACTGCGACCTGCACGTCTCTTCCAAGGAACATTTAAATCGTCTTATTAAGCTACTGCGACTTGCACATCTCTTTCAAGGGGCATTTAAACCGTCTTGTTGAGCTACTGTAATATCCACCACTTTTCCAAGGGGCATTTAAACCATCTTGTTAAGCTACTGCGACCAGCACGTCTCTTCCAAGGGGCAATTAAACCATCTTGTTAATCTAGTGCGACCTGCACGTCTCTTCCAAGGGGCAATTAAACCATCTTGTTAATCTAGTGCGACCTGCAAGTCTCTTCCAAGGGGCATTTAAACTGTCTTGTTAAGCTACTGCAACCTCCACCGCTCCTCCAAGTGGCATTTAAACCGCATTGTTAAGCTACTGCGAGCTGCACGTCTCTTCCAAGGGGCATTTAAACCGTCTTGTTAAGCTACTGCGACCTGCACGTCTCTTCCAAGGGGCATTTAAACCGTGGTATTAAGCTACTGCGACTTGCACGTCTCTTCCAATGGGCATTTAAACCGTCTTGTTAAGCAACTGCGACCTGCACGTCTCTTCCAAGGGGCATTTAAACCGTCTTGTTAAGCAACTGCGACCTGCACGTCTCTTCCAAGGGGCATTTAAACCGTCTTGTTAAGCAACTGCGACCTGCACGTCTCTTCCAAGGGGCATTTAAACTGTCTTGTTAAGCTACTGCGACCTCCACCGCTCCTCCAAGTGGCATTTAAACCGTCTTGTTAAGCTACTGCGACCTGCACGTCTCTTCCAAGGGGCATTTAAACCGTCTTGTTAAGCAACTGCGACCTGCACGTCTCTTCCAAGGGGCATTTCAACTGTCTTGTTAAGCTACTGCGACCTCCACCGCTCCTCCAAGTGGCATTTAAACCGCCTTGTTAAGCTACTGCGACCTGCACGTCTCTTCCAAGGGGCATTTAAACCGTCTTGTTAAGCTACTGCGACGTGCACGTCTCTTCCAAGGGGAATTTAAACCGTCTTATTAAGCTACTGTGACATGCACGTCTCTTCCAATGGGCATTTAAACCGTCTTGTTAAGCAACTGAGACCTGCACGTCTCTTCCAAGGGGCATTTAAACCGTATTGTTAATCAACTGCGACCTGCACGTCTCTTCCAAGGGGCATTTAAACTGTCTTGTTAAGCTACTGCGACCTCCACAGCTCCTCCAAGTGGCATTTAAACCGTCTTGTTAAGCTACTGCGACCTGCACGTCTCTTCCAAGGGGCATTTCAACTGTCTTGTTAAGCTACTGCGACCTCCACCGCTCCTCCAAGTGGCATTTAAACCGTCTTGTTAAGCTACTGCGACCTACAAGTCTCTTCTAAGGGTCATTTAAACCGTCTTGTTAAGCTACTGCGACCTGCACGTCTCTTCCAAGGGGCATTTAAACCGTCTTGTTAAGCTCCTGTGACCTGCACGTCTCTTCCAAGGTGCATTTAAACCATCTTGTTAAGCAACTGCGACCTGCACGTCTCTTCCAAGGGGCATTTAAACTGTCTTGATAAGCTACTGTGACCTCCACCGCTCCTCCAAATGGCATTTAAACCGTCTTGTTAAGCTACTGCGACCTGCACGTCTCTTCCAAGGGGCATTTAAACCATCTTGTCAAGCTACTGCGACCAGCACGTCTCTTCCAAGGGACTTTTAAACCGTCTTATTAAGCTCCTGTGACCTGCACGTTTCTTCCAAGGGGCATGTAAACAGTCTTATTTAGCTACTGTGACATGCACGTCTCTTCCAATGGGCATTTAAACTGTCTTGTTAAGCTTCTGCGACCTCCACCGCTCTTCCAAGGGGCATTTAAACTGTCTTGTAAAGCTACTGCGACCTGCACGTCTCTTCCAAAGGGCATTTAAATCGTCTTGTTAAGCTACTGCGACTTGCACGTCTCTTCCAAGGGGCATTTAAACCATCTTGTTAAGCTACTGTAACCTCCACCACTTTTCCAAGGGGCATTGAAACTATCTTGTTAAGCTACTGCGACCTGCACGTCTCTTCAATGGGACATTTAAACTGTCTTGTTAAGCTACTGCGACCTGCATGTCTCTACCAAGGAGCATTTAAACCATCTTGTTAAGCTACTGCGACCTGAACGTCTCTCCCAAGCGGCATTTAAACAGTCTTGTTAAGCTACTGCAACCTGTACGTCTCTTCCAAGGGGCATTTAAACCGTTTTGTTAAGCTACTGCGACCTCCACTGCTCTTCCAAGGGGCTTTTAAACCGTCTTGTTAAGCTACTGTACCGTCCTCCACTCTTCCAAGGGGCATTTAAAAAGTCTTGTTAAGCTACTGCGACCTGCACGTTTCTTCCAAGGGGCATTTAAACCGTCTTGTTAAGCTACTGCGACCAGCACGTCTCTTCCAAGGAACACTTAAACCGTCTTATTAAGCTACTGCGACTTGCACGTCTCTTTCAAGGGGCATTTAAACCGTCTTGTTAAGCTACTGTAATCTCCATCACTTTTCCAAGGGGCATTTAAACCGTCTTGTTAAGCTACTGCGACCAGCACGTCTCTTCCAAGGGGCAATTAAACCGTCTTGTTAAGCTAGTGCGACTTGCACGTCTCTTCCAAGGGGCATTTAAACCGTCTTGTTAAGCAACTGCGACCTGCACGTCTCTTCCAAGGGGCATTTAAACTGTCTTGTTAAGCTACTGCGACCTCCACCGCTCCTCCAAGTGGCATTTAAACCGCATTGTTAAGCTACTGAGACCTGCACGTCTCTTCCAAGGGGCATTTAAACCGTCTTGTTAAGCTACTGCGACCTGCACGTCTCTTCCAAGGGGCATTTAAACCGTCTTTTTAAGCTACTGTGACATGCACGTCTCTTCCAATGGGCATTTAAACCGTCTTGTTGAGCAACTGCGACCTGCACGTCTCTTCCAAGGGGCATTTAAACCGTCTTATTAAGCTACTGCGACCTCCACCGCTCCTCCAAGTGGCATTTAAACCGTCTTGTTAAGCTACTGCGACCTGCACGTCTCTTCCAAGGGGCATTTCAACTGTCTTGTTAAGCTACTGCGACCTCCACCGCTCCTCCAAGGGGCATTTAAACCGTATTGTTAAGCAACTGCGACCTGCACGTCTCTTCCAAGGGGCATTTAAACCATCTTATTAAGCTACTGCGACCTCCACCGCTCCTCCATGGGGCATTTAAACCGTCTTGATAAGATACTGCGAACTGCACGTCTCTTCCAAGGGGCATTTAAACCGTCTTGTTAAGCTCCTGTGACCTGCACGTCTCTTCCAAGGGGCATTTAAACCGTCTTGTTAAGCAACTGCGACCTGCAAGTCTCTTCCAAGGGGCATTTAAACTGTCTTGTTAATCTACTGTGACCTCCACCGCTCCTCCAAGTGGCATTTAAACAGTCTTGTTAAGCTACTGCGACCTGCACGTCTCTTCCAAGTGGCATTTAAACCATCTTGTTAAGCTACTACGACCTGCAAGCCTTTTCTAAGGGGCATTTAAACCCTTTTGTTAAGCTTCTGCGAAATGCACGTCTCTTGCAAGGGGCATGTAAACCATCTTGATAAGCTACTGCGACCTGAACGTCTACTCCAAGGGGCATTTAAACCGTCTTGTTAAGCTACTGCGACCTCCACCTCTCTTCCAAGGGGCATTTAAACCGTCTTATTAAGCTACTGCGACCTGCACGTCTCTTCCAAGGGGCATTTAAACCATCTTGTTAAGCAACTGCGACCTGCACGTCTCTTCCAAGGGGCATTTAAACTGTCTTGTTAAGCTACTGTGACCTCCACCGCTCCTCCAAGTGGCATTTAAACCGTCTTGTTAAGCTACTGCGACCTGCACGTCTCTTCCAAGGGGCATTTAAACCATCTTGTCAAGCTACTGCGACCAGCACGTCTCTTCCAAGGGACTTTTAAACCGTCTTACTAAGCTCCTGTGACCTGC
Organism: Phyllobates terribilis; assembly: GCF_046119375.1. NCBI lineage: Eukaryota > Metazoa > Chordata > Amphibia > Anura > Dendrobatidae > Phyllobates > Phyllobates terribilis. The sequence goes on along the minus strand of NW_027362781.1, from coordinate 20,017,178 downwards.
ACGTCTCTTCCAAGGGGCATGTAAACAGTCTTATTTAGCTACTGTGACATGCACGTCTCTTCCAATGGGCATTTAAACTGTCTTGTTAAGCTTCTGCGACCTCCACCGCTCTTCCAAGGGGCATTTAAACTGTCTTGTTAAGCTACTGCAACCTGCACGTCTCTTCCAAAGGGCATTTAAATCGTCTTGTTAAGCTACTGCGACTTGCACGTCTCTTCCAAGGGGCATTTAAACCATCTTGTTAAGCTACTGTAACCTCCACCACTTTTCCAAGGGGCATTTAAACTATCTTGTTAAGCTACTGCGACCTGCACGTCTCTTCAATGGGACATTTAAACTGTCTTGTTAAGCTACTGCGACCTGCATGTCTCTACCAAGGAGCATTTAAACTGTCTTGTTAAGCTACTGCAACCTGCACGTCTCTTCCAAGGGGCATTTAAACCGTTTTGTTAAGCTACTGCGACCTCCACTGCTCTTCCAAGGGGCTTTTAAACCGTCTTGTTAAGCTACTGCGACCTCCACCTCTCTTCCAAGGGCCTTTTAAACCATCTTGGTAAGCTACTGCGACCTGCAAGACTCTTCCAAGGGGCATTTATAGCGTCTTGTTAAGCTACTGCGACCTGCACGTGTCTTCCAAGGTGCATTTAAACCGTCTTGGTAAGCTACTAAGACCTGCAAGCCTTTTCTAAGGGGCATTTAAACCCTCTTGTTAAGCTACTGTGACCTGCACTTCTCCTGCAAGTGGCATTTAAACCGTCTTGTTAAGCTACTGCGACCTGCACGTCTCTTCCATGGGGCATTTAAACAGTCTTGTTAAGCTTCTGTGACCTTCACGTCTCTTCCAAGGGCCATTTAAACTGTCTTGTTAAGCTCCTGCGACCTGCACGTCTCTTCCAAGGGGCATTTAAACCATCTTGTTAAGCTACTGCGACCTGCATGTCTCTTCCAAGGGGCATTTAAACCGTCTTATTAAGCTACTGCGACCTGCAAGTCTCTTCCAAGGGGCATTTAAACCGTCTCATTAAGCTACTGCGTCCTGCACGTCTCTTCCAAGGGGCATTTCAACCGTTGTCACGGGTGTGTTGCCACGAAGATCGTCACGAGTACACAGCCTGACTTCTCGCAGCTGACTTGTTGGTGCTTTGTGTTTTCTCGGCAGTGAAGGAGTTAATTCTCTCTCTCTCTGGGCTAGCTGAGGTCCAGCCTCGCCCAGCTGCAATCAATGCTTCGTTAGTGAGACTCCTTTATATTCCTGCAGGTCTGTTTGTGAGGTGTCGGTGAAAGCTTTTCATTCAGACTTACAGAGCGGATCGTGGTGTTTGGAGTTGCTGAGATAAGTGTATTTGAAAGTGTTATTTCCCTTTCCTCGCTTTATCATTTATCTCCTTTCCCGTTGGTGTTCCCTCTGTTGTAGTTTTGTTGAAGTTGTATGCAAGGTGGTTTTGGTTTTTCCCTTGTACTGTCTCGTTCGTCTAAATACTGTGTGTGGGCATATTATTGCTGGTTCCCAATTGTTGTGATCGGGGTCCTTCTCAGGACTAGATTACTGTGGTGCAGGGATCCTCAGGAGGTAGGGGTTACGCTGGCGGCCTGGACCTCTGTACCTTTAACAGTACCTCCAGGATGAGGGATTAGTCAGGGCCCCAGCTTAGGGTCAGCTTAGGCCCCCTACCTCCAGTATTCTGTGACAGTGTGACATTTTCACCGACCAACTTAGTTTTTCTCCAGCTACCATGGATCCAGTAGCCGGTCTAGCTCAGCAGTTGCAGAGTTTGTCCATGGGGCTGGCGGACGTTAGGTCCAAGGTTTTGCATCCTCTGGAGCAAGCCGGACCAGAACCTAAAGTAGCTCTCCCTGACAGGTTCACTGGGGGGCGGGACAAGTTTTTTGTTTTCCGGGAGGCATGCAAATTGTACTTTCGGCTGCGGCCTCGGTCATCGGGCAGTGAAGAACAAAGGGTGGGAATTGTCATCTCGCTCCTACAAGGGGACCCACAATCTTGGGCGTTCTCTCTTCCCCCTAGCTCCCCAGTTCTCCAGTCAGTGGATAGGTTTTTCGCTGCTTTGGGACTCGTATATGATGACCCAGATCGGATCTCCCTTGCTGAGTCTAAGTTACGTAGGATTCAGCAGGGAGATCGTCCGGCGGAGGAATTCTGTTCGGAGTTCCGTAGGTGGGCCACGGACACCCAGTGGAATGACCCGGCTCTTAGGAGCCAGTTTTGTCATGGTTTATCCGACAAATTACAGGATGTGTTGGCACAGTATGACTCTCCCGCGTCACTGGAAGCCGCTATGGCCCTTGCTATTCGCGTTGACAGATGGCTTCGGGAGAGGTGCGGGATAACTCTACCCCCTGTAATGTCTCCACCTCTTACAAGGTCCCCTCATATGGTGGTTCCCCTGGTCAGTCCGGAGGAGCCTATGCAATTAGGAGGGACATCATTTCGGGGAAGGGGACCGGTGGTGCGCCATAAGACAGGAAGGTGTTTCCTCTGCGGGAAAAAGGGACATTTTATTGGGGGGTGTCCATCCCGCCCCTTGCTGAGTAAAGAGTCGTCGAAAAAACTGTTGATCCCAGGTTGTGTGGTGGACGGCAATCTGGGAGTAGGTATTTCGTCCCTAGGTTCGTCTCAGTTTCTCGTACCGGCGGAGGTGGTGGGGGGTACGAGAACTGTGAGGATATCTGTTCTTCTGGATAGTGGGGCCGGGGCTAATCTGGTTGATGCTCGGTTTGCCCGGGTTCAAGGTATGCGATTGAGTGAGTTGGCTAAACCCATCCCCATATTCTCGATCGATGCCAGGCCTCTCGGTCAGGGAAGTTTTTTGCAAGCTGTGCATGGCGTAAAACTTCAAGTGGGGGCAATACATAAAGAACTGTTGTCTTGCTACGTGTTGGAGGGTCTTCCCACTCCTATAGTGTTGGGCCTTCCTTGGTTAGCTAAGCATAACCCTGTTATTAATTGGCAAACCAGAGAGATAAGCCAATGGAGTAAATTCTGTAATAAAAACTGCATGAACACGGTCATCGGTGCGGTTACTCCTTGGGTCTTACCTCCATTTCTGGCAGACTTTGAGGATGTATTCTCGGAGAATGGGTGTCAGGAACTACCTCCTCATCGCGAGTATGACTGTTCTGTAAAACTGCTCCCTGAGGCCAAGTTACCTAAAGCTAGGTTGTATAACCTTTCTGGTCCTGAGAGGCAGGCCATGAAGGATTATATTTCTGAAAGTCTGGCTAAGGGGCATATTAGACCTTCATCTTCACCGGTGGCCGCGGGGTTCTTCTTTGTTAAGAAGAAAGATGGAGGCCTACGCCCTTGCCTGGATTTCCGTGAACTTAATCGGATTACGGTCCGAGATCCGTATCCGCTCCCACTTATTCCCGATCTCTTTAATCAGATCGTGGGCGCCAAATGGTTCTCTAAGTTGGATCTCAGGGGGGCGTACAATTTGATTAGGATGAAGGAGGGGGATGAGTGGAAGACGGCTTTTAACACTCCGGAGGGGCATTATGAGAACCTTGTCATGCCATTCGGTCTGACTAATGCCCCGGCGGTGTTTCAACACTTTGTTAATGATATTTTTCGCCACCTGGTGGGACAGTTTGTTGTCATATATCTGGATGATATCTTAATTTACTCGCCGGATCTGGTGTCTCATCAGGAGCACGTTAGACAGGTGTTACAGATCTTGCGGGATAATAAACTGTATGCCAAGTGGGAAAAGTGTGTGTTCGCCGTACAGGAACTCCAGTTTTTAGGCTTCCTGGTTTCTGCGTCCGGTTTTCGTATGGACCCTGGGAAAGTGCGGGCAGTTCTTGAGTGGGATCGGCCGGAGAATCTTAAGGCACTACAACGTTTCCTGGGGTTTGCTAACTATTACCGGAAGTTCATTCGTAATTTCTCGTCCGTGGTTAAGCCTCTCACAGACATGACTAAAAAGGGGACGGATTTTTCTAGGTGGTCTGACAAGGCTTGTCAAGCATTCTCCTCCTTGAAAAAATGTTTTGCCTCGGCACCCATACTCATTCAACCTGATGCGTCTCAGCCATTCTTTGTAGAGGTAGACGCTTCCGAGGTAGGGGTGGGAGCAGTATTGTCACAGGGTTCGTCCCCTGGTAAGTGGCATCCGTGCGCCTTTTTCTCTAAAAAATTGTCGTCCGCTGAGAGGAATTACGATGTCGGCAATAGGGAACTCCTGGCCATTAAGTTAGCTTTTGAGGAGTGGCGCCATTTTTTGGAGGGGGCAGTTCATCCGGTCACCGTCATCACCGATCACAAGAACCTGCTATATCTGGAGTCCGCTAAACGTCTGAATCCCAGACAAGCTAGGTGGTCATTGTTTTTTACCAGGTTTAATTTCGTCGTTACATATCGTCCTGGGTCTAAAAATGTAAAGGCGGATGCCTTATCTCGTAGTTTCCCTGGGGCCGGGAATACGGACGACCCGATTCCTGTTCTTCAGGAGGGGGTGGTGGTTTCGGCAGTATGCTCTGAGCTGGAGGAGGAGATATTGGAGGCTCAGGGGGACGCCCCTGTTGGACCTCCGGGGAGACTGTTCGTTCCAGATCAGTTGCGACAAAAGGTGATCGAGGCACACCATAACTCAGTTTTTGCAGGACACCCGGGGAGTAAAGCAACTGTGGATCTCCTCTCGCGTCGGTTTTGGTGGCCTAACTTACATAAAGAGGTGGTAACTTTTGTCGCGTCCTGTGGGGTTTGTGCACGCTCTAAGACCTCACATACCCGTCCGTCTGGGGCCCTCTTACCTTTGAAGATCCCGGAGCGTCCTTGGACTCATCTGTCTATGGGCTTTATTACGGACCTCCCTCCGTCTTCGGGTAAAACGGTCATACTCGTTGTAGTGGACAGGTTCAGCAAGATGGCACATTTTATCGCTCTTCCGGCTCTCCCTAATGCTAAAACTCTTGCGCAGGTGTTCATTGGGGAGATTGTGAGGCTTCACGGGGTACCCTCCGAGGTGGTGTCTGATCGGGGGTCTCAGTTTGTGTCCAAGTTCTGGAAGGCGTTTTGTGCACGGCGGGGGATGCATTTGTCATTCTCGTCGGCTTTTCATCCTCAGACCAATGGTCAGACGGAACGTATGAACCAGAGCTTGGAGACATATCTTCGGTGTTTTGTGTCAGAGAACCAGGAGGACTGGGCTTCCTTCCTACCTCTGGCAGAGTTTGCTCTCAATAATAGGCGAAGCGAGTCCACTGGTAAGTCCCCGTTTTTTGGGGCATATGGTTTTCACCCCCAGTTTTGTACTTTCAGTAGGGGGGGCTCGTCGGGGGTTCCGGAGGAGGAACGATTTTCCTCATCTCTCGCTTCAGTATGGAGAGGGGTGCTGAAGAATCTGAATACTATGGGGAACCGATACAAACGTATGGCTGATAGGAGGAGAGTGTCTGGTCCGGACCTAAGTGTGAACGATCAGGTATGGTTGTCTACCAGGAATATTAAACTTAAGGTTCCCTCCTGGAAACTGGGTCCCAGGTTCATCGGGCCGTACAGAATCAGTTCTGTTATTAATCCGGTGGCATTCCGTCTTGACCTCCCCCCTACGTTTAAAATTCACAACGTGTTTCACAGATCATTGCTTAAGAGGTATGTGGCGCCGGTGGTACCGTCACCTTTACCTCCCCCTCCTGTGGTTGTCAATGGTAACTTGGAGTTCCAGGTATCGAGGGTCATTGATTCACGCTTTAATCGCCGGTCCCTTCAGTACTTGGTTCATTGGAAGGGGTATGGTCCTGAGGAGAGGATGTGGGTTCCTGCGTCGGATATTAACGCAGACCGATTAGTTCGGGCCTTCCACACGACTCACCCGGATAAACCTGGCCCTGAGGGTCCGGAGGCCCCTCGTAGAAGGGGGGGTACTGTCACGGGTGTGTTGCCACGAAGATCGTCACGAGTACACAGCCTGACTTCTCGCAGCTGACTTGTTGGTGCTTTGTGTTTTCTCGGCAGTGAAGGAGTTAATTCTCTCTCTCTCTGGGCTAGCTGAGGTCCAGCCTCGCCCAGCTGCAATCAATGCTTCGTTAGTGAGACTCCTTTATATTCCTGCAGGTCTGTTTGTGAGGTGTCGGTGAAAGCTTTTCATTCAGACTTACAGAGCGGATCGTGGTGTTTGGAGTTGCTGAGATAAGTGTATTTGAAAGTGTTATTTCCCTTTCCTCGCTTTATCATTTATCTCCTTTCCCGTTGGTGTTCCCTCTGTTGTAGTTTTGTTGAAGTTGTATGCAAGGTGGTTTTGGTTTTTCCCTTGTACTGTCTCGTTCGTCTAAATACTGTGTGTGGGCATATTATTGCTGGTTCCCAATTGTTGTGATCGGGGTCCTTCTCAGGACTAGATTACTGTGGTGCAGGGATCCTCAGGAGGTAGGGGTTACGCTGGCGGCCTGGACCTCTGTACCTTTAACAGTACCTCCAGGATGAGGGATTAGTCAGGGCCCCAGCTTAGGGTCAGCTTAGGCCCCCTACCTCCAGTATTCTGTGACAGTGTGACAACCGTCTTGTTAAGCTACTGTAATCTCCACCACTTTTCCAAGGGGTATTTAAACTGTCTTGTTAAGCTACTGGGACCTGCACGTCTCTTCCAAGGGGCATTTAAACCATCTCGTTAAGCTACTGCGACCTGCATGTCTCTACAAGGGGCATTTAAACCGTCTTGTTAAGCTACTGCGACCTGCACGTCTCTTCCAAGGAACATTTAAATCGTCTTATTAAGCTACTGCGACTTGCACATCTCTTTCAAGGGGCATTTAAACCGTCTTGTTGAGCTACTGTAATATCCACCACTTTTCCAAGGGGCATTTAAACCATCTTGTTAAGCTACTGCGACCAGCACGTCTCTTCCAAGGGGCAATTAAACCATCTTGTTAATCTAGTGCGACCTGCACGTCTCTTCCAAGGGGCAATTAAACCATCTTGTTAATCTAGTGCGACCTGCAAGTCTCTTCCAAGGGGCATTTAAACTGTCTTGTTAAGCTACTGCAACCTCCACCGCTCCTCCAAGTGGCATTTAAACCGCCTTGTTAAGCTACTGTGAGCTGCACGTCTCTTCCAAGGGGCATTTAAACCGTCTTGTTAAGCTACTGCGACCTGCACGTCTCTTCCAAGGGGCATTTAAACCGTGTTATTAAGCTACTGCGACTTGCACGTCTCTTCCAATGGGCATTTAAACCGTCTTGTTAAGCAACTGCGACCTGCACGTCTCTTCCAAGGGGCATTTAAACCGTCTTGTTAAGCAACTGCGACCTGCACGTCTCTTCCAAGGGGCATTTAAACCGTCTTGTTAAGCAACTGCGACCTGCACGTCTCTTCCAAGGGGCATTTAAACTGTCTTGTTAAGCTACTGCGACCTCCACCGCTCCTCCAAGTGGCATTTAAACCGTCTTGTTAAGCTACTGCGACCTGCACGTCTCTTCCAAGGGGCATTTAAACCGTCTTGTTAAGCAACTGCGACCTGCACGTCTCTTCCAAGGGGCATTTCAACTGTCTTGTTAAGCTACTGCGACCTCCACCGCTCCTCCAAGTGGCATTTAAACCGCCTTGTTAAGCTACTGCGACCTGCACGTCTCTTCCAAGGGGCATTTAAACCGTCTTGTTAAGCTACTGCGACGTGCACGTCTCTTCCAAGGGGAATTTAAACCGTCTTATTAAGCTACTGTGACATGCACGTCTCTTCCAATGGGCATTTAAACCGTCTTGTTAAGCAACTGAGACCTGCACGTCTCTTCCAAGGGGCATTTAAACCGTATTGTTAATCAACTGCGACCTGCACGTCTCTTCCAAGGGGCATTTAAACTGTCTTGTTAAGCTACTGCGACCTCCACAGCTCCTCCAAGTGGCATTTAAACCGTCTTGTTAAGCTACTGCGACCTGCACGTCTCTTCCAAGGGGCATTTCAACTGTCTTGTTAAGCTACTGCGACCTCCACCGCTCCTCCAAGTGGCATTTAAACCGTCTTGTTAAGCTACTGCGACCTACAAGTCTCTTCTAAGGGTCATTTAAACCGTCTTGTTAAGCTACTGCGACCTGCACGTCTCTTCCAAGGGGCATTTAAACCGTCTTGTTAAGCTCCTGTGACCTGCACGTCTCTTCCAAGGTGCATTTAAACCATCTTGTTAAGCAACTGCGACCTGCACGTCTCTTCCAAGGGGCATTTAAACTGTCTTGTTAAGCTACTGTGACCTCCACCGCTCCTCCAAATGGCATTTAAACCGTCTTGTTAAGCTACTGCGACCTGCACGTCTCTTCCAAGGGGCATTTAAACCATCTTGTCAAGCTACTGCGACCAGCACGTCTCTTCCAAGGGACTTTTAAACCGTCTTATTAAGCTCCTGTGACCTGCACGTTTCTTCCAAGGGGCATGTAAACAGTCTTATTTAGCTACTGTGACATGCACGTCTCTTCCAATGGGCATTTAAACTGTCTTGTTAAGCTTCTGCGACCTCCACCGCTCTTCCAAGGGGCATTTAAACTGTCTTGTTAAGCTACTGCGACCTGCACGTCTCTTCCAAAGGGCATTTAAATCGTCTTGTTAAGCTACTGCGACTTGCACGTCTCTTCCAAGGGGCATTTAAACCATCTTGTTAAGCTACTGTAACCTCCACCACTTTTCCAAGGGGCATTTAAACTATCTTGTTAAGCTACTGCGACCTGCACGTCTCTTCAATGGGGCATTTAAACTGTCTTGTTAAGCTACTGCGACCTGCATGTCTCTACCAAGGAGCATTTAAACCATCTTGTTAAGCTACTGCGACCTGAACGTCTCTCCCAAGCGGCATTTAAACAGTCTTGTTAAGCTACTGCAACCTGCACGAATCTTCCAAGGGGCATTTAAACCGTTTTGTTAAGCTACTGCGACCTCCACTGCTCTTCCAAGGGGCATTTAAACCGTCTTGTTAAGCTACTGCGCCCTCCTCCACTCTTCCAAGGGGCATTTAAAAAGTCTTGTTAAGAAACTGCGACCTGCACGTTTCTTCCAAGGGGCATTTAAACCGTCTTGTTAAGCTACTGCGACCTGCACGTCTCTTCCAAGGGGCATTTAAACCATCTTGTTAAGCTACTGCGACTTGAATGTCTCTTCCAAGGGGCATTTAAACAGTCTTGTTAAGCTACCGCAAACTGCTCGTCTTTTCCAAGGGGCATTTAAACAGTCTTGTTAAGCTACTGCGACCTGCATGTCTCTTCCAAGGGGCATTTATCCGTCTTGTTAAGCTACTGCGACCTCCACCGCTCTTCCAAGTGGCATTTAAACCGTCTTGTTAAGCTACTGCGACCTGCACGTCTCTTCCAAGGGCCATTTAAACCGTCTTGGTAAGCTATTGCGACCTGCAAGCCTCTTCCAATGGGCATTTATACCATCTTGTTAAGCTACTGCGACCTGCACGTCTCTTCCAAGGGGCATTTAAAACATCTTGTTAAGCTACTGCAACCTGCACGTGTTTTCCAAGGGGCATTTAAACCGTCTTGTTAAGCTACTGCGTCCTACACCGCTCTTCCAAGGGGCATTTAAACCATCTTGTTAAGCTACTGCGACCTGCACGTCTCTTCCAGGGGGCATTTAAACCGTCTTGGTAAGCTACTACGACCTGCAAGCCTTTTCTAAGGGGCATTTAAACCCTTTTGTTAAGCTTCTGCGACCTGAACGTCTATTGCAAGGGGCATTTAAACCGTCTTGATAAGCTACTGCGACCTGAACGTCTACTCCAGGGGGCATTTAAACCTTCTTGTTAAGCTACAGCGACCTCCACCTCTCTTCCAAGGGGCATTTAAACCGTCTTATTAAGCTACTGCGACCTGCACGTCTCTTCCAAGGGGCATTTAAACAGTCTTGTTAAGCTTCTGCGACCTGCATGTCTCTTCCAAGGGGCATTTAAACCGTCTTGTTAAGCTAGTGCGACCTCCACAGCTCTTCCAAGGGGCATTTAAACCGTCTTGTTAAGCTACTGCGAACTGCACGTCTCTTCCAAGGGCCATTTAAACCATCTTGGTAAGCTACTGCGACCTGCAAGACTCTTCCAAGGGGCATTTATAGCGTCTTGTTAAGCTACTGCGGCCTGCACGTCTCTTCCAAGGGGCATTTAAACCGTCTTGTTAAGCTACTGCGACCTGCATGTCTCTTCCAAGGGGCATTTAAACCGTCTCATTAAGCTACTGCGACATGCACGTCTCTTCCAATGGGCATTTAAACCGTCTTGTTAAGCAACTGCGACCTGCACGTCTCTTCCAAGGGGCATTTAAACCGTCTTGTTAAGCAACTGCGACCTGCACGTCTCTTCCAAGGGGCATTTAAACTGTCTTGTTAAGCTACTGCGACCACCACCGCTCCTCCAAGTGGCATTTAAACCGTCTCGTTAAGCTACTGCGACCTGCACGTCTCTTCCAAGGGGCATTTAAACCGTCTTGTTAAGCAACTGCGACCTGCACGTCTCTTCCAAGGGGCATTTCAACTGTCTTGTTAAGCTACTGCGACCTCCACCGCTCCTCCAAGTGGCATTTAAACCGTCTTGTTAAGCTACTGCGACCTGCACGTCTCTTCCAAGGGGTATTTAAACCGTCTTGTTAAGCTACTGCGACCTGCACGTCTCTTCCAAGGGGCATTTAAACTGTCTTGTTAAGCAACTGCGACCTGCACGTCTCTTCCAAGGGGCATTTAAACTGTCTTATTAAGCTACTGCGACCTCCACCGCTCCTCCAAGTGGCATTTAAATCGTCTTGTTAAGCTACTGCGACCTGCACGTCTCTTCCAAGGGGCATTTAAACTTTCTTGTTAAGCTACTGTGACCTGCATTTCTCTTCCAAGGGACTTTTAAACCGTCTTATTAAGCTCCTGTGACCTGCACGTCTCTTTCAAGGGGCATTTAAACAGTCTTATTAAGCTACTGTGACATGCACGTGTCTTCCAAGGGGCATTTAAACTGTCTTGTTAAGCTGCTGTGACCTGCATGTCTGTTCCAAGGGGCATTTAAACCGTCTTGTTAACCTACTGCGACCTGCATGTCTCTACCAAGGGGCATTTAAACAGTCTTGTTAAGCTACTGCGACCTGCACGTCTCTTCCAAGGGGCATTTAAACAGTCTTGTTAAGCTGCTGTGACCTGCATGTCTGTTCCAAGGGGCATTTAAACCGTCTTGTTAAGCTACTGCGACTTGCACATTACTTCCAAGGGGCATTTAAACTATCTTGTCAAGCTACTGTGACCTCCACCGCTCTTCCAAGGGGCATTTAAACCGTCTTGCTAAGCTACTGCGACCTGCACGTCTTTTCCAAGACGCATTTAAACCGTCTTTTTAAGCTACTGCGACTTGCACGTCTCTTCCAAGGGGCATTTAAACCGTCTTGTTAAGCTACTGCGACCTGCACGTCTCTTCCACGTGGCTTTTAAAACGTCTTGTTAGGCTACTGTGACCTGCTGGTTTCTACCAAGGGGCATCTAAACCATCTTATTAAGCTACTGAGACCTGCACGTCTCTTCCAAGTGGCATTTAAACCGTCTTGTTAAACTACTGTGACCTGAACGTTTCTACCAAGGGGCATTTAAACCGTCTTATTAAGCTACTGCGACCTGCACGTCTCTTCCAAGGGGCATTTAAACCTTCTTGTTAAGCTACTGCGACCTGCACGTCTCTTCCAAGGGACATTTAAAGCGTCTTATTAAGCTCCTGTGACCTGCACGTCTCTACCAAGGGGCATTTAAACTGTCTTGTTAAGCTTTTGCGACCTGCACGTCTCTTCCAAGGGACATTTAAACTGTCTTATTGAGCTCCTGTGACCTGCACGTCTCTTCCAAGGGGCATTTAAAACGTCTTGTTAAGCTACTGCGAACTGCACGTCTCTTCCAAGGGACATTTAAACTGTCTTATTAAGCTCCTGTGACCTGCACGTCTCTTCCAAGGGGCATTTAAACCAACTTGTTAAGCTACTGCCACCTGCACGTCTCTTCCAAGTGGCATTTAAACCGTCTTGTTAAACTACTGTGACCTGAACGTTTCTACCAAGGGGCATTTAAACCGTCTTATTAAGCTGCTGCGACCTGCACGTCTCTTCCAAGGGGCATTTAAACCGTCTTGTTAAGCTACTGCGACCTGCACGTCTCTTCCAAGGGACATTTAAAGCGTCTTATTAAGCTCCTGTGACCTGCACGTCTCTACCAAGGGGCATTTAAACTGTCTTGTTAAGCTTCTGCGACCTGCACGTCTCTTCCAAATGACATTTAAACCGTCTTATTAAGCTCCTGTGACCTGCATGTCTCTTCCAAGGGACATTTAAACTGTCTTATTAAGCTCCTGCGACCTGCACGTCTCTTCCAAGGGGCATTTAAACCGACTTGTTAAGCTACTGCCACCTGCACATCTCTTCCAAGGGGCATTTAAATCGTCTTGTTAAGCTACTGCAACCTCCACCACTTTTCCATGGGGCATTTAAACCGTCTTTTTAAGCTACTGCGACCTGCACGTCTCTTCAATGGGGCATTTAAACCGTCTTGTTGAGCTACTGCGACCTGCATGTCTCTACCATGGGGCATTTAAACCGTCTTGGTAAGCTACATCGACCTGCATGTATCTTCCAAGGGGCATTTAAACTGTCTTGTTAAGCTGCTGCGTCCTGCATGTCTCTTCCAAAGGGCATTTAAACTGTCTTGTTAAGCTACTGTGACCTGCACATCTGTTCCAAGGGGCATTTAAATCGTCTTGGTAAGCTACTGCGACCTACACTTCTCTTCCAAGGGGCACTTAAACCATCTTGTTAAGCTTCTGCGTCCTCCACCGCTCTACCAAGGGGCATTTAAACTGTCTTTTTAAGCTACTGCGACATGCACATCTCTTCCAAGGGGCATTTAAACTGTATTGTTAAGCTACTGCGACCTGCAATTCTCTTCCAAGAGGCATTTAAACCGTCTTGTTAAGCTACTGCGACCTGCACATCTCTTCCAAGGGGCATTTAAACAGTCTTGTTAAGCTGCTGCGACCTGCATGTCTCTTCCAAGGGGCATTTAAACCGTCTTGTTAAGCTACTGCGACCTCCACTGCTCTTCCAAGGGGCATTTAAACCGTCTTGTTAAGCTACTGCGACCTGCACGTCTCTTCCAAGGGCCATTTAAACCGTCTTGGTAAGCTACTGCAAACTGCAAGCCTCTTCCAAGGGGCATTTATACCGTCTTGTTAAGCTACTGTGACCTGCACGTCTCTTCCAAGGGGCATTTAAAACATCTTGTTAAGCTACTGCGACCTGCACGTCTCTTCCAAGGGGCATTTAAACCGTCTTGTTAAGCTACTGCGACCTGCACGTCTCTTCAAAGGGGCATTTAAACCGTCTTGTTAAGCTACTGCGACTTGCACGTCTCTTCCAAGGGGCATTTAAACTGTCTTGTTAAGCTACTGCGACCTTCAACGCTCTTCCAAGGGGCATTTAAACCGTCTTATTAAGCTACTGCGACCTGCACGTCTCTTCCAAGGGGCAATTAAACCGTCTTGTTAAGCTACTGCGACCTGCACGTCTCTTTCAAGGGGCATTTAAACCATCTTGTTAAGCTACTGCGACCTGCACGTCTCTTCCAGAGGGTATTTAAGCCGTCTTGTTAAGCTACTGCGACCTGCATGTCTCTACCAAGGGGCATTTAAACCGTCTTGTTAAGCTGCTGTGACCTGCATGTCTGTTCCAAGGGTCATTTAAACCGTCTTGTTAAGCTACTGCGACCTGCACGTCTCTTCCAAGGGGCATTTAAACAGTCTTGTTAAGCTGCTGTGACCTGCATGTCTGTTCCAAGGGTCATTTAAACCGTCTTGTTAAGCTACTGCGACTTGCACATCACTTCCAAGGGGCATTTAAACTGTCTTGTCAAGCTACTGCGACCTCCACCGCTCTTCCAAGGGCCATTTAAACCGTCTTGTTAAGCTACTGCGAACTGCACGTCTCTTCCAAGGGGCATTTAAACAGTCTTGTTAAGCTTCTGCGACTTGCACATCACTTCCAAGGGGCATTTAAAATGTCTTGTCAAGCTACTGCGACCTCCACCGCTCTTCCAAGGGGCATTTAAACCGTCTTGCTAAGCTACTGCGACCTGCACGTCTTTTCCAAGATGCATTTAAACTGTCTTTTTAAGCTATTGCGACTTGCATGTCTCTTCCAAGGGGCATTTAAACCGTCTTGTTAAGCTACTGCGACCTTCACGTCTCTTCCAAGGGGCATTTAAACTGTCTTGTTAAGCTACTGCGACCTGCACGTCTCTTCCAAGTGGCATTTAAACCGTCTTGTTAAGCTACTGCGACCTGCACGTCTCTTCCAAGTGGCATTTAAACCGTCTTGTTAGGCTACTGTGACCTGCACGTTTCTACCAAGGGGCATCTAAACCATCTTATTAAGCTACTGCGACCTGCACGTCTCTTCCAAGTGGCATTTAAACCGTCTTGTTAAACTACTGTCACCTGAACGTTTCTACCAAGGGGCATTTAAACCGTCTTATTAATCTACTGCGACCTGCACGTCTCTTCCAAGGGGCATTTAAACCGTCTTGTTAAGATACTGCGACCTGCACGTCTCTTCCAAGGGGCATTTAAATCGTCTTGGTAAGCTACTGCGACCTACACTTCTCTTCCAAGGGGCACTTAAACCATCTTGTTAAGCTACTGCGACTTCCACCGCTCTACCAAGGGGCATTTAAACCGTCTTTTTAAGCTACTGCAACCTGCACGTTTCTTCCAAGGGGCATTTAAAAAGTCTTGTTAAGCTACTGCGGCCTGCACGTCTCTTCCAAGAGGCATTTAAACCGTCTTGTTAAGCTACTGCGACCTGCACGTCTCTACCAAGGGGCATTTAAACCGTCTTTTTAAGCTACTGCGACCTGCACGTCTCTTCCAAGGGGCATTTAAACAGACTTGTTAAGGTACTGCGACCTGCATGTCTCTTCCAAGGGGCATTTAAACCGTCTTGTTAAGCTACTGCAACCTCCACCGCTCTTCCAAGGGGCATTTAAACCGTCTTGTTAAGCTACTGCGGCCTGCACGTCTCTTCAAAGGGGCATTTAAAGCGTCTTGGTAAGCTACTGCGACCTGCAAGCCTCTTCCAAGGGGCATTTATACCGTCTTGTTAAGCTTCTGCGACATGCACGTCTTTTCCAAGGTGCATTTAAACCGTCTTGTTAAGCTACTGCGACCTCCACCGCTCTTCAAAGGGGCATTTAAGCCATCTTGTTAAGCAACTGCGACCTGCACGTCTCTTCCAAGGGGCATTTAAACCATCTTGGTAAGCTACTGCGACCTGCAAGCCTTTTCTAAGGGGCATTTAAACCATTTTGTTAAGCTACTGCGACATGCACGTCTCTTGCAAGGGGCATTTAAACCGTCTTGTTAAGCTACTGCGACCTGCACGTCTCTTCCAAGGGGCATTTAAACTGTCTTGTTAAGCTACTGCGACCTCCACCTCTCTTACAAGAGGCATTTCAACCATCTTTTTAAGCTACTGTGACCTGCACGTCTCTTCCAAGGGGCATTTAAACCTTCTTGTTAAGCTACTGCGACCTGCATGTCTCTTCCAATGGGCATTTAAACCATCTTGTTAAGCTACTGCGACTTGCACGTCTCTTCCAAGGGGCATTTAAACTGTTTTGTTAAGCTACTGCAACCTCCACCGCTCTTCCAATGGGCATTTAAACCATCTTGTTAAGCTACTGCGAACTGCACGTCTCTTCCAAGGGGCATATAAACCGTCTTGTTAAGCTACTGCGACCTGCACGTCTCTTTCAAGGGGCATTTAAACCGTCTTGTAAAGCTACTTTGACCTGCATGTCTCTCCCAAGGGGCATTTAAACCGTCTTGTTAAGCTACTGCGACCTCCACGGCTCTTCCAAGGGGACATTTAAACTGTCTTGTTAAGCTACTGTGACCTGCACGTCTCTTCCAAGGGCCATTTAAACCACCTTGGTAAGCTACTGCCACCTGCAAGCCTCTTCCAAGTGGCATTTAAACTGTCTTGTTAAGCTACTGCGACCTGTACGTCTCTTCCAAGCGGCATTTAAACCGTCTTGTTAAGCTACTGCGACCTGCAAGCCTCTTCCAATTGGCATTTAAACCGTCTTGTTAAGCTACTGTGACCTGAGCGTCTCTTCCAAGGGGCATTTAAAACGTCTTATTAAGCTACTGCGACCTGCACGTCTCTTCCAAGGGGCATTTAAACTGTCTTGTCAAGCTACTGCGACCTGCACGTCTCTTCCAAGGGGCATTTAAACTGTCTTGCTAATCTACTGCGACCTCCACCGCTCTTCCAATTGGCATTTAAACTGTCTTATTAAGCTACTGCGACCTGCACGTCTCTTCCAAGGGGCATTTAAACCGTCTTGTTAAGCTACTACGACCTGCACGTCTCTTCCAAGGGACATTTAAAACGTCTTATTAAGCTCCTGTGACCTGAACGTTTCTACCAAGGAGAATTTAAACCGTCTTATTAAGCTACTGCGACCTGCACGTCTCTTCCAAGGGGCATTTAAACCGTCTTGTTAAGCTACTGCGACCTGCACATCTCTTCCAAGGGGCATTTAAACCATCTTGTCAAGCTACTGCGACCTGCACGTCTCTTCCAAGGGGCACTTAAACCGTCTTGTTAAGCTAATGTGACTTGCATGTCTCTCCCAAGGGGCATTTAAACCGTCTTGTTAAGCTATTGCGACCTCCACCGCTCTTCCAAGGGGGCATTTAAACCGTCTTGTTAAGCTACTGCCACCTGCAAGCCTCTTCCAATTGGCATTTAAACCGTCTTGTTAAGCTACTGCGACCTGCACGTCTCTTCCAAGGGGTATTTAAACCATCTTGGTAAGCTACTGCGACCTGCAAGCCTTTTCTAAGGGGCATTTAAACCCTTTTGTTAAGCTACTGCGACATGCACGTCTCTTGCAAGGGGCATTTAAACCGTCTTGTTAAGCTACTGCGACCTGCACGTCTCTTCCAAGGGGCATTTAAACTGTCTTATTAAGCTACTGCGACCTCCACCTCTCTTACAAGAGGCATTTCAACCATCTTTTTAAGCTACTGTGACCTGCACGTCTCTTCCAAGGGGCATTTAAACCGTCTTGTTAAGCTACTGCGACCTGCACGTCTCTTCCAAGGGGCATTTAAACCATCTTGTTAAGCTACTGCGACTTGCACGTCTCTTCCAAGGGGCATTTAAACTGT